>NW_021703768.1:10279851-10355986 GCF_005190385.1 Monodon monoceros | reverse complement strand
GGTGGGTGTGTGTGTATGTGAGTGTGTGAATGTGTATGCATAGATGTAAGTGTGTGTGTGTGTGTGTCTGGCAAGACAGGTATAGGCTTCCCAGCTGTTTCCCACTTTTGACTCCTGCCAGACATTTATCTCAGCGTCCCCAGAGACTGCTGATTCTACACTCAAGCTTGTCTCTGTGTCCAGATAATCTAACCAAAACTCCAGGTTTGGAGGGCACCCTGCAACTAACTGGTTTGCTGAATTCCCCCAAAAGAAATTCTGCCATGTTGCATCCACTTGACCAAGTCCTCATCCAAGCAGACGTGGTAAAAGTGCCCCTGACCAGAGATCCGCTGCGTTTCTTGTAAGTCCAGGAAGCACACGTGGGCTGCAGATAGAAACTGGGATAGAAAGTTCAGAGATTTGGGTCAAGTACTGTGGTAAGTTCACTGGAATGTGAAACACAGATGGAGCCGTCTGGATAGGCAGAGGGAATGTGAATAGGAAGCTTCTCTCCATGCCTGATTCGGAATTAGGTTACACTAATTGATGAATTAATGAGAAAGGTAATGCAGAGAACATAAAGAGTTACCTGAAAGGCTATCTTCTTTCCCATCCTTTTCACTTCTCGTCAGATATTAGATTAGGCCTTTATCTTTTCTTGATTTTCCCCCTTTCCTTTCCTACCTCTTTTCTGTTTGTTAGGAAACAGTAAAAATTGTTTTATTATCATAGAATGCCTTTAGATTCTTTTAAATTCATTGCATGGAAAAATGCAAAAGTCTTTTACTATTTAGTCTTTAGAGGAAATGTATTTTATAGCAAAATATGCCACCCATATTTAAAACATTTACAAGCCTCAGTTTTCATGTATTGGCATTTTCAAATCAGGATTTAGGAATGAAAAAAATCGTTTTGTGTCTGCATAAGTGTGTTGTGTACTTAGAAAAACAGAATAACCTATAATGGAAAAGGATCAGAAAAAATATATATATATAAGTGAATCACTTTGATGTACACCTGAAACTAATGCAAATATTGTAAGTCAACTATACCTTAGTTAAAAAAAGAAAAACAGACAAAAACCCTTTAATGTGATATTTTTAAAAGTTATCCTCAAATATGGTGTAAATAGTAATTTCATTTAAATGTGCTTTTTTTTTTTTTGGCTGCCTTGGGTCTTTGTTGTTGCACGCTGGCAGCCAGCGGTGGCTACTCTTCATTGCGATGCACAGGCTTCTCATCATGGTGGCTTCTCTTGTTGCAGAGCAAGGGCTCTAGGCGCACGGGCTTCAGTAGTTATGGAGAATGGACTCAGTAGTTGTGGCACATGGGCTTAGTTGCTCCAAGGCATATGGGCTCTTCCCAGACCAGGGCTCGAACCTGTGTTCCCTGCATTGGCAGGTGGATTCTTAACCACTGCACCACCAGAGAAGTCCTAAATGTGCTTTTTTTAAGCTGAAAACTGATTATTTTACTAGGAAAAGGAATACTGTTGTTAGACTACAAGTGAATGGAAGTATTCATTTTGATTATTTTGATTACCCAAAATTCAGTAAAACGTTTCCTAATGGGATGAATAAAAAAAAAAGCTTCATATATTATTTAATTCAAAATAAATGCATATGATAATACTCCTAGCATTTCACATCTGTCCAAGTCAGAATATATTTTGAGCAACTTCTGTGTACCAATAAGCATTTTTTTATACAGTCAATTTAGGGTTCTAATGGCAAGGTAAACACACACACAGAAATGTGTAGGAAATGATCCACATACTAACACAGAGGTGCACAAGATTTTTCCGTAAAAGGCCAGACAGTAAATTGTTTAGGCTTGTGAGCCATACTGTCTCTGTCACAAAATCTCAAGCTTTTCCCTTGTAGGACAGAGGCAGCCATAGATAATATGTAAGCGAACAGGCAGGGCCATGTTCCAATAAAACTTTATTTACAAAAACAGACAGGCAGGATTCGCCCTCAGTCCAATCCTCTGTACTGAAGGACTGACTTATACATTCTCAGCACCAAAACCATATTGTTTCCTTTGCATTTACCTAAATAAAATTCCCAGCAAATGTTCTTTTGAAAGACAAGTGGAAAAGTTTGTCTCTAAAGTCACACTTTTTATAGAACTGATTTAAAACTGTTATTTTAGTTATTAACAAGCACATATCATTAACTTTCAGGTTAGTGTTATTAATGCCTTTGGATAGTTCAACATGAGCAATGCAAGAAACTAATAAAACAAATTTCAGAAATAAGTGAGTTCTGTTTATTCATAACATGGTAAATGGAACACAACCTCATTTTAAAATCTATTGAAAGCTTATTAAACAAGTAAAGTGGAAGTTGTGTTTCTAAAGATGACTATGATATTTTATTCATAGTGATGGTGTCTATTTAGGTTAGTCTTGAGGAAAGTGCAGTCTTTCATACGAAAAGAGAATATTATTCTTTGCTGTAGTTTTTTTACCTTTAGGTGTACAATTTTGAACAACAAAAAGTAATTATTTTAAAAGCATCTTCAAATGATATTATAACGTATATGTAATTCTTAAGGCCTTTTCTAAAGTTAATCCCACTTTAAAGTCTCTTTGTTTATTGTTCACACGCCCTCCCCTTTCTCCTGCTTTCTTTGTTGTTAACAATCTGTAGGCCCTCCATGGACATTGTTTTCAGAGAAAAGCTTACAGAACGGTCACAAGTGACACTAAATTTACATTTCGTTTTGGGCTTGTTATCATCAGACCTGATACTAGATTCTTGAAAGGTCCTGTACAATGATGGCTGGTTCTATATGGAAACTAAGTGAATCAAACAGACCACAGGGGTCTGGATAAAACAAAGATGTCTCACTAGTCTATTTCAGATGTCTTACTAGCCCGTTTCAGATAACTTTCACAGCTCTTTGGTCTTGGTTAGAATTTGGGTACTTGGGTCCATTGTACTAATTGTGGATGGAAGCCTGGTTGGTATCCTCAATTCCATGAGCGCCCTCAACCTCAGTTACTCTCCACGATGGAGCAAAGATAATCATGTTACAGTTCCTCTGCGTACTTGTCAGATTTTCACAGCACGTTCGTAATGGCTTCACACAGATGCTCTAAAATGAAGGGCACGCCCTAGCACACGTGCTTACACCATCTTTGTCTCTCCTGCCTGTGCTCTTAACTGGGGAAAACAGTGGCCGTCCAAAAGCTCTGTTTGTGTGTATCTTGCAGGAGTCCTTTGGAACCTTTCATCTTGCGATGCACTCAAAATGCCAATCATACAGGACACCCTGGCCGTGTTGACCAATGCCGTGATCATCCCCCACTCAGGCTGGGAAAATTCACCTCTTCAGGACGATCGGAAGATACAGCTGCATTCCTCACAGGTGCTGCGAAATGCCACTGGATGCCTAAGGTGAGTCCCGTGTTGTTGCTACCTCCCTCTGTCAACGGGTGCTTTTTGTTTCTGTAACTTTAATTGCTGTTTTGCTAAGGATCAGAGTGTTTTGGAATACTGATACGGCAACAGTGCAAGAAGCTGGTGAAGATCATTTCTAACGAGGTACTGAAGACATATATGCATCTTCCACTGTCCTCTACCTACCCCAGTATTTGACTTATTTAACATGTTTTCTTAGGCCTTAGGCAAAGAAATAAATATTTTCATTCCAACCAAAAATAGTTTTCTTTGATTGAAAACAATAGTTAACAGTCATTTCCCTGTTGTGATATATCATGCATCTTGAATAACCAGGCAGACCAATTGGTTAGAAGAAGAGTCTATGACAAATACATAGGGATCTAGTTAACTGTCTCCAGTAGCTATTTTTATTTTTAAAAAAATTTCAGTGTGACTGCAAGAGCCTGTGTTTCTTGAAAATAGCTCCTTAATAAGGACTGTGGTGTGAAATGTCTTTTTAAAATAATAAAAGTAGCAAATGTGTTCTAATTATCTCCCAATGCCTTCTTTCAAAACTCATCACCCGGAAATCTCTTGAGATGTTTTAGATGTTTTGTTTAGTTTTTGCTCTCAGAAAAGAATGTAATAATCAATGTATACTTCTTCCATACTCTAGAAACTGTGTTCCCAAGGATGTTGTACGTTGTACCAAAGTGGGAAATCTCTGCCGGTTAAACTTAATGATAGGATGGGTGTGATTTAAAATACCTAGTCAAATAATCTCTATTTCAAAAGTAAAATGTACAGAATTGCTTCAGCTTGGCTGCCTCAAAGCTGCCATTTCTCTTACAGTTGATCAGTTTCTAGGTATAAGAACCAGTCTCTCCTGGAGAAGGAACAGAATCACCTTGGTGACATTAATAATAATGATCTCATGTATATTTACAACAGTGCTCTCAGCCTGCAGTCTTGAGAGAGGTGTGTGTGTTTGTGTGAATGGGGCATGCATAAAGGGAGATAAAGAGAGTTGGCCTCCATAAATATCAGTGTGCATTCATGGGCAGGAATAGGAAACCCTCTGACAATTTTGCTTTTCCTCAAGGTCATGAAATAATGATCTTTTGGCATGATTTCTCTGGATAGGCTCCTCCATAAGTCAAATTTACAGTTTTCTAAACCCCACTTTTGAGACGTCCATCTTATAACCTCTTAAATTCTATTATCCTTCAGAAACCTCCTGCCCCACCAGCAGAAATATAACTCTTCCAAAGCTAAAACTATAAGCACTTCTGACCCTTCTTACCCGATATTTCTATTTCAGTTATATGCAGCTGTTACAAGTAATTTTCCTTTCTTAACATCCTTGACTTGTAAAGAGTGTCATTGTTCCTAATGAAGATTGTGGAAGGAAGTGCCTCAATCAATTGTACACATATAGTCTGTAAAGATCTGCTAAGTTCCATCAGTTAAAATTCTCTCTGAATAATATAGTAACATAATTATATATTCCGGATGTTTGACATAAGGATGAAGGATACTGATATACGAGCATTCAGCTTCATTTGATGAAAAGTCAGATGAAGAAACCAGACTAGTGTCAGTTCACCGGTCCCCTTTGTAGGTCATCTGGCCAAATTCACACACACAGAGGCTTGAGCGGTGCTGCTTCTGCTGCCAGCCAGGATTGACCACATCACAGGAAGCAAAAAGGAGGACATCTGATTTAGAAAGTGTTTCATGTAGCCTAATCGTTTTTTTTTAGTCCAGTTGAAACCAGGTTTAGGGTTTTCCCACTTTTCAGAGTTTATCATGTGAATGACAAAGCAAGATCTATCAAAATATGAATATTTCACTTCCCTCTTAATTCATTAAACTCCTTCCGTTGCCAAAACTTGGCCTTTGTTCACTGGTGCCAAATAGAAATGCAGAGGCAGAGTTTGGGGTGAGGTAGAAAGAAATAGCTTTATTGCTTTGCCAGGCCAAGGGGACCACAGCGGGCTACTGCCCTCAAGACAGTGTGTCCCACACGGGAGGGGGCAGTGAAGGGTCTTATAGTGTTCAATGAGCGGGGCGTGGTCAGCTCATGGACATTCCTCTGATTGGTTGGTGGCTCGTAATCAAGAGTTAGCATCATCAACTTTCTGGTTCCAACTGGTCTGGGGTCTGCATGCTTGTGGGCAGCGTACAGTTAACTTCTCCCACCTGGCGGGCGTTTCAGTATCTGCAAAACAGCTCAAAGGACGTGGCTCAGAATATCATCTATAGTCCTTGAGGAAGAACTAAAGGTACTTGACTTTGTTTAATAGATAAAGTATTATTACTTTGTCTTGCTTGCCTGTTTTCCTTTCTTTTTGCATTTTCTCACTTCTCTGATTCAATGTATTCTTTGGCTAAAGTTTTTCTACAGACAAAAGGCAGGTGGACGACATGGGTGGGAGTCTATTCCGGGAAGACCTTACAGTGTCCTGCTCGGTTACACTTCCCTTCTCACAAAAAGAAATATAATTTTTTCTCTCTTATTTAAATGTGTTTATGAATCAGTCTACATTAATGAACAGGTTGGACTAAGAGAGGAAGAAAATAGCCTTGGGAAGGGGCCAAAATGAACTTACCAAATAAAGACTCAGCAGATAAAAGATTTCAAGAAATTTCTACTATTACCATTTACTTAGAACCAAGTTGGAAACACACCAAAACAGTCATAAATATTTATATCATGATGGAAGATTCTACATATTAGTATGTGAGGTTGTAGTTACATTCTTAATTTTTTCAACAAAACCTAGATCTTTATTTACCGTGAAGAAATTACTATGTATGCTGTTCCTGCTTTTCAGCAGTTTGATCCATGAGCATTTGCTAAGTGCCTGCTGTGTGCCAGGGAAGGGCCAGGGAGGCTGAAATAAACATGGCAACCTCTTCTGCCCTTCAGAAACTCCCCCTCTAGTGGAAGACGGTGGTACCCATACAATGAGTCTAGTGTTATATCTTAGTATAATATAAAGCTATGATTAGGATAGTATAGAAAGAAAACCTGGGAAGGGAGTGGCTAACTCAGTGAGTGTGGTCACAAAACGTTTCAAGAACCAGGTGAGACTGGGGTCAAGCAGAGAAAGGGCATCACCAGTCAATGCTATGGGAGATGCTCAAGGCCAGAGGAACAGCAGGAACACCCTGACGCTGACGTGGGAGAACTAACTCCAGGATCTGCAGGCAGTCTACAAACCTAGCAGACTTTAGGAAGTGCAGCTTGTTTAGTTGTTTCATTCCAGGTGATAAAGGGCATTCAAAGCAGAGCTAAGAAGAATAGACTTGAGTCTGTGAGGAACAGAGAGCTATGGCGAAGCTTTGACCAAGAGAACACAATGGTCAGCTATGTCTGGGAGCAATTTTACAGGACAGAGTAGAAGCGGGCAGGGAGGGGAGAGGTGACATTAAGAGCAGAGCTGTGAATTGATGGGCTGCCCTGCAGGCTTCATTTCTAAGGTACCTCCTGTAGACAACAGTAAATATCAATATTTTGTTCCATTCGATTAATTTAACCATCACTGATTTGTAGCTATGAGAACTATCTCCATAGCTGTTGTAGTTCTACTTTTTATCTTGGAATTTTTTTCTTCTTTTTAGTCATACTATTCTTATTAAAATGGTAGCTTCTATATCTTATCAAATGTTAGAGAAGTTTTATGGCACATACCATTATTTGTATGTAATTGAGGTTTAATAAATCAAATCCACCAAAACAAAAGGATTTCAAACACATATAACTATGCTAAATTATGGATAATGCAGTAGACTCAGCAAAAGTCCTCCTGGCACTGCATAAATGATTTCAATATAGTCCTTAAAATGTAAATTAATAACCAGATCATCTCAATTTATAAATCAGATCTGGGCTTATACCTTTGCAGGGAACATTTTTTTTCTATCACAATATTTAGAAAGAATTTGGTTCTTTGGTGCTCCTTTTTTTTTAATTTCTTAATTTTTTAATTTTATTTTTTTACATCTTTATTGGAGTATAATTGCTTTACAATGGTGTGTTGGTTTCTGCTTTATAACAAAGTGAATCAGTTGTACATATACATATGTTCCCATATCTCTTCCCTCTTGTGTCTCCCTCCCTCCTACCCTCCGCATCCCACCCCTCTAGGTGGTCACAAAGCACCGAGCTGATCTCCCTGTGCTATGCGGCTGCTTCCCACTAGCTATCTATTTTACGTTTGGTAGTGTATATATGTCCACGTCTTTGGTGCTTCTGAAAGCAGAAAATAAACGCACAGCACTTGTTCTTCTAGTCATTTTTATGTATTAAATATATATATTTATATGAAAAATGATACAGTGAATTTGTACAAGAAGATGATATAGCGGGTTTGTGTAATATTTGCATACCCTAATCTGGTCCATTAATTTATAGCTTTAATTTTTTTTTTCACTTTTAAAGACATTTATTGTTTTTTTTCAAATTTTATAAGCAATACATGTTTATTGCTGACTACTAGAAATACATGCAAGCATAAACTAATAATTAACAGTCACCCATAATCTCACCCCCCAGAGATAACCATCGTTAGCATTTTTATACATTTCCTCCCAATGTCTACATATCTTTCTACTCTTTTTTTTTTAACACCTTTATTGGAGTATAATTGCTTAAAATGTTGTGTTAGTTTCTACTGTATAACAAAATGAATCATCTATAAGTATACATATAAGCCCCATATCCCCTCCCTCTTAAGTCTCCCTCCCACCCTCCCTATCCCACCCCTCTAGGTGGTCACAAAACACCGAGCTGATCCCCCTATGCTATGCAGCTGCTTCCCGCTAGCTATCTATTTCACATTTGGTAGTGTCAATGCCAATGCTACTCTCTCACTTCATCTCAGCTTACCCTTCCCACTCCCCATGTCCTCAAGTCCATTCTCTAGTAGTTCTGTGTCTTTATTCCTTTCCTGCCCCTACGTTCATCAGAACCTTTTTTTCTTAGATTCCATATATATGGGTTAGCATACAGTATTTGTTTTTCTCTTTCTGACTTAACTTCACTCTGTATGACAGACTCTAGGTCCATCCATCTAACTACAGATAGTTAAATTTCCTTTCTTTTTATGGGTGAGTAGTATTCCATTGTATATATGTGCCACCTCTTCTTTATCCATTCATCTGTCGATGGACACTTAGGTTGCTTCCATGTCCTGGCTATTGTAAATAGAGCTGCAATGAACATTGTGGTACATGACTCTTTTTGAATTATGGTTTTCTCAGGGTATATGCCCAGTAGTGGGATTGCTGGGTCGTATGGTAGTTCTATTTTTAGCTTTTTAAGGAACCTCCATACTGTTCTCCATAGTGGCTGTATCAACTTACGTTCCCACCAACAGTGGGAGAGGGTTCCCTTTTCTCCACACCCTCTCCAGCATTTATTGTTTGTAGATTTTTTGATGATTGCCATTCTGACTGGTGTGAGGTGATACCTTATTGTAGTTTTGATTTGCGTTTCTCTAATGTTTAGTGATGTTGACCATCCTTTCATGTGTTTGTTGGCATTCTGTATATCTTCTTCAGAGAAGTGTCTATTTAGGTCTTCTGCCCATTTTTGGATTGGGTTGTTTGTTTTTTTGATATTGAGCTAAATGGGCTGCTTGTATATTTTGGAGATTAATCCTTTGTCCATTGCTTCGTTTGCAAATATTTTCTCCCATTCTGAGGGTTGTCCTTTCATCTTGCTTATGGCTTCCTTTGCTGTGAAAAAGCTTTTCAGTTTCATTGGGTCCCATTTGTTTAGTTTCGTATTTATTTCCATTTCTCTAGGAGGTGGGTCAAAAAGGATCTTGCTGTGATTTATGTCATACAGTGTTCTGCCTATGTTTTCCTCTAAGAGTTTGATAGTGTCTGGCCTTACATTTAGGTCTTTGATCCATTTTGAGTTTATTTTTATGTTTGGTGTTAGGGAGTGTTCTAGTTTCATTCTTTTACATGTAGCTGTCCAGTTTTCCCAGCGCCACTTATTGAAGAGACTGGCTTTTCTCCGTTGTATATTCTTGCCTCCTTTATCAAAGATAAGGTGACCACATACGTGTGGGTTTATCTATGGGCTTTCTATACTGTTCCACTGACCTATATTTCTGTTTTTGTTCCAGTACCATATAGTCTTGATTATTGTAGCTTTGTAATATAGTCTTAAGTCAGGGAGCCTGATTCCTCCAGCTCCGTTTTTCTTTCTCAAGATTGCTTTGGCTATTCGGGGTCTTTTGTGTTTCCACACAAATTGTGAAAATTTTTGTTCTAATTCTGTGAAAAATGCCATTGGTAGTTTTATAGGGATTGCATTGACTCTGTAGATTGCTTTGGGTAGTATAGTCATTTTCACAATGTTGATTTTTCCAATCCAGGAGTATGGTGTATCTTTCCATCTGTTTGTATCATCTTTAATTTCTTTCATCAGTGTCTTATAGTTCTGCATATAGGTCTTTTGTCTCCTTAGGTAGGCTTATTCCTAGGTATTTTATTCTTTTTGTTGCAATGGTAAATGGGATTGTTTCCTTGATTTCTCTTTCAGATTTTTTGTCGTTAGTGTATAGGAATGCAAGCAATTTCTGTGCATTAATTTTGTATCCTGCTACTTTACCAAATCCATTGATTAGTCCTAGTGGTTTTCTGATAGCATCTTTAGGATTCTCTATGTATAGGATCATGTCATCTGCAAACAGTGACGGTTTTACTTCTTCTTTTCTGATTTGTATTCCTTTCATTTCTTTTTTTTCTCTGATAGCTGTGGCTAAAACTTCCAAAACTATGTTGAATAATAGCAGTGAGACTGGGCAACCTTGTCTTGTTCCTGCTCTTAGAGAAAATGGTTTCAGTTTCACCATTGAGAATGATGTTGGCTGTGGGTTTGTCATATATGGCCTTTATTATGTTGAGGTTGGTTCCCTCTATGCCTACTTTCTGGAGGGTTTTTATCATAAATGGGTGTAGAATTTTGTGGAAAGCTTTTTCTGCATATATTGAGATGATCATATGGTTTTTCTCCTTCAGTTTGTTAATATGCTCTACCACATTGATTGATTTGCATCTGTTGAGGAATCCTTGTATTCCTGGGGCAAACCCCACTTGATCATGGTGTATGATCCTTTTAATGTGCTGCTGGATTCTGTTTGTTAGTATTCTGTTGCGGATTTTTACATCTATGTTCATCATTGATATTGGCCTGTAGTTTTCTTTTTTGTAACAGCTTTGTCTGGTTTTGTTATCAGGGTGATGGTGGCCTCGTAGAATGAGTTTGGGAGTGTTCCTCCCTCTGCTATATTTTAGAAGTGTTTGAGAAGGATAGGTGTTAGGTCTTCTCTAAATGTTTGCTAGCATTTGCCTGTGAAGCCATCTGGTCCTGGACTTTTGATTTTTGGAAAATTTTTAATCACAGTTTCAGTTTCATTGCTTATGATTGCTCTGTTTATATTTTCTATTTCTTCCTGCTTCAGTCTCGGAAGGTTGTGCTTTTCGAAGAATTTTTCCATTTCTTCCAGGTTGTCCATTTTGTTGGCATATAGATGCTTGTAGTAATCTCTCATGATCCTTTGTATTTCTGCAGTGTCAGTTGTTGCTTCCCCTTTTTCATTTCTAATTCTATTGATTTGAGTCTTCTCCGTTTGTTTCTTGATGAGTCTGGCTAATGGGTTATCAATTTTGTTTATCTTCTCAAAGAACCAGCTTTTAGTTTTATTGATCTTTGTTATTGTTTTTTTCATTTCTTTTTCACTTATTTCTGATCTGATCTTTATGATTTCTTTCCTTCTGCTAACTTTGGGCTTTTATTTTTCTTCTTTCTCTAATTGCTTTAGGTGTAAGGCTGGGTTGTTTATTTGAGATGTTTCTTGTTTCTTGAGGTAGGATTGTATTGCTATAAACTTCCCTCTTACAACTGCTTTTGCTGCATCCCATAGGTTTTGGGTCATCGTGTTTTCATTGTCATTTGTTTTTAGGCATTTTTTGACTTCCTCTTTGATTTCTTTGGTGTTCTCTTGGTTATTAAGTAGTGTATTGTTTAGCCGCCATGTGTTTGTTTTTTTCACAGATTTTTTCCTGTAACTGAGATCTAGTGTCATGGCATGTGGTTGGGAAAGAAACTTGATATGATTTCAATTTTCTTAAATTTACCAAGGCTTGATTTGTGACCCAAGATATGATCTATCCTGGAGAATGTTCCATGAGCACTTGAGAAGAATGTGTATTCTGTTGTTTTTGGATGGAATATCCATAAATATCAATCAAGTCCATCTTGTTTAATGTATCATTTAAAGCTTGTGTTTCCTTATTTATTTTCATTTTGGATGATCTGTCCATTGGTGAAAGTGGGGTGTTAAAGTCCCCTACTATGATTGTGTTACTGTCAAATTCCCCTTTTATGGCTGTTAGCTTTTGCCGAATGTATTGAGGTGATCCTATGCTGAGTGCATAAATATTTACAATTGTTATATCTTCTTCTTGGATTGATCCCTTGATCATTATGTAGTGTCCTTCTTTGTCTCTTGTAATAGTCTTTATTTTAAAGTCTGTCTTGTCTCATATGAGTATTGCTACTCCAGCTTTCTTTTGATTTCCATTTGCATGGAATATCTTTTTCCATCCCCCCACTTTCAGTCTGTATGTGTCCCTAGGTCTGAAGTGGGTCTCTTGTAGACAGCATATATACGGGTCTTGTTTTTGTATCCATTCAGCCAGTCTGTGTCTTTTGGTTGGAGTGTTTAATCCATTTACATTTAATGTAATATCAATATGTATGTTCCTATCACCTTTTTCTTAATTCTTTTGGGTTTGATTTTTGATCTCTTCCTTCTATTGTGTTTCCTGCCTAGAGAAGTTCCTTTAGCATTTGTTTTAGAGCTGGTTTGGGGGTGTGGAATTCTCTTAACTTTTGCTTGTCTGTAAAGCTTTTAATTTATCTGTTGAATCTGAATGATATCCTTGCTGGGTAGAGTAATCTTGGTTGTAGGTTTTTCCCTTTCATCAGTTTAAATATGTCCTGCCACTCCCTTCTGGCTTGTAGAGTTTCTGCTGAAAGATCAGCTGTTAACCTTATGGGGATTCCCTTGTATGTTATTTGTTGCTTTTCCCTTGCTGCTTTAATATTTTTTCTTTGTGTTTAACTTTGATCATTTGATTACTATGTGTCTTGGTGTGTTTCTCCTTGGATTTATCCTGTATGGGACTCTCTGTGCTTCCTGGACTTGATTAACTATTTCCTTTCCCATGTTAGGGAAGTTTTCAAGTATAATCTATTCAGATATTTTCTCAGACCCTTTCTTTTTCTCTTCTTCTTCTGGGACTCCTATAATTCAAATGTTGCTTTGTTTAATGTTGTCCCAGAGGTCTCTGAGACTGTCCTCAATTCTTTTCATTGTTTTTTCTTTATTCTGCTCTGTGGTAGTTATATCCACTATTTTATCTTCCAGGCCACTTATCTGTTCTTCTGCCTCAGTTATTCTGCTATTGATTCCTTCTAGAGAATTTTTAATTTCATTTATTGTTCATCATTGTTTGTTTGTTCTTTAGTTCTTCTAGGTCCTTGTTAAACATTTCTTGTATTTCCTCCATTCTATTTCCAAGATTTTGGATCATCTTTACTATCATTACCCTGAATTCTTTTTCAGGTAGACTGCCTATTTCCTCTTCATTTGTTTGGTCTGGTGGGGTTTTACCTTGCACCTTCATCTGCTGCATATTTCTTTGTCTTCTCATTTTGTTTACCTTACTTTGTTTGGGATCTCCTTTTCACCGGCTGCAGGTTCATAGTTCCCATTGTTTTTGGTGTCTGCCGTCAGTGGGTGAGGTTCGTTCAGTGGCTTGTGCAGGCTTCCTGGTGGAGGGGACTGGAGCCTGTGTTCTGCTGGGTGGGGCTGGATCTTGTCTTTCTGGTGGGCAGGGCCTCGTCTGGTGGTGTATTTTGAGGTGTCTGTGAACTTAGTATGATTTTAGACAGCCTCTCTGCTAATGGGTGGTGTTGTGTTCCTATCTTCCTAACTGTTTGGCATGGGGCATCCAGCACTGGGGCTTGCTGGCCATTGGGTAGGGCTGGGTCTTAGTGTTGAGACGGAGATCTCTGGGAGAGCTCTCACCGACTGATATTTCGTGGTGCCAGGACGTCTCTGGTGGTCCAATGTCCTGAACTTGGCTCTCCCACCTCAGAGGTTCAGGCCTGACAGCAGGCCTGAGCACCAAGACCCTGTCAGCCACATAGATATGTTACAGGGTCTTTTTCCTTCTAGGGACTCAGCCAGGATTTCAGGCAGTGGGCCCTGAGTCCAAAAATTACCTCTATTTGGGAACTTGCCAAACACGACACAGGAGAGACTTCAATATTTTCTTGGAGTTGGATTTGCTCTCTTGTACTTCTCCCATTGCCACAAAAAAAATCCTTCCCTGAGCAGCTGCTGCTCCTTTATCCTTAATTCCCCAACTGAACACTCTTTTTACTCTTGAAAGTTACCTAAATTTTGTAAAAATGCCTCAGTTGCATGTTATAAGTCTTTTCCAATGTGTCATAACCATCACTATCATATTCCATGAAATCAGGCTAAAACATAAGCATGTGATTTAGGACCTTGTTTATCTGGTAAAAGAAAACAATAACTTGCATTTGTTCTACAAAGTGTGCCATGTGTGTGCGCGCGCGCGTGTGTGTGTGTGACTACTTTGGTATAAACCAAGTAAGTTGTCACAACCGGAAAACAATTCAGTTCCCTTGGTGTGATTTATGGGTATTCCACTGGGTCAAGGCAAAGAAAATTAGTAACTGTAAGAAAATAAACTGTGTACAAAATATTTCTTACTACTGAACTTCTCTTCCTTTTTTAGATCTTCTTTATTAGGGAACCATCTTGAAAACTAAGGCATTATTGTCAAGGACCATTCTGTTGTCAAAAATTCTTTTAAATTATTTCCTTTTATATACTTCAGTTATAGAAATTCTCCAAAGCCTCTGTTGGGAGTTAAATATAATTTAGTCCTTGACATAATCATACATTTTATAAATTTGTTTTGAGATTGTATTTTTCTCATTACCATTCATTGTCAAACAATACTTTGTGTAAAAAAAAGTACAATAAGCAAGATAGCATGAGGTCACTATTTAATGTATTTAATATGTGAGATGTCAGTTAATTTGGATTCAGTATCTGTCCTCAGGTGATATTATCTCTGATATTGAGTCGGAATAGGAAGTCTCCTTTCCCAAGAAATGCAGAGAAATTGAAGATGGGAGCTGTGTGTGTGTGTGTGTCTGTGTGCCTGTGTTTTGTTTGAGTGTATGGGGGGGCAGTTTGTTCATTCAGTCATTGCAAGTTATGACCTGGCAACATAGTAGATATTCATCCAATCATTTTACACACTGTGAATAGAGACACGATTTTTATGTAAAATTAAAATGAGAATTTTTATTCATAAAATTCCTGACTTCCAAGGACCAGGAAGTTCTGCTTTGAATACATCATTCATTCTCGTATTTATTATAAGTTCAAAAGTTCATGTGTAGCAAGTCGTGAAGCCAGTATTTTCACCCACATCCTGACTCCTGATCCAGACCATCCCCACTCTACCACACTGAGGGGAAATATAATGTTATGTGAGATGAAATTGCAGATCTGTGCTAGAGCAACACAAACAAACACACGACCAATGAATGGACAGCATGCTGGTTCTTTTAATTTGCTTCTCAACATTTACCAAGTGACATCCACTTAGCCAACATCCCTTTTGCCTTTAATTGTCATCTGTCTTCTCCCTCCCCCTTATTTCTTACTTTCCCTTCTCCTCCTCTAAGACCCAAAGTATGGATGGCAGGGAACCCAGACAGAGTTAGTCACAAAGCCCTACCTAAGTCCCTTCTCTCCATCTCCATCTTAAATCTTAATTTTGACAATTAGAATGATGAGTGTTTTTTTTTTTAAGATTAAATTTTAAGGCATGTTCTAGATAGTAGAGTTGACATTATTTATCCAGTCCTTAGATTCCTCCATCCTTTTACTGATGACATAAAATGAGTTAATATTTTTGGCTTGTTTTTATAGCTACAGTTTCAAGAATATATAAAGAAAATGAAATGTAAAAGAAAATAAAACTCTTTTCCAAGGATAGTATTTCCTAACCTAGTGTACCTTATAACTCAAGTAGGAGCATATGGTAGGTAAAAGTAAATTGATCAGATCATTATCAGAGAACATTATTCTCAAATTTTGTTCCTAGCAGTATTCAAACTTGTTTAAGTCATTTCAGGGCGGGAGGCTGAGGTTAGGCATGTAAGCAATTACTATTCTGAAGGAGTACACCTTTTTATTTTTCAGAAAGAAAAAAAAAGATTATAAATGCAAATTGTACCACTCTTAAATATTCAAAAGCTTATCAGAGTGAAATTTAAGTTGGAAAAACGGTCTATGCCTTAGTAAGCTAAAATCTAGAACACTAACATTGTCCAATCTTTAGACAAATTAAAATATCTTAAAGGACGGTCCAGTTTCTTGAGCCTTCTCTTTGGCAGTACATGTTGTACCAATATCGATGGTGGTGCCCACCCCACCAGCCTCAAGCACAGGACATTCTAACTGGGAACATTCTAAAGAGAAGAGCCTCTTGGCTTTGCCTTTTCTGTCTTTATTTTTTTTTTTAACATCTTTATTGGAGTATCATTGCTTTACAATGGTGTGTTAGTTTCTGCTCTATAACAAAGTGAATCAGCTGTACATATACATATGTTCCCATATCTCTTCCCTCTTGTGTCTCCCTCCCTCCCACCCTCCCTATCCCACCCCTCTAGGTGGTCACAAAGCACCTAGCTGATCTCCCTGTGCTATGTGGCTGCTTCCCACTAGCTATCTATTTTACATTTGGTAGTGTATATATGTCCATGCCACTCTCTCACTTTGTCCCAGCTTACCCTTCCCCCTCCCCGTGTCCTCAAGTCCATTCTCTATGTCTGCGTCTTTATTCCTGTTCTGCCCCTAGGTTCTTCAGAACCATTTTTTGTTTTTAATATTCCATATATATGTGTTAGCATATGGTATTTGTTTTTCTCCTTCTGACTTACTTCATTCTGTATGACAGACTCTAGGTCCATCCACCTCACTAGAAATAACTCAATTTCGTTTCCTTTTATGGGCTTTGCCTTTTCTAAAAAGACATGGTGAATCTTCATAGGAAATGGCATATCACGTTGACATAGCAAAAATTTAAGCACATATAAAATATAAAATGGAAAGGTAAAGCCCTTAGTCCTTTTCCATTTAAAATTCATTTTGGGGGTAGGAAATGAAATTTCTCAAAAGCTGACCTGTTTGTTCCTGAAATATCTATCCATCACTGAGAAAAGAGGATAGAAAGGGGAAAGCAGATCTCTTAAATTTTGTTGGAGAAATGAGTTGGTAAGAGTGATCACAGCTAGATTATGGGATTCTGGGAGGTGGTGGCATGTGGGGCTGGTGGCAGTTAGAGCTGGGGGTGCTGGGCAGGGGGTGGGCCTCATCTCTGCACACTTCCTCCCAACCCCACCCTCTCCCACCCTGTCCCCAGTGCACACGCCTCATTTGTTCCCCTTTTCTAATTTTGTCTTCTGTTCCAATTCTGCTCAATTAAAGCTTTAGTTTTTAATAAAAAATTATAAATATGTCCTAAAATAAATTTGGGAAAATGTTAGATCAGCCTAGGACTTAATTATGCATGAAGTTATTGTGGTAGTATTTTCTTTTTTATGCTTAAGGATGCCTCCAGGGAAACCACTTTTCTATGGCCTTAATCAAGTGATTTAGACCTTGAAATTGATTCAATTATGTACCTGTGATTGTTTCACTGCACAGTGTGTAATCAAATACCTTCCAGTAACCTTTGGCTGGAATAATTATCACCTTCAGCCAAAATGTGTGTTGACCAACCGCACACTGAAGGCTCACTAGTGAAGGTCACACTGACTCAGCCTATGGACAAGCTCATTTTAGCTGAGGTCATTGCAGTAGGTTGGATAAGTGTCCCCCAAAATCTGTGTCAACCAGGAACCTCAGAATGTGACCCTGTTTGGAAATAGGGTCTTTGCAGATATAATTAGTTAAGTTAAGGTAAGGTCATACTGCAAATACCATATGATGTAACTCATATGTGCAATCTAAAATACGACACAAATGAACATATCTACGAAAGAGAAACAGACTCACAGACATAGAGAACAGACTTGTGGTTGTCAAGGGGGAGGGGGTGTGGGAGAGGGATTGATTGGGAGTTTGGGATTAGCAGGTGCAAAGTATTGTATATAGAATGGATAAACAACAGGGTCCTACTGTAGAGCACAGGAAACTATATTCAATAGATTGTGATAAACCATAATGGAAAAGAATATGAAAAAGAATGTGTATGTGTACAATTGAATCACTTAGCTATATAACAGAAATTAACACAACATTGTAAACCAACTATACAATAAATTTTTTTTAAAAAATGAGGTCACACTGAATTAGAGTAGGCCCTAAATCTAAAGTGTGTTATCTTTATTTATTTATTTTTTAATAAATTTATTCATTTATTTATTTCTGGCTGCGTTGGGTCTTGGTTGCTGCGTGCAGGCTTTCTCTAGTTGTGGAGAGCAGGGGCTACTTTTCGTTGTGGTGCACAGGCTTCTTGTTGTGGTGGCTTCTATTGTTGCGGAGCACAGGCTCTAAGCGCACGGGCTCAGTAGTTGTGGCTCGCTGGCTCTAGAGAGCAGGCTCAGTAGTTGTGGCTCGTGGGCTCAGTAGTTGTGGCTTGTGGGCTCTAGAGCGCAGGCTCAGTAGTTGTGGTGCACGGGCTTAGTTGCTCCGCAGCATGTGGGATCTTCCCAGACCAGGGCTCGAACCCATGTCCCCTGCATTGGCAGGTGGATTCTTAACCACTGTGCCACCAGCAAAGACCTAAAGCATGGTATCTTTATAAGAAGAGGACATACACACAGAGAGGAAATCTGTGTGAAGACAGAGGCAGAGACTGGAGTGATGCAGCTGTAAGCCAAGGAATGACAAGGGCTGCCGACAACCACGGGAAGCTAGGAGGAGGTAAAGGGTTCTTCTCCAGAGCCTTCAGAGAGATCACAGCCCTGCTGACACCTTGGTTTTGGACTTCTAATCTCCAGAACTATGCAAGAATAACATTCTGTCCTTTAGACCACCAGACCGTGGCACTTTGTTCCGGCAGCTCCAGGAGCCTGATAAGGTCACCCTAGTAAGGAACCCAGTGGAGTCTGCCAAGCAGAGCAGCCACCGGAGGACATAGCACAGGGAAATTAAGGGGTGAATAACTCAGAGAAGCTGCTTGTCCCCAAACAGTGCCCACACCCTGAACAGATACAAACAGATCCAGATAGAAAGTCATTTTTCCCTAAGCCAAGGCCATTCCCCTCCATAGCTCACGTTCAAGGCAGCTCACCCCCTGCAGCAGGATTGGCTCTGCAAGCCCAGGTGAGGCAGCCTCCGCCAGAGAAGTTCAAATCCAACCTCTTTGGTGGGTGGCTGTGAAAGAAGCATCTCCCCACGTGTGGATCCGAGGCTTATGTTTTCTGCCCATTTATGAGCCAGGCTCCCTTTCCCTCCTGACTTTGAACTTGCTTCTGAAAGCTAAGAGGACTTGTTGACTGTGAACTTGTTGGGTACCATGGACAGCCAGCAGTCATTCTCGGGTCTCGTGCAGAGCACGTGACATGACTTAAGTCTCATTTAAGGAAGTCGGCTCCAGCAGCTGTGTACAGAATGAATGCTCTCTGGATTTAGTATGAAAGGTGACTGTGTTTTTCCATTTAAAATATCACAAATCAGGGACTTCCCTGGTGGCGCGGTGGTTAAGAATCCGCCTGCCAGTGCAGGGGACAGGTGTTCGATCCCTGGTCCGGGAAGATCCTACGTGCCGCGGAGCAACTAAGCCCATGCGCCACAACTACTGAGCCTGCGCTCTAGAGCCCACGAGCCACAACTGCTGAGCCCACGTGCCACAACTACTGAAGCCTGCACGCCTAGAGCCCGTGCTCTGCAACAAGAGAAGCCATGGCAATGAGAAGCCCGCGCACCGCAACAAAGACCCAACATAGCCAAAAATAAATAAATATATTTTTTTAATGATAAAATGTCATAAATCAATATCCTAAAGATCCCTTCCTGGCCATTATTATCATTTCAGCGTGAACTGTGGGTAAAGCCTTGCTGAGTATCCCTTTTCACTTTTTAAAAATCTGCCAGCTCAAAATGGCAATTCGGATCGGATCGGCATTACGGTCTGTCTGTGTTACATTTCGTCGTGAGCACGTAGGACTTCATCTCCAGCGGAAATAATTTACATAAGGCTGGCATTGCTAACTAACATCCACAGCTCATTTCCTGGTGCCGCCCAGTCATTTCTTTATTTTTATTATTCTGGTCCCATTTCAGCATCTTGTCTGGAAGGACAACAATATACAACCCTAATTTTTTCCATCTCTCTTTGTGTACAGAGAATGTTATTAAGGCCGTCAAAAGGGCTGCACTGTGCCTTTGCTTATGAGTATAATTAAACTCAGACCCTCAATTAGTCATTTTAACCCATATAACGGATGAGCGCTTGGTCCCGTGGTGCCACTAATTCTAGAGTGACCTTGAGAAAACCCCATCACGAAGTCATACTAGTGATAATCACACTCTCCCTAGAAAGCTCCTAGGAAATTTATTTTATCTGGTTTACTCTTGTGTTAAACGCAGGAAAGAATTATTATTATTATTTTTATGTTAAGTTCAGTTGGTTGCCAATGTTATGCATCTAATGCATAATATTAGATGTTAATGCATAACATTTATGCATCTAATGCATAAAAAAGAATCTGTTTTTTAAAGTATTTTTAAGTCTTGTAGAATGAGCTCTGGATTTATCCCAATCTTGTGTTGCCACTGAATTGAGTACTCTTACCCAGGCCCTGAAAAGGGGAGGACCTAGTCTACGTGGATGCTGTGCACAGACACGACATCACTCACCCCTTCCACACTCCATCTTCCCACACCTGCTCCCAAAGCAGAGGGTGCTCCCCACCTGAGCAGTTCTCCACTTCCTGATCAGTGTATCTATTACGGAGGCAAAGTGGATGGTTTTCTTGAGTCATGACTCAATAATAAAGGTCCTCTTTGAAGGAAGGGAACAGAATTCAGAGGGACAGAATGAATAGGGGGTCTTAGGAGTCCATCAGAGAGGATGGTTGGTTTACCCATCTCTGCAGCTCCATCACTGACGGGGGCTCCAGTTTCCATGGTGCACCCCAATGCCTCTAACTCACTTCCTCTTACCTAATCAGAAGGAGATGGTGGTTTGTACCCTTATCACTTTGCTTGGGCTGTCGTAACAAGGCACCACAGGTGGGGTGGCTTAAACCACAGAAATTTGTTGTATCACAGTTCTAGAGCTTAGAAGTCTAAGATTAGGATGTTGGCAGGGCTGGTTCTCAGAGGCCTCTGTCCTCAGCTTGCAGGTGGCCACCTACTGGCCATGTCCTCACTTGGTCTCCCCTCTGTGCGTCTGTGTCCTGATCTCCTCTTTCTCTAAGGACACCATATTGGATTAGGGCCCAGGCTAAAGACCTTCTTTTATCTTAATTACCTCTTTGAAGACAATTTTTATATACAGTAACATTCTCAGGTACAGGGGGTTAGGACCTAACATCTGAGCTTGGGAAGGACATAATTCAGCCCATAATAATACTCCAATAGTTGGCTTTCACTGTCTGTTCTCACTTTGGGAAACAATTTTTAATAAATTAAAACATTCTTCTAGCAAGGTCATGTTGACCAGTATGAAGCCTATTTTAATTTATTGTATAACAAAGCCAAAATCGTACTTATTCCCTAACCAAAAAAAAAAACAAAAACAAAACAGCGGGGCTTCCCTGGTGGCGCAGTGGTTGAGAGTCCGCCTGCCGATGCAGGGGACGCGGGTTTGTGCCCCAGTCCGGGAGGATCCCACATGCCGTGGAGCGGCTGGGCCCGTGAGCCATGGCCGCTGGGCCTGCACATCCGGAGCCTGTGCTCCGCAACGGGAGAGGCCACAACAGTGAGAGGCCCGCATATCGGAAAAACAAAAAAAACAAAAAAAAAGGTTAAATGAGAAAGTTTAGTTAATTCCCAATTGGTAGACAATGATGTTTAATATTTATTCCTGTAAACCATTGGGTTATAAAGTGTTAGCTCCCTGATAAATAAAAAGCAAATTGTAAGTGCTGGTTCCTTCTTAAAATCTTTCATAACTTCTTAATATTAAAAATATAATTTTCCTTCTTCTGCCTCCCAAATTATATTACATTGCTTCAGAAGTAGCTTCCCTGGAGGAAAAGCTAAGAAACAAGTCTATTAACCGTAAATTGAAGAAGAAAGAGCTCGCCAAACAGTTTTACTTATTGCTTACATACTAATCTTCTCCAATACTTCAATCCATCTGTTTTCATACCATTTCTCCTTTCCCTTTTCAAAGTGACATTTATTTTGAAATGGAGCCAATATTTGCCAGAGTTGGGACAAAACAACCAAGGAGGTGGTACAATTCATAGAAGAACATCAGAGCACACACAGAGGCTAACCCATGTTCAGTAACATTGATGAAGATCTCCAACTTGCAGTTATGACTGCTCTTGGAGGAAAGAGAAACATAGTCAATGAGAGCCATGAATAACATTGTCCAGAAGCACCAGTTCAGAGCGCACCCTCCTAGCCACCATCTTATGGATTCAGAGTGAAGAGCTGGATGTGCAGCTCTGCCCCACCCAGCCTGTCTCTTAATTCTGCCGCTCCCCTTATTCTCTTCCTTGGGTCTATTTGAAATAAATTTAATTTCTTCCTTAGGTGACCAAGAATATTTGAAAAAAGAGTAGAAAATTTTCCAGTTGCCCTCCTGTTCTCACAGGCCCCCTTTCCTGGGTTAGTGATTTCCTTGTGTCCCTGTACAGGTGTCCATGACTGTTCACTGCAGGGCATTTGACAGACAGCTGCAGGGGAGGCTGACTGTGATGTCTGGTTCCCTGGGTTCCTCTCCATCACCCTTTGAAGCTGCGATAGGGAGGGATGAGAAATGGGGTCTTTGTACTCAGAGAGCTATGGCTGCATGAAGATCATAAGAAGCAGAGGTGCAGGTGGGCAGAATAGAGACTCCCCACTGGGGTACCTGCATCGTGGACTTTCATGTTGCCTCTCTGCTACGCGATCCTCAGCATCTCATAGAGAGTTCCCTGAGCACTGGGGAAGCTACTGAAGGTAAAAATCATTCTTTAGTGCTTATTAGGAAGTTCTCATTCTGAGGTGGCAGAAGCTTCTGGAAGTACCAACTAAAGTGTCCTTCTTAAGCAGAGAAAAGTCAAAGAGAGGGGAGCCCTGTCCAGATTTCATGCTTGGTCTACATTTTCTTGCCTCCAAAAGGTTTAAGCAAAAGAAGCAATAGTTAGGAAAAACGTGACAACCTTCACACTAGATTTTCAGGACCCTGTGCTTTTCTAAGTCTGTATCATAAAGTCACTTTCAGTTTTTCAGTCTGCTAAGTAAAAGGACAAACATGCCAGGACTTCAGACTAAGCCTACGTCATTTGTTATTGTCCCATGGAAAGACAAATACATCGTTATTCCCCATTAACAGGCACTCCAGTAGCAAGGAGATGCCGTGCTGTGGATGCACTGACTGGGGCTAATGAATCCCAACAGCTAATTACATTTCTCTTAAGGTAACTTATTACCAGAAAGGAGCTGTGTTAGCACAAAGATGTTATGAGAGAACGGCGATACCCAGGAAGAGGCCAGCTAATTAATCATCCCCCATAATTCTCCATGATAGCCCTGTCTGGACTTTCCTGTCCAGACCATTGTTCTTCCCAGCATTACATTTGGCCTGACCTTATTTTGGACCAACAGTGTTATTGGTAATTGCAGGCTAATTTATATAAACAAACGAGGGCTCTGCCAAATAAAAGCATCGTCATTGCAGTTGGCACTCACTGCTCTAAGAGCTCTCTATTTTGCACAAGTTTGGGTCAAGTGGTTACAGCCAATGAAGCTTACTGCAAAAAATAATTATTTCAGGGAAGAAAAAGCACCACGTCCTTGTAAAACCTGCCAGGAAGTGTGGCTTGTGGTCTGTTGCATAGAGTGGGTCCTTCCTCCCATGTTTTGGAGGAAACTGGTTTCAGGTCTTAGAATCTTAATAGGACCTGAAAGGCTATTTTTCCTTAGCACGCATGAAGGGAGTGCTGATAAGTTTCTTCCTAGAACATAAAGGAACTTTACTTATTTCTCCTCTGCAGGCAGCACTGCCATCCTGACTAGCAAACCTGATTAAATGTCATTTGTCCTTGACCCCTGTCACTTTTAAGCAGCTGAAATAGATTAAGAGGCCGGTGCTTCCCAAATCAGATGGAGCCAGGTGTCAGCAGCCAGGACCCCTAGTAATAGACTCACAAAGGAACTGATGCTGGGGCCTGTTATGATTTTCCAGGGCTCATTTCTATTTGAGGGGAGATGATTGAGACAGATTATCCTCCTGTTTCCTCTCAAGCACCCAGCCAGGATCCCCTGCAAGCTTAGACAGAGACCTTCAGAGGACAAGTGTCTGAGCATCCTTCCACTGAGGCCAGCAGGGGACCACAGCTCAGAAAGGCAAAGCTGTGGGTCTAAAGCACCCACATGACCACTGAGACAGGAACATTGTTGGAGAAATGTTGGAGCCAACATTTCTGGAGCCCTTACCTGTCACCTCTCAAGGACTGTAAGATTCCTCTTCTTTATATAGGAACTTTTTATGCTCCGAAGGCTTTGATTTAAGTGAAGCCAAAGGTCGAGAAGTACGATGAACCATAAAGATCAGATTCACCTGGCCCGTGGGTCAATCTGACCAGCTGCAAAACTGCATCCCTCTCCTCAAGGGGCCCCTTCTATTTTGACTCTGGCATGAACCCCTACATCCCCAGCATTTCCTTCCCCCCAGCTTACTTTTCTTTCATTTAACATAAAATGAACCATTTAGAAGTGAACAATTCAGTGGCATTTAGTACATTCCCAATGTAGTGCAACCACCTCTATCTAGTTCCAAAATATCTTCATGACCCCAAGAAGAAACTCTGAACCCATTAAATGGTTACTCCCCATTCTCCCTCCTGCTGGCCCTGGTGATCACCAGTCTGTGTTCTGTCTTTTTGGATTTACCTATTCTGGATATTTCATTTAAATGGAGTCATGTAATGTATAGCCTTTTGTGACTGGCTTCTTTCACTTAGCATAATGGCTTCAAGGTTCATCCATGTTGTAGCTTGGATGAGTACTTCATTCCTTCTTATAGTGGACTGACGAATATTTCTTTGGATGGATATACTACATTCTGTTTATCCATTCATCCATCGATGGACATTTGGGCTGTGTCTGCCCTTTGGGTACCGTGACTAATGCTGCTATTAACATGTCCCTCTATTTGTTTGAGCCCCTATTTTCATGCTTTGGGGCATACATTTAGGAGCAGAATTGCTGGATCGTATGGTCCCTCTTGGTATAAGATTTTAGGAACTGTCAAATTGTTTCCCTGCCTATTTTATGTATGTCCATCCCATTACATTTTCTGGGCTAGACTATTCTCTTTTTCTCACCTTGTTTGCCTTTTCTTTTGTCTATTCATTCCAGAGAAGTTTTCTCTCCAACTGTTGGATTATTAAGGCCATTTGTCTTTATAGCACTCTGCATGAGTCCTTAAAAGAAAGGCACTGGGCTTCCCTGGTGGCGCAGTGGTTGAGAGTCCGCCTGCCGATGCAGGGGACACGGGTTCGTGCCCCGGTCCGGGAAGATCCCACATGCCGTGGAGCGGCTGGGCCCGTGAGCCATGGCCACTGAGCCTGCGCGTCTGGAGCCTGTGCTCTGCAACGGGAGAGGCCACAGCAGTGAGAGGCCCGCGTACTGCAAAAAAAAAAAGAAAAGAAAAGAATAGAAAGGCACTACGTTAATGTTATAGTTTTCACTTTAAAACTCTGAGGACTGGGAACAACTCACTGCAGCTACATGGTCAGAGCTGGCCAGACACTCCGAGTCTCCAGCCCCACACTGGGCCCCTCTGCCCTCACTGTGTTTGCAATGCTGGCCTCTTTTCTGTTGCTCTATACACTGAGATCTTTTCTACCTCAGGACCTATACTTGTGACTCCCAGCACCTGGAGGACTTTATTCTCTCTTTTTTACCTTTAGGCTCAGTTTAAATGTCTTCTTTTCAGAGAGACTTTCCTCAACACCCTCCCCTCCCTAATGCCTTTGCAAAGCATGCTGAGCTCTTGATCAAACCTTCTGACAGTTTGGAGTGATGTCCTTGCCTGTGTTCTTGTGTGTGTCAGGCCAGTTGCTCCACAAGCTACGTTCTTATCTACATAAGGATCGTGTCCTTTATCGTCATAGATTTCCCTGCCCCAGAACAGCCTCTGGCCCTGATAGACCCCTATAAATAGCTCTTAACTGAATGAATGAATGAATGAATGAATGAATCAGTGAACAGTCCTTCTGTTGCTGCTTTGCTGGCTGCCTAAAAAGTGTCCTGTACTAATTTTCACCAAAGCAAGGAACCTTTTAACTTTCCTGGCTACTCATAAAATCTTCCCAGTTGCAGAGAGAATGTTACTTGCATGATCACCAGTTTCCCCGTGAGATCAATTTCTTGGTTAGAGCCACGTACCTGCTTATTTTCCAGTGTGGGTGTTTGTGATATTTCTGTTAAATAAAACCACCACATCAATCAGTTTCACCAAATGGCAGAATATATTTTCTCCTGTTCAGTTCCGTTTGTCCTTGCAGTTTGGTCTTATTACACCTGGTTCTTACGATGCTGACTTCTCCCACCTCATTGAAAGGAGGCTGTTGGACTGTTGGTTTATCAGCACAGTTAGATAATAAATATGGACCAAAACTCTCTAATATCGCTAATCATCACTTAATTCTCACAACAACTTTATAAATGATAGGTTACTGTGTGGGGTTTTATCCCCCAATTTTAAATAAGAAACTGCAGCTCAGAGAACTTCAGCAATTTGTCTTAGGGCTCGTGGTAGAAAGCTGTGAGCCAAGATTTAAACCTGGGCTTTCAGAATCCGAATATCGAATAGAATGCTCTGCCATGACGTCAGCCTCGGGGTCAGCCTATCAGCACTCAGCATGCAGCCAGCCTGCCCCACTCGTAAAGAATCAGGACAGCCATAGCCATCTCATCATCGCCTCGGTCAAGTGCCAAATCAACAGCATAGATAAAATGGGTGACGTCTCTTGTTCCACACAAACAGGTATTGAGTTTCTTGTATGTGCCCAGGACTCTGCTAGGTGCCAGAGAAACACACATGAATAAGACATGATACTTATGGCCTAAAAGGGTGGAAGGGAACCTGAGCTATAGGGCGTAATGTGTGCCCTTAGTGCCATAAAAAGTTTATGCAGAATTTCTAGAAGACCTCTGAGTGAAGGAATCATAGATTCCACCTGAGGGACTCCAGGAAGACAGCCCAGAGGCCTGCACTGGGAGGAAGGAAAGCTTTCAGGGGAAGGGGTAGAGGAGCGGTGTGGTCCAGGCCATAGGGTCTGTATGCAGGAAGAGCCTGAGGCCCACTGGGGCTGAGCAAGTGGCTGAGGGGGGCTAGTCAGGGTGTGGTTGGCAGAGAAGGACCTGAGAGGCCCCTGGGAGGGGAAGGGTCTTTTGGGAGCCGATTGTTAAGACTGTTGGGAGGGAGGGTCATTTTGAAGAGGTTCCTTTATTTTTGTAGGCCACGGGGAACCGTGGAGCGGTAAGCTGTTAGAGACACAGTGTTCCCTGTGCCGTAGAGATTCAGCTGTGCCCACAGGGAGGAGGAAGGATGCGGGCGGGGGAGAGGCAAGGGGAGGGGATTGTGGAGCTGAGGGGCAGGTGGGGCCATGATGGCACTGGCTCTGTTTGCTGAGCCTGGACCAGTCCAGGCCATGCACGAGAAGCTTCAGACGCCCTGTCTTTGAGATAGGTGTGATGTTGTTATGAGATACCATCTTAACTGTAAAGTCCAAACCAAGAGGAAGTGGCCTTCAAATCCAGATCTGACTGGAAACCCACTAGCTGTGTGATCTTGGGCACCTGAGGTGGCCTCTCCAAGCCTCAGTTTCTCCATCCATGAACGGCGGTGATGGTGTTGATGCAGGGCAAGGACAAGGGTGAGGCGAGGAAGGCTGAGCTGTGCAGAGTTGGAGCCCTCTTTTATTTAAAATGTTGATATTTGAGGGAACTCCCTGGCATCCCAGTGGTTAGGACTCTGTGCTTTCACTTCTGGGGGCCTGGGCCCAATCCCTGGTCAGGGAACTAAGATCCCACAAGCCGCATGGCGCGGCCAAAAAAAGAGAATTTTTTTTTAATTAAAAAAATGTTTTAAAAATTAAAAAACAGGAAATGATCTCATTAGTACCAAAGTTCTGAAACTCTAATGCCTATAAGCACCAGAGAACTGACGTTAATAACAGACAGGCATAGTTGTTCCATAAGGAATACTTAATTTAAAAAACTTAAAAGTAAGTAAATAAAATAAAATAAAATTTTGATATTTTGTTCATCATGGATTTTTCATCAATTTTGATGAAAAAATATTGTGTTAAAATTATTTAATACAGCAGTGTAAAGGTACTCAACACAACTGAACTGTACACTAAAAAATGGTTAAGATGGGGCTTCCCTGGTGGCGCAATGGTTGAGAGTCCGCCTGGCGATGCAGGGGGCATGGGCTTGTGACCCGGTCTGGGAAGATTCCACATGCTGCGGGGCGGCTGGGCCCGTGAGCCTTGGCCGCTGAGCCTGCGCGTCTGGAGCCTGTGCTCCGCAACGGGAGAGGCCACAACAGTGAGAGGCCCGCGTACCGCAAAAAAAAAAAAAAAAAAAAGGTTAAGATGATAAATTTTGTTATTTATATTTTATCACAATTAAAAATTACCTATTATTTCTGATGATCAGTGAATTTTTGGAGTACCCCCCCTAAATTTTGCACTGAGTAAAGGCCTCGTTCACCTCACCCTTATGCTGGTCCTGCAGTCATGCACATAAATAGCTCGGCACAGGGCCTGACCCACAGGAAACTCACTTTAACTGCTGGCTGCTGGCTCTGAACAGCAGATATCATGCAATTGGAATGAAAGTCTTGGGAGCTACTGGGAATGATCAAGGGAGAGTTGAGAGCTAAGCGTTGGGTCCCCTCTGGCTCCTAGGTGCTTCACAGACTATGCCTCGTCTAATCCTCTCAAATATAAGCCCACTTTACAAATGGAGAAACTGAGAGTCAGAGAGCTTAAATGTGTTGTCCAAGGCCAGGCTGATAATATCAGAGTGGAAATTTGACACCAAAGCTTTTCTACTCCCCCAGGCTGAGTTTCAGAGCATAAAATACTTCCATTCTTTACAAATGAATGCCAACATTTCACAAACATTGTATTACACAAATCAGGACCTGCTAAGAGAAGGGTGTGGAGCTGTTCATGGTGTGTCCCTGTGCGTATCCTTCTCCCTGGCTCCCCAAGAAGCCCCAGTACCTGCAACTCCAGAGTGTCTTGCCTGAAATTCCTTTAACGAGATAAGAAGGTGGCCTGGTCTGTCTCTGAACTCTCTATGGACCAGGGCTGGAGAAGGAGTGGGCGGCTGGAGGCTGGTTTCCAATTTTATGTCCTTTCTGTGGCTACAGTACATTAGTATTGCTGTCACTTAGTCCTCTGTCTCCTTCCCATGCTAGAAAGTTATCATCCACTTGACAAGCAAAGAAATCAATCACAAGCCGCGATGCATATTTAGTCACAGACCAAAATAGGCCCTGGGTGGAGACACAGGACCATCGAGGGCTGCCTACTGCCAGCCTGTGCCTCTGAGTGCAGGAGTGCAGACCTGCTGGCCGAGGGCATCTGTCTGTTTTTTCCTAACCCTAGTCAGAGTTTGTCTTCACTTTGTCAGCTTGCATGGCTGCCCATCCTTCCCACAGCTGTCCTTCTTGCAGGCCAGCTGCCCAGCCTCTAGCTCTTTCCCAGAGTAGCATGATGCTCTGTGACCTGAGTGTGGAATGGGCAGATGCCAGGGGGCAGTAAGCGAGTAATATAAGTGGGGTGAGAGTTATGAAAGCGTACAGTGAATGAGCATAGAACAAAGGGATTTCACCCAGTCAGGGGAACAGGGAAAGCCTTCCTGTGAAAAAGACAAGAAAGATGAGTAGGAGCTGGCCAAGTGACAAAGAAGGAAGAGTGTCCCAGCCATGTGCCATGGGCAGGACCTTGAGTTTGAGTACAATGGAAGGTCTTGGGGTGGTGGACTCGTGCTCCAATGTACATCTTTTTTTTTTTTTTTTTTTTTTTGCTATACACGGGCCTCTCACTGTTGTGGCCTCTCCCGTTGCGAAGCACAGGTTCCAGACGCGCAGGCTCATTGGCCATGGCTCACGGGCCCATGGCTCACGGGCCCAGCCGCTCCGTGGCATGTGGGATCTTCCCAGACCGGGGCACGAACCCGTGTCCCCTGCATCGGCAGGCGGACTCTCAACCACTGCGCCACCAGGGAAGCCCCCAATGTACATCTTAGAAGAATCACTGAAGCTTCCCTGGGAGGTGGGGGAACTGTAGCCAAAATTTGGCCTCTATACACCGGTACCGAATTGAATCTCGGAGACAGAGTTTTGGGTGAAGTAGAAAAGCATTGCTTTGCCAGGCAAAGGGGACACAACAGGCTAATGCCCTCAAAACTGTGTGTCCTGACCTGGGGGGGGTAGTGAGGAGTTTTATCCTAATGGTTTGCAGAGGGCATGATGAGCTTGTGGACATTCTTCTGATTGGTTTGTGGGGAGGTACGTGGGATCAGCATCATCAACCTTCTGGTTCCAACAGAACCAGAAGGGATGTGTGTGCTTGTGGGCAGCAGACAGTTAACTTCTCCCACCTGGTAGGGTTCTAGTATCTGCAGAACAGCTCAAAGATACTGTTATGTGTATCCTTGAGGGGGGAACCAGGACCCTGCCCCAAGGCTGCGCTGTTGTTTCTTTTGACTGCTCCTCCCTTGTCTCCACATCCCCCCTCTTCCCTAATTAGCAACCAACTGTTTGAACCTGCCCTTTGGGACTCAGGGAAGGTCATGGAGGCTGAATGAAGCCTATCTCCTACAAACAAGAAACGGGGGGACACAGACAGACTTTTATGCCCAGGAGTCCTACAAGGTCCTGCTCAGTTTCAGAATGAGGGCAGAAGCAGAGAGACCGATTAAGAGACAAGAGATGCCAGTGCTATGGACCTGGCAGTAGCCATGGAGGAGGATTCTGGAGATGCTTTGACATTGGCGCTGACTTAACCTGCTGGCTGACTGGATGTAGATGTGCGGGTAACACAGGATCCGAGCAAGAGTGACACCATATTTATCCAGCAAGTTAACGTGTTCGGTGCACAGCAAAATAACGTTTAAGGAAACCCCCTGAACAGGTCCCAGTTAGCACTACTTTTCTTTTTCTCCATTACATTTTTCTCTCTTTTTTTTTCTCAGCTTTTAAGATTTCTTCTTTAGTCACCTCTGTTGATCACTGTGACCACAAATATACTTCGTAAAGGCTCCTTGTCACCCTCATTCTTCCTATTCTGTTCATCCCCAGTGTAATTCAGGGGCTCCATGGTGAGGGAAATCAGAATTAAAACCAAACAAACAAACCAAGGACACCACCACTAATTTAGAGGTAAGTGTCTCTGCCCATCCGCCGTGATGCAGACCAGATGGAGAGCAGGGGTAAGGCTGTGGCTGGCTGCCTTGTAGCTGCTTGTTACCCACAAGCCCCCCCGACATCTCCCCACACTGCCAGTGGCCAGTGCTGATGGGAGGGTGTCGGCCATGGGCACACTGTCCTTGAGGTGTGTCCATGTGGAAGAAAAAAAGAAAGAACTTTTGCTTTACACCTGAAGCAATTCTCAATTTCTTTGATGTGGAAATAAACTATATACTTGATTTTTAGCATGTTCTGTAAAGAACATATTCTGTGGTGAGTACTTGTGATTAAAACTAAAGTAGCACATTGTGTTTCTTGGGGAATTTTAGGGGAATATTGGATTATTGGAAATAATGGATTCGTTCACTGTGTCTACTGGTCTGATAGCCGGTGAATCTGTATAACATATAAGGATCCTCTCCCTGCTTCCCTTTTGCACAAAAATGGAATCATTCTACCCTGTCTTTGCTGTAACTTTTTTTCTTAATTCATTAACAGATGAAAACCGTCCCATATTAGCACATATAAAAGGATTGGTAATAAGAGTAATTATAATAAAGTGAGTGTTAGAAAAACCTTGTGTTTCCAAATTATATTTTCTAGATTATTTTTATGGTGCATTGATGCCTTGACATTTTTCTCATGAAGTCGTTTTGTGTGTCTTGTGCCAGAATTCCAGGAACCATTATCATTTACAAAGGGCAGTGAAGCCAGACAACACACGTGCCCTGGGCCCATAGTGAAAGGTACAAGTCTTGTCTTTTGTTTGTAAGTTATTCTCAGGATGGCCCACAAGCTGCTTAAGGGTACAGCTTTTAAATAAAACCTTAACATTTGTTCAGCGTCAGGAGAATGGCACCGGTACCATAACAGGTGAGAAATCCTCTAATTGAAGAACTTATTTAGAGTGACGAGGAGAGACAGTGAAACCAGACTCTTCACGGGCAACCTGTGAGCTGTTTTTAACAAGGCTCTGTGGCTGCTCAAAGTGTCTTTGCTGTGTGACCTTTCTATGCAGCATTATAAATCTTGGATTTTTTTAAAGCATGACTCGCTTCACCCCTAAAGCACTAAAAGGAAATTTGCACCCAGCAGTGCCATTATCCTGCGCTCATGTTGAGAGCAAGCCATCTGATGGTAGTAAACCAAGAAAAGTCACATTAGGTTATCTGGAGTTGGTGAGAGATGCATTTAGCTTACCATTCCTGCAGCAACAGTCATCTAAAAATCCTAACGACGGTATCTCATCATTCAGAACCTCTAAAATGCCTCCATTGGAAAATGCAAAAAGTTTGTCTCAAAGTTTTGAAATACTTTAGCAGAAATGTTAAAATGAACATTTATGAAAGATAGGAATATTTTTTTCTTCTGTGGCTGTGCAAATGAAGTGGTTTTTCCATCGCTGCCGTATCAAATTACCACAAGTTTAGGGGGTTGGAACAACACAGACTTAACTATCTCAGAGTGGTTTACATCAGAAGTCCAGGGAGCTTGGCTGGTCTCTCTGCTTGAAGTCTCACAAATCCAAAGTCAAGGTGTCTGCCAGCGGCTCTTCTCAGGAAGCTCTGGGGAGGACCTACTTCCTGGCTCTTTTAGGTCAGTGGCCACATTCAGGTCCTTGCAGCTGTAGACTGAGAGCCTCATTCCCTTGCTGGCTGGAGGCTGGGATGTGTTCTTAGCTTCCAGAGGCCACCACCTGCCCTGGATGGTGGTCCCCTTCCTTCATCCTGCAGAGTCAGCAATGTCAGGCCCTCTATCCTAACCTTTCCCCATCTCTCCAAGCCCCTCAGTCAGCCTGGACTGACCCTCTGCCTCTCCCTCTTTTGTATTTAAGAGCTCACGTGATGACACTGAGCCCAGGAATCCTCATTCCTAAAAATGATCCTAAAAACTCAGGATCGTTGCCCTGCCTTAAGGTCAGCTGATCAGTAACCTTAATTCCGCCTGCAAAGCCCCTTCACAGCAGTGCCTAGGTTAGTGTTTGAGTGTTTGATTGAACCACCCGGGGTCAGCCATCTTGAAGAGACATTTTTTTTTTTAAGTGGATTTTTTTTTTTTGGTTTTTGTTTTTTAATTTTATTGGAGTATAGTTGATTTACAATGCTGTGTTAGTTTCAGGTGTACAGCAAAGTGATTCAGTTCTACATATACACGTATTCATTCTTTTTCAAATTCATTTCTCATATATGCTATCACGGAATATTGAGTAGAGTTCCCTTGCTCTACAGTAGGTCCTTGTTGGTTATCCATCTTACATATAGTAGTGTGTCTATGTTCATCCCAAACTCCTGATTTATCCCTCCCCCCCACGTTTCCCCTTTGCTAACCGTAAGTTTGTTTTCGATATCTGTTAAGTCTGTTTGTTTTGTAAATAAGTTCATTTGTGTCGTTTTTTAAAATGAGATGCCACATGTGCATGACGTCATGTGATATTGAAGAGACATCTTTAGAATTTGCCCTTCCCACAACCAAGAAGAAAAAGTCCAGTCATAGCAGTAATGGAGGCAGACAATTAAACTTGATTTTAAAATGTGAGTTTCTTTGAATTGTTCTGATACTGATTTTTCCAACATTATTCCTAAATTGCGATTAAGACCAGTGCATAAACTCGAAAGGCCACATTGGCACGCCTCTTTAAGAAGTTGGCTTCTGCTTTCTTTTAATAAGTGTCTCAGAAATGTCTTCCAGAAATTAAAGGTGTTTCAGTATTTAAGATTAAAAGTATACTGTTCTCCCTTTCAGAAAAAAATTAAAAGACAAGTGATCTTAGTTTTACTGAGTTTTCTGTATGTTTTTCTCACACAAATTATATATGTATTCTTAGAGTTTCTCCTCCCTCCTGTCACCCATCACTCCTACACTAGATATTTCCATTCCAAACCAAGAAGAAAAGACGGTGGTCCAGAGACACCTTCTGCAGCTTTCATTCATTTTTGGCCAAAGATTGGCTTTCTTTGTTCGTTTCTCTTAGCTAGAACTATACAATAATCTCTGGCCAAATTAACTGGAGTCTAGATTTTTCATCATTTATCATGTTCTTTGGCCCAAATAAAAGGCTGCTGAATGAGTCATGAAAACGTCTAAATTCATGAAATAGCAATTAGGAGAGACGGGTACATTTTAAGAGATTATAGGAAAAGTTTTTTTTTATTTTATTTTTAATCACTTGCTTCGCATTTGGACATGAGGCTTAAGCTGTTTTGATCCAGGGACTATTTTTATTAGCATTTTGGCCACAAATTTAAGGAGTCGTCTTTCAAAAAAGAAATGTAAGGAAACAAGCAAACAAAAATGTTTGAAGCAGAGAGGGATGTTGTTACCAGCAGGCATCTGGCCTGGAGCAACGGAGTAACAGGGGCTTTTGCCTTCTGTTTCCGGTGTCTTCCTCTTCTAACCCCTTAACCCTCCCATGCTGGGCAAGGACAGTGAGCCCTCAGCTTAGAGAAATGCTGATGGCAGCAGTCTGACAGTAAACACCCAGAACAAAGCCATATTTGGGAGGGGCTGGGGAACTGCACGGAGCACAGTGGGGTAGAAGCAGAAAGAAGAGGGAAGACACAAGAGGAAATGCACTTCTTTGCCTCTGGTGATACTTTGAGTTTTTTGATGGTTGTTTCTGGGACTCAGTGTTATCTGTGAGTGATCAAAGCAATGATGAAAACAAGAAATGCACCTCAAGGAAAATGTATCATCTAGATGAGTGAGCTTTAAAAAATCACATGGATTCCCAGCTTTAATAAGCGTTTGAAGTATGATTTGTTAAAATTTCCTGTAAGTAAATAAATTGAAAGACTACCTGACTGCATATGGAGAATTAGGTGTTGAATTGGAATGAAAATGAGAAAGGTGGTTTTCATAATAGCGATTAATAATCCAGAAATAATGCCAAATCTTGAAAGTGTTCAAACCCACAGTCTGACATTTAAAAGGCAAGTAGCCAATTACCTATAATCCCTTATCAGTCAGCTTTGTTCTCCTACTTCTTAGAAGATAGAGGACTCAAAATACCCAGAATTGGATGGCCTCAGCACTACTCATTATTTATTTAGCCACGATGCTCATTTTCCTGGAAGCTGTCTGCTTGGTGAATGCCGCATTTCTATTTCACAGCTTCCTAGCATATTTATTTATTATGTGTGCTTTAAAACTCAGGTTTTGTGATTTGTGCTAACTCGATCTGGTTGATCGCTGGTTTAGCAGAAAAAGAAGAAAACACTGTTTTTAATTCATGTTTGAACTTCATTTGCATTTTGACCCATGGCATTTTCTTTTTGCTGTTGTTGCATTTGTAATCAGGCCAGGGCTGGCAAATGGTTTTGTTCTATGGAAATGCTCATTGCGGTGGTGATGGTGGTACATAGACTTGACGGGATGCCGAGGTGCCAGGACAGAGGTGGGATCTGGGGGCTTCCAATGTGAGTTGCATCCTGACCCTGAGTCTGCGCTCCAGAAAGAAGAGCCCACCACAGATGTACCTGAGTGAAATATTTCAGGAGTTAGTGGAAAACAGGGCAGGTGGGCATCGATTGGGCCACATGGCACTGCTCCAAGCTCACGATGTGGTCCAGTAACTACAGGCTAGAAAACAACTGTGGGTGTTCACAGAGCACAAAAAAATCATGGGCACAATTAGGTTCACAGGTAACGGCTTTAGCCACACAGCATTCACCCTTTTTTCCCCTACAATTTCCTTGTAATTTAGCCCAACAGGAAACTTTGAGCAGACATTTCATAGAGCACTTAACTCTGTGGCATCCATCAATTTTAATTGGAATCATGGAGCTGAAACCCTAGGTAGTACTTGACAGCAGTAGGGTGTCTGTTAACGCGGGTGTTTCTGGTTGTGCTCCGGGCATCTCCGGAACAGTGTGTGGGATGCGTGGCTGACTTCAGAAGGCACGCATCTAGGTGGTCCTCAAAAGGGAGAGCATTGAACAGCCAGTGTCAGAGGGGCTCCTCCGTCTGTCTCTGCTGGTTTACATTCCTGAGTGGAGGTGGCAGTGTCAACAGGGGCCCTTCGCTCTGAGGACAGCATGGCAGTGGGGTTTACTGCTGGCTCGGTACGTAGTTGTCCTTTAGGCCACTGAAGCATTCTGTCTCTGCAGCTCAGCAAAGCAATTACTGAGCTATCACTGTCCTGATTTATAAAGAAATTGCCTTCCTTGGGAGACGACAGTAAGGTGCATAGCAGGAATCTAAGCAGCAAGACTGTGCTAATCTTAAAAAAAAGAAAGAAAGAAAAAGGGAAATTGATTTCTCTGGAAATTGTTCTGACTTGACTATAATGAAGTACCAGCTTTAAAAACACATATGCAGAGAGAGAAATCAAGAGCTTTTCAAGTAAATTGAACCCCCCATTATTTGTACCCAATAAAATTTGTGGAGGTGGGGCTATTCCTAATGCTGTTCCTACCATTTGGTACTTAGGGTTAGCATTTCAGATGATGTTCTGGGAATTCACTTAAAGCAAGGAGGCCACACTACAGACTTCACTCAATCAGAGCTGGGAAGCTGCTTCATTTCTCTCCCTTACAATCCACACACTTGTTTCCCACGCAGTGTAGAGTACCAGCTGCTGCACTTTCTGTTCCCTCGAAGCCGTGAAGACTGAGGTTTTCAGGCCACTCTTCTGCCAGAAAGAGGACTGGCAGAAGTGAAGGATTTCAGCTAAGCAGGAGAGCAAGCTGATACCCACTGACCTGGTGGCGCCCTTGTGGTTAATCAGATCAGAGATGGGGAAAAGAAGAGCAGCATACTTCATGGTGCATCGTCATATCACATCAATATTTCCTGTGCAGAGGGCCTTAGTATGCTCTGAGTTACATTGAATACCTCCTGGCCTTGCACAGTCGAGGGCAGCACCTCATCCCATTAGGAAGAATTTTTATTGTCTTATATATGGGGTATTTGGGTCTCGATCAAATCAATACAATTATTTGATCATCTGGAAATATCTTAAAACTTGCATGAGCCCATTGCAGATAAGCAGTTTTCCAGGGAAAGGATGGAGTGTGAAACATTTAGGGATGGTGTTGAGAAGAGCTCCACTTACCCTTGAGTAAAAGATAAACGCTGTGTATCTGTTTCCTGTTGCTGCTGTAACAAATTACTGTGAACTTAGTGACTTACAGCAACACACATTTATTATCCTACAGTTTGTTTCTGTGGATTGGGAGTCTGACTCCAGTCTCACCAACTTAAAATCAAGGTATGGGCAGGGTTGTGTTCCTTTCTAGTGGCTCTTGGGAGAATCTGCTTCCAAGCTCCTTCAGGTTGTGGCCAGAACCCAGTGCCTGGTGTCTGTAGGACTGATGTCTCTGTTTCCTTTCCGGCTGTCAGCTGGAAGCCAGCCGCCTCTCTCTCTCATCTTTGCATGTGGCCCCCATACGTCAGAACCCGCAACAGGAAGTTGAAACTTCATGCTGGGATCTCTCTGACTTCCCTTCTGCTGCATCTCTCTGACTCCAGCCAGAGAATGTTCTCTGCTTTTAAGGCTCATGTGATTAAATTGGGCCCACAGGGATCATCCAGGACAGTCTCCCTATTCTAGAGTCCATAACCTTAATTCCATCTGCAAAGTCCCTTTTTCCATGTAAGGTAATCCATTCAGTTTCCAGGGATTAGGACATAGACATCTTGGGGGGCCATTGTTTGTCCACCACAGTGCACCCTCTGGTCCCCAAAGATCCACATCCACCCCACGTATTTTCATCTCATCCCAAGGTCTCATCCCAATTACAGCATCAACTCAAAGTCCTAAATCTCTTCAGCTCAATAGTCCGTAACCAGAATCATCTAAATCCAATGTAGATGAGTAACCCATGAAGTACAGCTGCTGGGGAACAATTTCTCTTCACCTGTGAACCTATGGTTCTAAAGAAACAGGTTATCTTCCCCCAACATACAGTGCTGGGACAGGCACAGGACAATAGTTATAGACATTCCAGTTCCAGAAAGGGAGACGTGGAAAATAAAATGGAGTGCTGGTCCAAAGCAACTTGGAAACCCAGCCCAGCAAATCCCAACTGCAAGGTTTCAAAGCCAGGAACTTATCCTCTGTCATCCTTGGCTCTGCTCTCTGGGTAGGATGTCAGAAAAAGGCAACACTGAAAATGCTTCTGGAATGACTTGAATTCACCAGGCAGGTGGGGGGAGCCCAAATGTCATAAATGTTCACCTGCGTGTTCCTGCTGAGCTACAACAGGCAGGAGGAGAAGGTCTGGTGATGCACTGCCTGGCACTCAGAGCAACCCACCTGGGCTGCCAGCAGCTAGATGTCAAGGAGGACTTAGCACAGGTTATGTGGTTTGGTAAGAGCATCAACAAGGTTACGGCGGTGAACCACGAGCCCACCATGGTTTTAGTACATACAAGGGGCTGGCTTAGGATCCCAGGCTTAGTAAAAATGTATCAGCTATGTGCCAGAATTGATATTTGCCATGGAATGCCACCTCTCACTGCCAGGTCCTATCCTCTGTTCATGCCGAGAGTGACCCAGAGACCCCACGTCTGCATGGCTGTGCTTGGTTGGTATTTACACAGGCTGTTCACCTAAAACTGCCCCTAAGCCCATGTGTACCCTTCAAATTTGAAGGCACTTTCCACTAAATTTTCACGAAATGCTTTCTTACTAAGAACGCCTGTAGTATACTCTGTCTTCTTACTTCTTAAGTCCCAACCCATGACTTGATGCTACAAATGTTAAAGAAAACAGTTGATGTCCAAGTTTACAGAATTATAACTTAAGCAAAGATTTTAATTACACCTTAAATAAACGTGAGTCGTAAAACTTCCATCCATGTCATCCAGTGTTGACTTTCTAGGAACATCTAGATTTCACTGGAAGTGCCTGGACATCACTTCCAAGGGGGGTTGGTTCCCAAATTCTTCATACTGCTAGTTTCATGCTGATGATATCAGATTCAGGCCCATCAAATGTATGTCTGCTTACTTTCCTGGACTGTGAACTCCTAAGTTCAAGGGCCAGGTGTTTTCCTCTTTATCCCAAGACTTGGCACTGGGTGTGGAGTACAGTAGGTGCCAATCAGGGTGGGTCGTTTTGTTGGTTTGAACTGATTTATCTCTGCTACCCTTTCTTCCTAAAATGGTTCCGCAGGGTCCAGCTGGCAAAACTCACAACTCCTCCAAATTTCAGCTTAACGTTGCTTACTACGCTAAAAAGTTTAAAATAACTTGGATGTCTATTAATAGGATAATGATTTTAAAAAGTAGACAATGATACGCTTTTGAAGGACACAGGCACAGTGACTGAGCAATCACTGTAGCAAAAAGCCAAAACATTCCTACGTGTTTTATTTGTATGAGTAGAAAACAATCTTGAATGATAAACACCAAATGGTCACAGTAATGTCCTTGGACAGAGGAGAAGGAAAGCGTGGATGTTTACTTTTACTGATACATTTCCCCTGTTGTTTTAATGTGTTTACATTAGTTTGAGATTGTTTACAGATCAGTGATCAAAGTTAAGAAAATGAGGTTGTCAGGGCGGTGTGAAACCTTCCATTCTTCCCCACCCTCTCTGAGTGCTTGTGGTACAACACACCCCCCGTGGTGCCCCAGTGGTCCACATGGGGTCTCACTCACCCCTGGGTGGGAGGCTCTGAGGGAGAAGCAGCTGAAGCAGTAGACATTTATCTCTGGGACTCTGCCCAGGCCCTGAGCACCTGGCTGTGTGTCCCTGTGATGCAGTGATGTCAAACCATCCCTGTAGGCTCGTTCCGGATGAGGAGACCAGGAGAAGGCATTTATGTGCCTTCGCCCCTAGGTAGCCCCAGTACTGGCAGAGTACTTCTGGTCTAGAAGGAGACAGACCTGAAAACCATCGTGCATCATTTCATGCAGCAGTCACTCACTGAGTTCCTAATCAGTGCTACGCACTGGGGACCAAGGAGTAGACAACCAGAAAGAGGATGCGTCCCATCCCTCCTCCACATCATGGAGTTTTAGCAGGGCTGGAACCCAGGACTCCAGGGGCTGGGGGTGGGCCAGGTATGAGAGGACCCCCTATGGAGGCCAGATTATAACGGCCCAAGGATCAGGTGGGGTGGAGAGGAGAGGAGAGAACAGAGAGCCCAGCAAGACAAACTAATCTCAAACCAGAAAACCCTTCCTACAAGCCAGAGGGTGAGGTGGGTGTGACACTGGGACAGCCTGGTTGGCTTCAGGTGGCGAAACTGTGCACATCGCTCGGCACACGGTGTGGATGATCAATATTATTAACAAGCGTAAGAAACTTCAAACTGAACAAGTTTCGTCCCCCAAATTATACACTTTGCAACTGCTTTATCTTTCTTCGCAAATTGAGACAGCCCTGAATAATCCAGGATGGGGGTTGTAGTGGCAGAGCACAAACCACAAGGTGAGAAGGCTGCACTGATGGTGTAACAGACATCTAATACTTACCCAATAAGCGTGGAGCACAGAGGTCAGTCAGTCATGGACTACATGTGAACTCCAATCCCATGGAAGAGCTGAATGCGCATGTAATAGCCAACTGGCAGTGAGCACCTTGGACGTGTCGGGCACTCACCTGCATGCTGGGTATACAAATACCCTCCTGAAGGCTCCAAGGCAGCAATAAGGTCACAGCCTAAATAGTTCCAATTCAAAATCAGTGGTGATCAATAATGGAGATTCAAAGAGCTAAGGGAGTACAGAGAAGGGAGAGATTAATTTCAAGTAGCTTGATTACTCAAAAATCTCATCCCTTGGTTTTCTGTGTGATTTGATCCCCCATATCCTGACCATCTGAAGTGGCATCATGCAAACCAAAGTCTTTCGTGTAAGTTCCACTATGGATCCTATGAGCTCTGTATGTTGAATTTTTTTTTTTTTTTAATGAGCGTAGTGAGTGAGGAAGTCTCCGAGTATGAGATGTGAAACAGCACTGAAGATAGGGAAAATGGAGCAGTTTAGCTAGTTACCTTTGAATAAGAGAGACTGTAAGAGATTTTATGTCTTTTAATTGTAAGATATAGAATAAATTGTGTTTATTTTTCATCTATTAGATAAAAAGATTATAGAATCTACTTTAAGCAGAAATGACATAGCAACTGGCAGTTCAATCAAGATTATAGAGATTATTTCTAAGGAGTAGATATTATAGCGTCATTGTGCTTTTTACAAAATAATTACAAGTCTTTGTTTCAGTGTTACGTTTATGCATAGAATTTTGCTGCACCAGTTTCTAGCCAGACATGGAAATCACCTCCCTCAAGACGAGCAGAAGATTATTTAAGTACAACAGGAAGGAGGAACTTTGTAGGTTGGACATGGGCTCTTTATCAGATACCTGCCTGGGACCATAATTACAACTAACTGTTCAGTGACCAACACATAAGGCTATTGGGATTTTTATTTTTAAACAGTGAAACGCACAAGTATAGTAAATTTTGTGTTGGGACGGGGGGGAAGCAAGGAAAGGAAACCTCCTCTCCTCCAGAGTGAACAACCAAAGGTAATCTTGTGATATGTTTCACTTGTTCGGGAATAGTTGATAAAAAGCGGAAACCCAACCCCAAAGGCTTGAAGGACACAGTTACTCATTGAAAGAGAGACGTGTTCACACCTCAGTTCACTTAAAAATACATATGGAGCCTCATCCTACCTGCAGACACTGTGGTAATGCACTCTCCCCTCCGTATCATTGTGAGGTTGGTGTTTATGTGTGTGTCCTAATTACTTCCTCTTCCCTACTGGGACCTTATCTTGTAATATTAGTCTTTCTCCTTTCTTAGTATCTTACACATTTTAATATGTAATATCTTACGTATTTTAATATAGTAGTCGGTTAATAATTTTTTTTAATTGTGGAGGAGACTAGACTAGAACAAAGCGGAATAAGAAAATGCTCAAATTAATATTGAAAACACGTAACGTTGACAAAGTTGGTTGCCCCTGCCCATTCATTGACTACCAGTGAAAACAGGACTGATCATGAGGATGTTTATTTGTGAATCAGGAGGCAGCCTGCCCCCATCGTGAAGCCACTCAAAGGAAAGACTGAGCATTCGTGGTTAAGGGGAAAGGCTAGAGGATATTCGAGACTAAGGTGCACATGAGCTATCCCTACAGTTCTTTCAAGTCCAAATTCCATTCTTCTGTCTTTGGAAACATGACCTCATCAAAGCACAAAGAGGCAGGATTTAAGACTGACAGTCATACGTTGCACCCAGTGTTCTTCAGACCAAAGAGGTCTGATTGGAATTTTTTTCTTTTTGAATGCTGTAATGATTGGAATTTTTGACAAACCTAGTATGCTAACAGTGTCAAAGCTCGACCTGGTGAAAATCATTTCAAGGAGAAATGCTCTAAAAATGCTCTTTTACAAAGACCATCCTTCTAATAATAATACCAGAGTGCCTCTCACCACTTTTTCTTTTGCAGAAAGATTTCTTTCCTCCCTCCCAGAGATGCTGTCAGAACGAGGGTTGGCCACCCCAAGGCAGATCCTATAACACTTTCCATAAAAATGCTGCCAGTATTTGCTCAGTTACGTTATCTGAGGAACTGAGGAGTTTTGTTTATATTTTAAGATCAGCAAATGCCAAAAATACTAATGTGAATTGAATAACCTTTCCCAGTGTTACATTAAAACACTGATAGATCGTCTTTAAACATGTCTGCAGAACTTTTTAGATATTAAAGAAAACATTTATGTTCAGTAGCATTTTAGCATTGAGCCTATTTTATTTTGATTTAATTCCTGAAAGGTATAGTCCATATTGTACACCAAGCCTGAAGCCTTTGCTTTCCTGTCCTTCACAGACCTGGGTTTGTTCTAGCTTCTCCGCTTACTACCTGTGTAGCCTTGGACAACCTGTCTGAGCCTCAGTTCTCTTATCTGTAAAACAGAATGAAGTATAACAGGGAAAGATGTTGGCAAAATGAAATGAGAACACTTGTGTCAGTTACAGCATGGGTTTGAAGATTCATTCTGTTCAGCTACTCCTGAACTCCTGTGGCTCTAAGGCCACAGGTTCTTGGAATCTGCCCCATGGCTGGCCCCAGCAGTCACTGAAGAACACTACCCTCCCCAACCAAACCCTCCCCCCTAGAAGTAGAGTTAGAGCTACTTTAGTTTAGGTCTTCAGTGTGAGCATCACCAAGTATGCAAATTACTGGACTCCACCAGTGATCTCAAGGTGAGGCCCAGCTATCTCCATGAACATGCCCTCCGGGTGATTCTGATAATAGCCATAGCTTGAGAACCATTGTCCTACCTAGATCATTCTCTCTTTCCATCACCCTTCCCCACAGTTTCTAAATTTTTTCAGGCCCTTTGTGCCTTTCATTAACTCATCTCCTCCAGCATCCCTCTAATAGCCTGTGCTGTCTCTCATTCAGTTACTGCAAAAGTTCTCTGCTGGAACTGAATCCTTAATCATGGTTGGAGAGGAAGACCAGAACACCCTCTCAGGTGGAATAACTAAAAGCACCCAAAAGATTCACCTTTGACTAGATTGTCTCATGTCTTTTGTACCTTCTGGAAGCTCTCTCTGTCTCCCAGCTGTTCATTTCATTACAAGGGACCCCTTCTGTTGGCTTTAGCTCAGGCTGTGCCATTGTAGGAAGGAGTTTGGGCAACTCCTACCCATAAAAGGTGCCATAAGCAAACCGATGACTAAATTTTCACAGAAATCTCTGTGTTCTTAGAATAAATTTCTAGAAGTTTACCTCTGGCAGGGCCAAGGTAGGTATCTTTTTGAAGCAGGTGAAATTAGATCTCTAAAATACTTCAGTAAGTTGAAAGCATTGTGTTTGAAAAGTATTTCAAACTTCTCAAAGAAGAATCCTTTGAATCAAAGAGCTTCTGATTCCCTGGTCGATTGTAAATGAAGCAGACCTTGAAGACTTGGCCAAAGTCTCCCTTCTTAGCAGTCACAGGACTCTCACGGATCACGTGTTTGGAATTCTGCATTCTCCATTTAGAGAGTTTCCTTGCAGATATCTGTGACTCACCTAATTCTAGGATGCTTTTGTGGAGGCCGTCCCCCCTGATTAAATTATATTCTTGGTAAACCTGAAAGGCAAGGAAAGTGTTTTGATTAAAACTATGAGAGGAGGTGACCACCGTGAAGGGCGCTGACACATCCTTTTGCTTTGCAGGAATGTTAGTTCAGCCGGAGAGGAGGCCCGCAGGAGGATGCGGGAATGTGATGGGCTCACGGATGCGCTGCTCTACGTGATTCAGTCTGCGCTGGGGAGCAGCGAGATCGATAGCAAGGTTTGTTGAATTTGCATAGGTGAAGCATCTTAGAGAAGAAGGATGCCCAGGGGACCAAACAGTGGCTAACAAGGATGGAGAGTTAATGCGATGTTTACTACCTTCACTCTGAGATCTATATCGACGTTTAATCCTAGCCTAGAACTAGACACTTAATTCTTGATTAGTAGTGAATAAAAATTTAGATTGAGTTATTGTAACTACAGGTGTTCCAGATGAGTGTATAAACTCTCACATACCAGGTTGCCCACAATCTTCTAGCTTTATTTTCTAAAATCCATTGGCAAAAGAAAAAGAAATATTAAAACTACCTGAGAGTTGAATAATCCTATATTCTTACAAGATAGCTCTTGAACAACTTAATTTTGTCCACTGCCATGCAAGGAATGCCTGATGAAGTCTAAATAAATGCCGTCAAAATGCTACATAAACGAGCCTGTCAAAGCATCCATCAGTGCTTTGTTTCGCAAAAACCAAAATAGAATTGGATGGGCTTCACCAGCGTTGAGCTATTCTGTTTTGTCTTCACTTGTCTTTTGATGAGTTTTGGTTCGTTTTCAATAAAAAATTTGTAATTTCATAATATCCTGGTATCAACACAGACTTTACTGATGCTTTCAAGTAATACATGTGATGAATGTGATACCTTAATAAGACCTTAATACATGTGATACCTTAATAAGACCTTCTCCAGAGCCACTCTGTTGACATTTGGGTCCAGTTCTTTGCTGGGGGCTGCCCTGTGCACTGTAGGATGATGAGCGGCATCCCTGGTCTCCACCCACTAGATGCCACTGGCATCCTTCCCGCAGCCCAGTTGTGGCAAACAAAAATGGCTCCAGATATTGCCGGATATACCATAGGGAGCCCAAAATTGGCCCTGGTTCTGAACCAAAGCCTCAATCCCATGGTTTTTAATACCAACTCTTCTTCGGAATTGCCTTTGGAACATTTAATAAATGCATGTGCCTAGACCCCATCACAGCCCTCTGAGTGAATCTGAGTGTCCAGCTCTCGTCTCCGATTTCTATTCCTCTGAAAGTTCATCAGGGGATTCGATGTGCATCTTGGATTGAGAACCGCCTTAGTAGATACAGCTTTGAAATGGACACTAGTCGGGAATACGATATAATGTAACTTAGTTGTAAGGTCAGATAAAGAACAAATAAGAGTGATTTTATCCATTTAGTTACTCGTTGGCATGGGGATGATTTGCCGTGGCACTTCTCTACACATTAGAGTGACTGAAAAATTTAGAAAATTACTAAAAAAAACTAGAAAACTAAATTACTAGAAAAGCTAGAAAATTCCTGATGCCTGAGCCCTACTCCCTAAAGTTTAGGACCCATGATATTTTCTGGGACTCTAGCCCTTTGAGTACCAGCTGACTCCAGTTATGACACTGTCTGTCATTTTATCACTGCCACTCAGTTACATTTGCATCCATTCATTTACCGTATATGACATCAATTTCAAAAGTGAAATATGATAGAAAAGATTTAATCAACCTCTCTTGTAAATGCCCTTAGCAGCCATTTTAGACCTTTTAATATCATTGACAGGAAAATTAAGTCCCTGAAGAAACAACCAGTCAAGATGTCTTGAGTATTTACAGATACCTGTTAACACAATAGAGGAATTTTGAAAAGAGCTACTGAAGGTAATTCATAATTCACAGAAGCTGCAATGCTAAGGATCTTAATATTCAAAGTGGTAAAGACTAACGCAGGGGATGCTAAGCCTATGGATACCAAGCAAGCTTTAATAGTGTCTGGGCCTTGTAGTTGAGAATAAAATAAGAGTCAACAGCCTCTTGTCTTGGTCCAGTGCCCACCACTGGGTGGTTACCGCAGCCTTCAGGAGCATGGTCCAAAATCAGAGTGCTGTGAGGCATGCACATCTTTCTTCTGATGTGTCAGAGGACCAGACTCCTCAATCTCTCGGGAGACCTTGGAGATTCTCCTTGTTAATGTCCACATTTCCCCCAAAAGAGGAAACTGAAAGGCTGAGGACCATTTAGGGCTGGAGTCAGAAAACTTAGATATTCCTTGAAATCATGCCATTTGCAGCAACATGGATGGACCTAGAGATGCTCATACTAAGTGAAGTGAGTCAGACAAAGACAAATATCTGATACCGCTTATATGCAGACTCTAAAAAATATGATGCAAATGAACTTATTTACAAAACAGAAACAGACTCACAGACTTAGAAAACAAAATTATGGTTACCAAAGGGGAAAGATGGGAGGGAGAGGGGATAAATTGGGAGTTTGGGATTGATGTACACACCACTATATTTAAAATAAATAATCAACAAGGACCTACTGTACAGCACAAGGAACTCTGCTCAATATTCTGTAATAAACTAAATGGGAAAAGAATTGGAGAAAGAATAGATACACGTATATGTATAACTGAATCTCTTTGCTGTACACCTGAAACTAACACAACATTGTGAATCAACGATGCTCCAATAGAAAATAAAAATTAAAAGAAGAAAAAACAGAAGACTCAGATATTCCTGATTGAGCAGCAAGAACGCTAAGCTTGGCCCCAGGAGCGTGCTGGAAAATGTGCCATCTCTTCCTCCCGATGACCAAGGACAGGACCCGGGTGACCTCAGCTTTGAGACAAGGAGGATCCTTATAGCTGTTGAAAGGATCAAATGTGATAAACTACTCAGCAGTGCTCTGCTGGCCAGAATGTGCTATTGAGTTTTAACGTATTATTATTGTCCCATCACTTTCCACTCAGCCCTCTGCTTGGCCACTTCTTCTCAGTGACAAGTTAGAGGAGGGAAAAATGTGTGCACGCTGTCTTTGAGGCCAGCGAAGTTAATGAGTGAAAGAGCCTGGATTCCACGCACGCTCTCAGCTCAGCTCCTGGTAACTGGAACAGTTTGTTGAAAGGGTAACATATGGTGGAGCGTTCTACAGACAGCTTCCAAATTAGCCCTTTCTAATAGAAAATAAGGAGTCAAAATGACCCTGGTGACCAAGAGGAACTACGAAAGCTCTGTTGACAGCAATGGATATGGAAACCAAAACCACCAGCTGCCACCCACCTTCTGCTGGTGTCCCCAAGGAGGGCGGTGCCCGTCTTCTTTTTTTTCTTTTTTTCCTGCCCCTGCAGAGAAAAGCTCTTGGTAACCCTCCCAAACCAAGCTTAAGGAGAGATAAGTTCAACCCCTGGGGCCACCCCCATCCATCCCTCTCTACCACTTCCTCTGTCTCCCTTCCGCCCTCCCCATCCCCACTCTGTCTCTCCTTCCTCTCCCCGCCATCCAGCTTCTCTCAGAATCATCCCTCAGCCACAGGTAGATTATAAAACATTTCTCAAAACGGCGGATTTATTCCCCAGTGGTCATTTGTTAAACAGAGGCATGGAGGTGCCCCAGGGAAGATGAACAGCAGTATGAGAAAGGAGTTTATTCTCCCAAGTCTTTGATGTAAGAAAAATCAGTTTGAGCTGATTTAAAACTCATTCTGACTTATGCCATAACATTTTCTTTTCAGGGAGAGACTTTTCTCCCTTTCATGCATTGCCCTGTGTTTACCTGCTTTCATGCCAGTTCCTTTTTCGATGCTGAGAGGATGCTTGAAATAGAAAATCAAGTTGACTCAAAGCCTGTGGGATTAGCAGCCCATGAAACCTTGAGAAGCTGACAAGAAAGGCTTGGAATGGCAAAAGTGCCGAAATATACCCTGAAAACTGGTTTTCCTGCTTGGTTTTCCTGCCCACAGTAGTCATGTCAAACATATACAGTGCCTTTTGCCAGATTCCAGTCATAGGTGGGAACAGTGCAGGATCTGGACCCTGGCAGCTCTCACTGCCCTTCCAGTCCCAACCTAGGACTAGAAAAAGTGGTGCAATCTGGTATAAGTTACTGAAAGCTTCAGACCTCATCTGTAAAATGGAACGATCTTCCCTGCCTTGAATGGTGGCTGTCACACAGCTGGTGCCTGAAAAGTGATAGCCAAGTTGGCATGCTTTTAAAAAGACGGCTTATCTCTTCTTTTTCAGATTTTGTATGCCTGAAACTGACATGACATTGTAAATCAACTATACTTCAATAAAAAAATTTAAACTTAAAAAATAAAATAAAACTTATCTCAGTTCAATTTTTTTTTCCATCATTATCTTGTCCTTTGTAAAAATTTGGTATTTTTTTTCCTCTTCCCTCGGTTCCTCAAATCCAGGACAAAGGTCAAAAGGTTGATGCACTGGTCTGAATGTTTGGTTCCCCCAAAAATCCATATGTTGAGACCTAATCTCCGATTTGGCAGTGGGGACTTTGGGAGGAAATAGAAGCACAGAGAGGTTTCACACTTTGGCCAAGGTCACACAGCTCATTAAATGGCAGAGCCAGGACTCCATCATGGACCCATTAGATCTAGGTCACAAGCTCTGGACCTCCCAGCAGTACCATCTCCACCATTGTTAATGATCTAAATCCTTGTATAGCACTTGCTGTGTGCCAGGAACTCTTCTCAGTACCTACATACCGGGTTAGTTTCCTGTTGCTGCTATAACAAATAGCCACAAACATGGCAGCTTAAAAACACAAACTTATTATCTTACCATCTTAGAGATCAGGAGTCCAAAATGGGTCTTTTGGGGCTAAAATCAAGTGTCGACAGGGCTGCATTCCTTCTGGAGGCTCGAGGGAGGCATCTGTTTCCTTGTCTTTACAGCTTCTCAAGGCCGCCCACATTCCTTGTCTCATGGCCCCTTCCTGCACCTCTAAAGCCAGCAATAGCAGGTCACGTCCTTCTCACGGGGTTTCACTCTAACTCTTCTGCCTCCCTCTTTTGTTTATAGGACCCTCAGGATCCCACCCCCCCGGATAATCCAGGGTAATCTCCCCAACTGATTAGCAACCTTAATTCCCTCCACCACATAACCTAACGTATTCACAGGTTTCAGAGACTAAGATGTCGACATCTTTGGGGCAGAGAGCTTTATTCTGGCTATCACATGTAAATACTCTAATTCCCCTATTCCACACAACAGCCTAGAACATGGCCACTATTATGGCCATCTTACAGAGGAGGTTATGGTCACGGAGATATTGGGTGCACTGTCCAAGTCACACAGCCAGTGGTCAGAGACCTAGGGTTCTACAGGTATCCAGCTCTATATGTGTCCCTAACCACTGTTTAACGCTCCTGCCAGGAAAATCAGCATGGAAACACTGATGCCCCCGGGTGAACACAGAACCCGGCTTGCCTGGGACCACCCTGGTTTGCACCTCTTGCCCTGTTTCACCCCTAGAAAGTGCCCTGGTAGATGGTAAATGTTAGTGTCGCCCTCCCAGAGCTGACAGAAATCCAGTTATCTGTGCTTTTGGTGGTTCAGAGCCCTAGTCCCCATGCGGCCATTGTCCGTAAGTGGACGCCATCTGGGACCTCTCGTGGTTGTGGGTTCTTCCTCGCTCACAAATGAATTTCAATCAATGGCAGCTGCTTAGAAAAGGACCTCTTGTTGATAAGTAGTATTTTTGGGGTGAGAAAAGGTCTTAAGACTTTTCCAAGCTTCTCTAAATTCTTTCCACTGTGGCTGTCAAGGGAGCCATTAGGGGCAGCGGCTACATGCATCCAAAGAGAAATGTGTGTGTAAAGACGGATTGCTTTTCTGGGTGGAGGAGTGCTGGTTAGTTTTTATTCACTCCTCCTCCTTTTTTTTTTTGGATTCTCCAGACCGTTGAAAACTGTGTGTGCATTTTAAGGAACCTTTCGTACCGGCTGGCAGCGGAAACGTCTCAGGGACAGCACCTGGGCACAGATGAGCTGGACGGGCTGCTCTGTGGTGAGGCCAATGGCAAAGATGCAGAGAGCTCCGGGTGCTGGGGCAAGAAGAAGAAGAAAAAGAAATCTCAAGATCAGGTGATGTGGGGACTCGCAGCTGCATGCAATCTTCCCTTGCCCTAATCCCAACATGCATGTTTCGTCTGTGTCTGCAGGTGCAGGGCTCTGCGTTTCTAACACGCGGTCACATCACTAATGCGTCTGTACAGGCTTTCCGTGGGGATTTCATAGCTGAGACAGTGGAGCATTACATGACTCCCCTCAGGTTCTGCAGCCACGCCAAGATAGGAAATTTCAAAAAGGGAAAGAGCCGCTTGAGTCCAGGGCAAGCTCTAAGGTTCCAGCTCACACAGTTGAGTCAGACGCAGGCGCTGATTCTTCTGTGTCAATGCACACATTTATGGCGGTCCTTGCGGGGGCCAGGCGGGTGCCTTGCAGGTGGTACAGTTGCATAGGATAGGTGTGGTCTAAGAAGGGAAGCTGTGGAGAGAGGCGCAGAAATCCAACATATATTGTATAGGTCATTTGGGAACTTTTGGACATGCAATCTTGCACTTATTGTTGGAAAACGGAATAATTCACAGCCCTCCCAACAGAATGACATTAGAAGCTTGGCCTTGGGGGGCAATTCCGGTTACTCCAGATAGCTGTCCGGCTGGAGAGGCCTCTTCAAAATGGAACGGCCTTTCCTCCAGCAGCTGTCGGTTGCCCTGCATTGAAGTAAAGGCCCACAGGCTGTGATTCTCAGCCTTGGCAAAAACAGAACAGCCTCCAGCCCTGCCCCTCAGGAGCCTCTGGGAGGTAGAACCCCTCACCCACCAGGCCCCCAGGTAAGGGAGTAATGAGAAAAAGTGCCCGTCCTGTGGCTGCCAGAAACCCCTGCTACTGAGATCTTCCCGTCTCCTCCGGACACTATGGTCATGTTCCCAGCCTTCCCCTGACACTGTGGTTATACCTCCAGCCTTGCCCTGGACGCTATGGTTGTATCTCCAGCTGCTGAGGGTCCTATAAACCCAAGATCTGACTGTCCTCAGGAGTGGATGACTGAGAAAGTGGGACAGAATCCCCAACATGCTCTCTTGCCAGGTTTTTAATTCAAAATAAATTTTCAAAAACGTCTGTTTAGGTCACAGCACACTATTTTCTAAACTATTTTTGGAGAAGTTTAACTCCGAGTGAGGGTTAAAGGAACTATTTTATTCATGGTAAGGATTAATGGGAATGTGTCCTTAAATATAATTCCTACATTTAACCTGAATGTGTCAGTGTTAGCATTTTTGTAGGTTACAGTTCTCAAGCTGTTTGTAGCCCCTGAGGCTCCAGGTCTTTCTACAGCTTCTGGATCTGTATGTTCCAGCTTAAACACGCCTATAATTTAGGAGATACAGCCTCATTGCCTCTTTGACGGTGACCTTCCACTCTGAGAAATAAATCCCCAGCCCTGCTTTTTCTCCTGTCCTGGATCAGTACTCTGTGTCTTCCATCTCCCCCTGAACTGGAGGAGCCTTTTGGGAGTATTGAGCCATGGTTCTTAATTCTGCCTCCTAGAACCCTCCTACCAGGTGGGATGCAGTGGTTAGCCAGCACCTGCCATGTGCCAAGTATTATACTAAGTGATGTCACACACTTCAGTTATCCTACCTCGTACTTAAGGGCGCCAAACGATTATGGGTTCTGAATATTTTTCAATATCAAATAAGTTAAAGATGGCCTAACAAAGGTACATGGGTTCTTCTCATGGTTTCCTTTTGTGGTATTGTATACCATGGGGCCCAGTCCCTACACTGCTTTACCCTGGAAAGCAAGCTCAGTAAAGTTGAAAGGAAGAAAAGCCTATGGGCAAGAATATAGTGCTTTACAGTCTACCCTGTGATCAAAATCACCTGAATCTCACCTACAACCTAATGATTCAGAACCTCTGGGATGGGCCCAGGCAACTTTGGAAATCAGATTTGTGGAAGTCCATTAATATGACATTAGCCTTGGCAGGCAGGATGAAAGAAAGAAAGAGAGAAAGAGAGAGGGAGGGAGGGAGGAAGAAAGAAAAGAAAGAAAGAAAAACTTTAAACTGAGGTTAAATTCACTCTGATTTCATGGTTTTCTCTTTAGTCTATGGCTTAGATTTTGAAGCACACCCTTCTGATAGCTTCTGTGCCTGACCCTGGTGTCTCCTTTAGTAAGATTCTGCCCCGACACTGAACCCTTTCCCCAACTCTGCCAAGGTGTGCTCACGTGGCTTGAGGTCTTTCAAATGACAGGTGAGATTAGGAGTTGATTGGGTCCAGAGAAGCCAGGGGTCAGAAGAGAACATTCATGGACATCACCCCAAGATAGAGCCCTTCTTCCAAGGTGCTTAGCTGCTTCCATGAAACCTCATGGTGAGCAATATTCCACCTCAGAACGCTGTACTTCAAACCATAATTTATGACATCAGTGAGCTCTCTTCTAAGTTCAGTCCGCTAAAATGATGAGTAGAATCTTATGATTTTTGCCTGAAATCTAAATGAAAATGTGTACAGTCTGTTCCATTTTTCTTCTTACAATATTCTTTTAAGGGAGAAAAAAAGAATTTCTTTAAGAAAGTTTTGCTGAAACCACAGTAAGTTAAAATACAATGGAACTTTGTTGTTTATGAAGAAGCTTCAAAGTTATTTCAACCAAATGATAGTTTTAAAAAATGTTTTCAAACTGTTCTCCTACATAATATAAAAATATTTTGAAGTGGCAGGAAATTCAGTATCAAGCTTAATGAGGAGGTAAACAGATGGAGTGTTAGGTTTGCAGCTATAAAAATGGTCAGATATAATACATCCCCTGGAATCTCTACTGCTCATAAAGTCAGTCTCTTTAATGAATAGGTAGTGATTATAGAAAGTGTATAATACAAAGTGAAATGAAGAAAGAGGTATACAGATATAGATACAATGCAGATAAAACCTGGCCAGTTTAGTAAAATATGTGTCATATGCAAATTCAAAATATATGCATGTACAAAAAATATGTTTTTTTAGAAAAAGTGCAGTACATCAAAGATGATAGAAGATAGTGACTGATTCTTCTTATATGTATTTGTAAATTTTCTACAATGGGCATTACAATTGTAATCTTTTCAAATATTATTTTAAAATAATATTCAAAAAGGAACTAACTGACCAAGTCAGTGTTTGTTTATGCAAATGTATATGCTTTTTTCTCTTAAATTTGAGTTGCCTCAGAGAAAGGCATAAGATAAAATGAAAAGTTGTCTAATCCACGGCAGATCCTTACCAGGACAGAGGAGCCAGAGGTTTTACCAGGAAGCAAAAGTGATGAAAATCATAATATTGGTTTAGTGATTGACTCTGTCACTTGCTGAATTCCAGAAATTTATGTTGACTTTCACCTTGGGCATTGGTATTCTGTACCTTTGGAAAATACTATACTTTGCAGGTCAGATTTAGTTATAATAAAAATCTTGCAAACTTTCTTTTAGATCCTTGATAGGGATAATTCAAGAAAATATATGATACAGAACCATCAGATGTAAGCCCCTGTGTGTGGCTATATTGGACACTTCTATGCATCGTATTCTGGTCCAAAAGGACGTTGCAAATTCATTAATTTCTGACTTTGTGTTCAGTGCCTATCGCTGAATTATAAGAAATGACTGGTTTCTCTATTAGCTCTTTTCAATTAGACCCTCTGCCAAAGCAGTCTACATGTCATGTGCCAAGAGGCATATCTCACCCAGCACAGTCCTCACCGCTGCTGGCAGTGCTTTGTGCCAGCAGCCTGGCAGAGCAGGGCAGGGGTGGCAATCCGAAGATTGAGGTCCAGGGAAATAGCAGTAGACAAAATTGATTTAGCTGCTTTCCCACTCTTTGTAGAAATAAGCATTTTTGTTTGTTTTTCGATTTGGCATGTGGCCAAGCTTCCTGCGATGGTGTCCGGGGATCAGTGGTGCTCAAACATGGATTAGAGGTAACAGGATACTGCTGGCTGATGGCCCGAGCAGACCTGGGCCTTCAAGACCTACTCTGTGTGAACTTGACTGTGTACAGAGAAACCCGCAGTGAAAAACAGAAGTAAAACAAGCAAGATCCCCTAGAGTTCAAAAATCTCTCTTCTGCTTGAATCACCTCTGAATTTTTTAGTTCACAGGGGTATTTATATATCCACATGGGTGAGGATGTAAACCTATCAGAATTCAAAGGTGATTCTGATCCAGCATTTTTATATGATCAACTTTCTCCCTCTCCTGATAATCTTTGTTTAGTGAGCTGGGATCAATTTAAGAGAAGTATTATTACTCTTTTTCATCTCTTTTCTAGGTTGTTGATGCCAAATGCATAGACTGTGGGAAGTTTCACTTAAGATATCAGCATGATATCTTATCCACAAAAGCAGTAGTATTGGGCTTCTGTGTAAAACCTTTAAGACCCCTTAATTTCTTCCATGGCTATAGACATGTCTCCACAGAAGCTCAAGGCCTTTAACCTGCATGCTTTCCCAGAGCAGCCCAGCCCAGCCCAGCCCAGCCCAACCCAGCCCAGCCCAGCCCAGCCCAGCGCAGCCAGCTCAACCCAGCCCAGCACAGCCCAGCCCAGCACAGCCCAGCACAGCCCAGCCCAGCACAGCCCAGCACAGCCCAGCACAGCCAGCCCAGCCCAGCCCAGCATCCCGCAGGCCATCTCCTCACTTATGCTCACGCTGCTCCTCTGTCCAGCGTTCCCCTTCCCTTCTTCCACTCCTTGGAGAATCATCCTTTAAAACCAAGTAAAACATCACTTTCACCCTTTCAAGAGTTCTCCCAAGTAAAAAGTGAATCCTTCTCTAATCTGCATCTGCATGGTTTTATTTAAACTTCTCCTCCAGTGCTCATCACATTATCAGTCACATACAGCTGTTGATCTCCTAGAGGGAGAATTTTCTGAAGGGCAAGACTGTGTGGGTCTTCTTTCCATCTTTGACATCTAGCCCAAGGCCCAGCACCAGCTGTGCTGAATGACAGTCCAGCTGTGGTCCACTGGGCCTTTAGCTCTTGCTGTGGCGTTGTTGCCAGTCAGTGGTCCCAGCCTCATCCATTGTCTTCTTGGGACACTTGGCCTCCCACGGCTGCTGTGAGCCAGGAGTGCTGCATAGCCCTTCTCTTTCCGTTTGTGGTTCAGGCTGTTCCTCAGCTTCTCAGGGCAGTGCTGCATTTTATTACCTTCTGACTCTGCGATCACCAGCAAACCTAATGAACACTCTAGATCTTGATAATCATCTGAGAACTTGCAGTTCATGTCAACAAGTGTAGATGCATGTATCTCAAAGTACCCCTGGAGAAGCAGTACTTTGATCACACCAGACTAAAAGATGCTTAGTTCTGAAGATGTCCGTGTGTGACATACATAAATGGGATTAGATGCCATGAAATCCCATCCCCTGAAAAGTTTCCTTGGAGTTTCAGGACTTTGTATTGGGGGCTGCCTCAAGAGACTCACACATAGCCCACTGTGTCCCATGGATGCTGTTGGCCCAGAAGTGAGACTCTGAGAATAAATAGCAATCAATGTCCCAAAGCACAAAAATGAATTTTATTGCTAGTTTAAATCAGTACATTGCAGATTTGAATTTTAAACTTACTTAAATTTTAAATAAGTTTCTCCTTGAGACAAAATATATATTAATTATAAGTAAAAATATTATATCTATAAAAATATTTAAATCACTTCAAAAATTTTTATAAATATTTATATTAATAAATACATGCACACGTGATATGTAAACAATATACGAGTAAAACAGCAATAAGCTACAAGAAGAAAATAATGCACACACCCCCATCATCTTCCTTTCTAGTGTGAGCCACAATAAAAATTTATACCTGGGCCTCTAATCCTCTCTGATCTCTTTCTCTCTGTATTTATGCATAGCTTTGTTTAACCTTTCAAAGTACAATTATACGATATTGGTTGGAGTGTGAGTTAAAACACTTCATACCACATCAGACAGCCAAGTTCATAGTGACTTAGAGAAGACAAGTGTGTTTCCCGCTAATGTAAAAGTCGGCGCTGCTGGCGGCTCTGGTCTGCACAATCTCCGGAGGCTCCTTAGATCTGTCATGCTCACCTCTTTAGGATGCTGCCCTCCTCCTCATGGTCCAAAGATGGCTCTGTATCCAGAGTCCAGGAGAAGAAATGGAGCCAAGAAGACAGAGGGGAGTACCCTTTCCTCTAGAACTGCCCCCGCTGAATGTCACACACATCACTCTTGCCTACACCCTCTCCATCTGGATGGGACACCTTAGCACCTGAGTTGCAGGGGTGACTGGGACGTGTAGTGTTTTTTGTGGGGCAGCCGTGACCCTAGGTGAACCTTGGGCATTCTCTTAACCAAAGGGAAAAGGGGTACAGTGGCATACTAAGGGGGTGCAGTAGGAGTTCTCTACCTCAGTAAGGAGGGGTATTTTATCATTGAAATGGTTTAGAATTGTCTGCACAGGGTAATAAGAAAGACCAACTTTCATCCATTTTGCCATTTGCAAATTCTCTGCAGACAGTGTAGCCCCCGATTACCTGCAGCCAGGTGACTGGCACACCACTGAAGGGAAGGACAGGTGTGGGTGCTCCACCCACCCTGCCTCGCTCTGCAGGCTGTTGTAGACACTTTATCACTTGGCTCTGCGTGACCTCTCTCCTTGCCAGTAAATAGTCATCTACACCAGAATATGGAAAGGCCACCAAGAATTCCATTGTAGGGGTCTGCCATGTTGTATGAACCAGTCCCCGATGATCAGAAAATTAGGTTGCTCCCAAATTTTAACTAACATAAACTGCAATCAACATCCGTGTAGTTAAGTCTCGCCTATATCCTTAATCACTTCTCAGGGATAAATTCTTAAAAGTAAAACATCTAGTTTTACTTTTACAGAGAATGCTTTTCAGGCTCTGGCGACATAGCTAAAATTTGTCTTAATCACTCTGGATGCCAGTGACACACAGTGTGAGTACATTTTGATTTGCTTTATTATCACCTGATGGATCTGCCCCTTTGTGACATGCTTGATGCTTTTAAGTCCTCGTTTCCTAATATCACAGGTGGTTTTTCTTTCTTCCAGGCAGTTTCAGTTTCCTTATTAGTAACCATACTTTCTCGTTTGTGGCTTAATACCATTTCCTTTCTGACCATCTGCTGATTTCAGCTGCCGCTCATCCCTCACGGCTGGTAGCAGTGTAGTCTCGCTCTGCTGTCACCTCACCGTATGCCAGGAGTTTGGTGACTCAAGACATGCTATTTCATGTCCTCAAAGCAATAAATCGCATGCGCCCACAAAGATCACGGCTGCACGGTTTTGTGCGGTGACTGTCCTTTGCCACTCCCTGTGAATGAGTGAGATGCTTCTCCTTCTTCTGCGCCTATCATATAAAATTTATCCCATCACCTAGAAATGCTGCTTTTCCACTTTCAGTGGATTTACAGACTTAACGCTCAATTTTGGGTGTCTCATTTAGTTTGTGTTTACATTTTACCATTCGGTACTCCACGCCATCAGTCAATAGTCTGTGTCTTACAGACTAGACCTGGGTTTCTCAACCTTGGCACTGTTGACATTTGGAGCCGGGTAATTCCCTGTTGTAGGTCTATCCTGGGCATTGTGGGATGTTTATCAGCATCACTGGCTTCTACCCAGTAGACGCCAATCAATAGCACCGCTTTCCCTAGCTGTGACAACCAAACTGTCTCCAGACATTGCCAGCTATCCCCTTGGGTGTTAAAATCACTCCAGTTGAAAACCACTGTATTAGACTGTCTTTGAGGGATGTATCACCAAAGATGTAAACAAACAAGACTACAGGACTACCTCAAGGAAGTTGGCGAGTCAGGGACAGAGTCCCTTGAAAAAGCAGGTAGTGGGGTGAGTCATAGCCCAGGTTTCCCTAGATGTGGATGAGAAGTTAGGAGCAGAGAGAATTCTAGGTGAGCATTACTAGTGTTCCAGTTGGTTCCATCAGGATGACTTGGGGAAGTGGCGAGCGAGCCCGGTGATGTAGACCAGACTTGATAACACTCCTCTGTGGTCACAACACAGTGGCCGCCTTGTGCCAATGTCTGGAGCTCGCAGCATCACCCGCCTCCCTTCTGCCTTCTCCTGAGGGGTGTGCGCCCACACAGGCACGGAGGTGAGTCAGCAAGTCTGTCCCTGAATGTCTTTTGTTCTGAAGGCTTGTTTGGGAAACACCATAGCCGATCTCACCTTTAAGACAGGTTTCTAAGCTCTCAAATGCAAAATTCCCCGTATCTTTTACAAGGAGAGCCTGGAGACGCATGTACCACATGAATACGAGTCATTGGCCGTCACCTCTGTCCTCTCTTTCCGTAGGTTCAGCCTCCCTGTAGTCGACAGCTTCTGAACAGCTCCCAGGGGAAGTCAGACGCCCGAGCTACCCTTGCCTTCCAAATTCCCAAGCGTCAACACAAAAATCATTTCTCTTTTGGCTTTTGACAGTTGCTTGGAGTTTTTTTTTCTTAATAACCATTACTTCCATTCCCTTGCCCTCCTCCTTTTCCTCCTTCCCTCCCCGCATTAGCTGAAAGTGATGATGAAACACGGTCAGGGCAAAAATCAATTAGTAACTGCTGTTCAAACCAAATCAAGCAACAGTGGCCAACAGTGGATGGACTGTGTTTAGGTTGTGGCTCTTCAAAGTATTTAGCACTGGCTGCAGCCTAATTTACCCAAACCCTGCATGAAGGAACATTCCCTGACAGTTTCCCATTTTAGAGCCATTTTCTCTTCCTACATTCTGTGATGTGTAACTTCAGCTGGGAGGCAAGAGTGGGATTTTAAAATCAGACTGTTTTCCTGTCACTGCACATCCACTCCCTTTCCCTTGCAGTACCTCTGGCCCATTTATGTCACTGAAATCCCTTTAAAAGAAAAGTGAGCCTGCACACATGCTGACTGTCATTCTCTGTCGCTGGTAGAGAAATTTAGGCACTAGAGATGCATTTCGCTGGTGAAGAGGCCTTTTCTATTCGTGTTCCAAAGATACGGCAGCGAAAGCTCTTTTCTTTACATAGACTGGAATGGCTGTGACATATGCGACAGAAGGAGCTGTGTATTTTAGCAGCGCTCCTCCCAGAATGTAAATCCTTCTTCCATGTAGGCGAGAACGTCTTGTTAGCATCTCCGTGGTACCCAACCCGGTGCCTTGGAAGTAGAAACTGGGGCAGTTGTAAGCTCCTTCAGAGGGAGGAGCTGAAATTCCCTCGTTAATTCTTCTCATTCAGTAGGGGCTTTTATGAATGTAATAATTAATCTCGTGAGCCACCGTCCCCTAAAGAATCCATTTACACAGTCTCTTTGTAAAGTGTACAGACATCTTTACTTTCTGGTTTTTGAACTTTCTGATTTTTTTTTTTTTTTGACGGTACCATGCAGCACGTGGGATCTTAGTTCCCCGACCAGAGATCGAACCCACACCCCCTGCCCTGAGATCGCACAGTCCACTGGACCTCCAGGGAGGTCCCTGAACTTTCTGATTTTTATCCCTAAGTCAGACCTCTCTTTTCGTATGAGGAGCAAATGGCTTCCATGATTCCATCCTCAAACCAGCTAAGAGAGAAATCTTCAAAATAGAATTTAAGCCGTAAGGAGAAGTAAAAGTATTAAAAGCCAGTCTAAAGAAAGGCTTTTTTAAAAAAAAAACCCACACATTGAGCCCATTCCCACAGCTGTGTGATTTTCTTCCTAAGCAGGCATTCCTTACAGTCAGTGGCCAGTGTGTATCTCCTTCCCTGACCGTGACTACATCAAAAAACACTGTGTCCAGATTTCAGCAGACCCTTGGCTTCTAACATGGGGGCGTCTTATTCGCCTCCTTTTTAAAAATGTTTGAGCACTACCTTCTCGGAGAGAGAATACATATTTTCAATTCTAACAATTTTGGATAGTGAATGATATAAACTGTTCACTTATTTGTTTTATTGATATTAGTTGTACAGTCATACATTTAAAGCCAGTCAAGCAAAGTACTGATACATAAAAAGGAAGGAAATGATGCCATTTGCAGCAACATGGATGGACCTAGAGTTTGTCATACTGAGTGAAGTAAGTCAGAGAAAGACCCGTATCATATGATATCGCTTGTACGTGGAATCTTAAAAAATGATACAAATGAACTTATTTACAAAACAGAAATAGACTCACAGACATAGAAAACAAACTTATGGTTACCAAAGGGGGAAGGAGGAGAGGGATAAATTAGGAGTATGGGATTGACAGATTCCAGCTATCAATACTACACGTAAAATAGATAAGCAGTAAGGATTTACTATATAACACAGGGAACCATGTTCAGTATCTTGTAATAACCTATAATGGAAAATAGTCTGATAAATATACACATATATAACTGAAAAAAAATATATAACTGAAAAACAAAAGTGCTGATAATATGTTAGTGAATGTGGTGCTACTTGGGATGACAAGTCAGTCTGTTGGTTTGTTCTGTGATCTACTGTCAGCATAATCCTGTCTTACACACTCCTTCTTTGCTGCCAGCCTGGCCCCAAAAGAGCTTCCAGGGCAGGACGGCCAGGGTGTAGCTGGAGGGTCCTCGTAACACTGACACCAAACTTTCTTAGTGCTTACTGTCACTACCGTCCTGCTCAGCTCGGGCTGCTGTAACAAAATGCCCTAGACCAGGTGGCTTACACAAACAGACATTTCTTTCTCACGGTTCTGGAGGCTGGAGGTCCAAGGGGCCAGCAGATTCGGTGTCTATTGAGAGCCTCTTTCCTGATTCACAGATGGCCATCTTCTTGCTGTGTCCTTACATGGCAGAAAGAGAAAGCTCTGGTCCCTTCATCTCTTTATCAGGATACTAATCCCGTCATAGGGGCCCCACCCTCAAGACCTCATCTAAACCCAATTACCTCCCAAAGGCCTCACCTTTAAATACCATCACATTAAGGGTTAGGCTTTAACATATGAATTTGGGTGGGCCACCCAACATTGTTTTTTTATTTATTTTTGGATGTGTTGGATCTTCGTTGCTGCGCGTGGGCTCTCTCTAGTTGTGGCAAGCAGGGACTACTCTTCATTGCGGTGCGTGGGCTTCTAATTGTGGTGGCTTCTCTTGTTGCGGAGCATGGGCTCTAGGCGTGCGGGCTTCAGTGGTTGTGGCTCGCGGGCTCTAGAGCGCAGCCTCAGTAGTGGGGTGCAGGGGCTTAGTTGCTCCGGGGCATGTGGGATCTTCCCGGACCAGGGCTTGAACCTGTGTCTCCTGCATTGGCAGGTGGATTCTTAACCACTGCACCACCAGGGAGGTCCCAATCCAAAGTATTATCTGTTGAAACAATCTAAAATACTCTGGCATAACCCACTCAATCCTTAACTTCTTAAACTTGAAGTATATTTGTAAATTCTCAATTCCTATAAATAAGACAATGAATAAGAGGAGCTTTAATGCTAGAGATTATCAGGGTTTTTTCCTATTTAATAACATGAATGACCTGCATAAAGTATAATTTGAACATTTAAGTACTAACTTTAAGAATCAAGAACAGGGGCCTCCCTGGTGGCGCAGTGGTTGAGAGTCCGCCTGCCGATGCAGGGGACGCGGGTTCGTGCCCCGGTCCGCGAGGATCCCACATGCCGCGGAGCGGCTGGGCCCGTGAGCCATGGCCGCTGAGCCTGCGCGTCTGGAGCCTGTGCTCTGCAACGGGAGAGGCCACAGCAGTGAGAGGCCCGCGTACTGCAAAAAAAAAAAAAAAAGAACAGTTAGAACTTATGCAAGTTTCATTCGTTAAAATATAACAGATAAAATTTTAAATGTGCTTAAAATTAAGGAACGTTTATTTAACTCTCAAGCCTAAGGAGTAAAACTGTGAGGAAGAAGGGATATTTTCACTCAACATTTCCCCTGTGCTGGAAGAAAACTTTTTAAAACCACAAATGCCTTTCTCCTTTTTCTTTTGCTTTCCCTTTGTCTAATTTCTGTTTGATTTTTAAACTTAAACCTGATAAATGAAGACATATAAACACACACACACACTTCTGTGTGTGTGTGTGTGTGTGTGTGTGTGTGTGTGTGTGTGTTTATATGTCCCAACTTGGCAATAATGCAGCCAATATAATCAAAAAATACTCTGCTAGCATTGCCCCTGTTGGTTTCCTGGAAATACTTTGTTGGTTGTGCCTTGTCTCTATTACATAGAAAGTTCTCCCTCCTGACCTGAAAACATTTTGTTTCTTTATATATTATTTTCATATTTCAAGTTCTTAGAAAATTTTTGGTAATATGCCCTTAAGGTACAGTCAAAAACAAATATAGTTTGCATAAGGCTTATTTATAAATTTAAGTTCTGTGTTCTTCGGACTAAATAGCTGTGTGATGAGTGTTGTGACTGTGTTAAAGATTTAGCCACTGCTTGTCTTCAAGCCATGTGGCAGTTTTGAAGAAATTTTAGGATAAGTTCATCTTGTATTTAAATTCATAAATGATGTGTTTCCATTTTTTTGGTAAAAGAGTTGCATATCCCTTGACTTCTCGTGGATCCTCATTCTAGAAGAAGGTTGGCATTAAACGTTCTCGCGTGCAGAACTGTTTCACAACTTCAGGCTGATCCTGATGTCACCATTGCCCTGTAGTCCTGTTGGTATTGATTGGCTAGGCGACATGACCTCAGGTGTGCTAGCACAACTTTTAAAGAAGACTTCCGGTCTTTTATAGGTGATGAAAATCTATTTTTTAATGGACAGTTGATAGATACTTCTTTCCCTATTAACTCAATAAAACTTTGAATAAAGTACCCAGATGAAGGCAGGATACACTGACTGGCTTTGAAATAGTTCTTTATCTTCTGTGTCAATGTGCCAGGGTGCCATCGGCGTTGTGAAATAGCAGAGAATCCCCTTTGAACTTCTTTTGTTGCCGTCAAAGGCTATCCATATTCACATCAGTTTTCCTTTTATTTCCTTCAGATTCTCTCTGTAGCCACTAAGAAAGGATTGTAATAAAAGGTATTTAAGAGCTACATAGATCACATGTCAGAACGGAAGAAAATTATCTAATGATTTAGCCATTTATCCTGTTTTATTTGCACAGAAGTTAGAAGAAAAGAACCAGATGAACCCCAGCAAATGATAACACAGCTTTTTTTTTTTTTTGCTCTTTTTACCGTTTGTCTGTCACATGTTGTAATGAGAGTGCAAATAAAACTTCTCTATACCTCACGCTGTTATGTTGGCTCTTACATGAGAGGGAAATTCCATCCATGTTGAGCTCTAAATCTTTATATGAAATCTAAATCTTTATATGAAAATGATAGCTTAAAAGTATTAAGGAGATAACAAAATGAAAAAAATGAAATAATTTTGCATTTCCTGTTGCACTAGCTAGCCGAGAGATTCAATACCCCCAGCTGGTTTCCTTTGAGAAGACAATATCACTCCTGTTTCATCATCAAAGTCACCAAATCTACAAAAGGGCTGTTCTCTTAGCCTAGTGCTCTCTTTCTATCTGGTGCAGTGAGCCAGTCTCAAATAATGAAGCAGGAGCAATGTGACAAGTCTGGTTCACTTTCAATTTTGTTTTGTTATGTATTTAAAAGAGATGGACTGGTTTTATTGATAGGCTGTGTACAGGTGCAAAGTCCGCTTTGAAGGGTTTAGAAGTGGCTTTGGTTGAAAGAACAGGAAGATCCCCACATTGAGTGTCCTTGTTATAAAGCTGAGATAGAGTGACACTCTGAATGAAAATGACCTTTAATGGGATGGCTGTCACCCGTCGATGGGATGTCATTCATCTCTGACCTTTAGCCTTGAACTGAGTTAAGCTGTATCATAATTGAGAAAAAGAAGGCATGAATTTTTAATTTTTCTTTTGGAAAATAAGTGATAGAATTCTTGAAATTGTGACTGTTAAACAACTTTTCATTATTTCTATCAACACTTCTATTTTTGTTGCGAGGATAGGACGTAAGCTATATTTTCTTCCAGGTAAATTTTCAGAAGTAGGGAACTTACACAGATTCTGAAATACAATTTTGTTTTCATAGGTATACATACATATATATGGACACAGGTGCACATATATGTATGTACATAAAATATCTGTGAGAAAGCTTAGTATTGATATATATGTCTTTTAGATTATGTTTTAAGCAATCATTAATAAACACCAATAAGCAGTTAAATAACTTAATATTCCCACTCTGATACTATAAAGTAATTCTTTTGTTTTACTATGATTTTTCTCAAAAATGAATATGGGAGTATTTTTTCTACACTTATTACTTTATTTCTACCCTCATTATACTCATTGCCTTTATTTTTAATGAAAGAAAAAGTCTATGTGTGATCAAAGATCAGAATCATTATTGGAACTTTTAATATTTCTAAATTATAAGGATAATAAAACAGAAAATTAGAAAGGTAGAAAAAAATGAAAGACACTTTATTAATAAATTTTTATTATCATTACATTTTTTTACTATGCATTTTATTTGGAATCAAACACAAACCCCCTACTACTTTGCATCCTGCTTTGTTTATTTAACTTTTATCATAAACATTTGTCCAAATTGCTACATGATCTTCATAGCTATCATTTTTAAGACTCTACCGATATGCCTTTGTGCATATAATCCATAATTTAAAATGTATATGTAATTAATTTTTAATTACATATTCTGTTATTTATTAGATTCAATTCAAAGCAAACATCAGAATTTCTATAAGATCAAAATTTGCTTATAGCTCACGTCAATGTATGTAATAAACCATAACAATTTTCTCTCCTTTGTCCATTCTGTCATTTGTTTGACGCCCATAGATGCAATGACAGAATATGTATTTTACAAGTGATATAGAAATTTATCACAGTTAACACTTGTGTATAAGAAGTGAAGGCATTTGGTAGTTACTAACTACTATGCTATGCCTATAGTATGCTTACTGTAAGGTGCCTTGATGTTTAGCTTTCTTCCACCCTGACCGATTAAAATTAACCCATCTCTTCTCCTTCCTTCCTGTAGCAGTGTGCTAGAATTTTTCTCAGAGGGCTTAGCCATTCTACTGCCAGTTACATTCGCTTATGTACATGCTCCGACCCCCTCCACCCTCCATCATAAGCTCTCGGTGGGTAGGAATGGCTCTCCCATTTTTGGTGGTCCTTGGACTGCTGATGTAGTATCCTACCTACAGTAGATGCTCACCAGATGTCATGACACCCTGCTTTTGTTTTTGTCTTTGATGTTTGCCGAAGGCAATACTGGGAAGTGTAAAGATGTTGAAGATGTTTACTCTCTCATTTCTCTTCCACCAGTGGGATGGAGTAGGACCTCTTCCAGACTGTGCAGAACCACCAAAAGGGATCCAGATGCTGTGGCACCCATCCATAGTCAAACCCTACCTCACACTGCTCTCTGAGTGCTCAAATGCAGACACGCTGGAAGGGGCGGCAGGCGCCCTGCAGAACTTGGCTGCAGGGAGCTGGAAGGTATGATGAGTTTGTTACAATAAGAAAGAAATCTGGAATGATGAGAAGGTCCTTAGGAAATACGAGAAGTCCAATTTTGAGAAGTGCAATTCTAATAAAGTTTCTAAGGATGTTAGAGAAAGACCAGTTCCATTGAACTGTTGGACTTAGAAATGTATTTCTTTTAAAAATTCTTCTTAAGGGCTCAGGGGTCGTTGAAGATCGCTACAAAATACAGAGGAATAGATGTAAGTATAGTCATTGAAGATGCTATGAATGCTTTCCGTTATATTTGTGTAGCTGAGGGGCGACTGACATGTTGAGACTTTTCAAAGCACTGTCATTGACAGTTAAGGGAGCTGATACCCAAGCATGTCATACGAAAACTGCTGTGAATCCTGAAATGTTGTAGCTGGTCCTGTCCCCAAAGGAAAAGAATCTCTTGCATTTTTAAATTACGGGATTACAGAGGAAAACAGTTATCTTTGGCAAAAGTTTACAGTAAAGCAACTGTATGATTGGGAAAGAGATTGGGAGGGTCTTTTTCTCTGGGTCTTTACAAATACACACTGTTCCAGGTCAGTTCTCACCAAAAATTTTTCATGACCTTCTTTGTGGGTAGAAACGGATTCACAATAGCAAAGAATTCCTGAGTTTGGTCACTAATAGTTACATGGGCTAACTTGCCTTATCGCACAAAAGAGTGTAACCTCTTAGAAGAACTGAGGGCATGTAGGGAAAATATCAAGACCTCCACCTTCAATTCCTCATTCATTTAATATCAATGCCTGGGGGGTGGGATATCCATAAATCAATCTTTTCTTTACCATTCATTTTCTTCAAAGCAATATTAATATAGACACATAGCTACAGATAACTCTCAGAAGCTCAGTACCATGGGTACCACAGGTATTGGCTTCAGTATCGTGTAATAATACATTCCCTGCTTATTATACCTTCCAATACCCGACTCTCGTCACTTCTCTCTCTGCCATCTTCCTTTCCATGGCTACAGTGTCAGCTGCAGCATTTTCTTTCTTGGATGTGACCTCCCAGCTCTTGGGACCCAGCCCCTGATGATACTTCCCAGGAGCTGGCTACTTACTCATGCGTGGCAGGCTCACCTCTTCGCTTGAGAGTCTTAGGAATGAACATAATTATCCCTTTCCCTCCCTGCCCATAAGGCATCACTAATGCTGTACCTTAAGAATTCAGTTTGGGATGGACTTGAGGTGAACTTGTCTCTTGCTTTCAACAAGAGAAAAGCTTCAAATGTAGAGTCTCACCAAGAAGAATGGCAGAGTATAGCCTTACATAAGTAGGAAAGAGATAGTAATGGAAGTCACTTCCTTGAACTTGCCCTTAGCATTAACTTCCCTCTAAAGTTAGGAGGCTTCAACTCAGATCACAATTCAAACCTAGGCTCTAACTTTTCTAAGCTTTGTGGTCCTGGGAAAATTAAAGCACCTCAGTGTTTCTCAGATGCATCGTCTTTAAGCAGAGGAGATCATGGCGGCTTCACCACACATCATGCAGATCAGTCGCAACACTAGATGCAAAGATGCAGGATGTCATAAGCTAAGGGTTTGTCACTGTATATACCCAAGAGCACTAAGTTGCTGCAAGTCCCCACCCAGCTCCCTGGCTTTGGAAGATGGACTAGAAGGGGATGGGAAGAGAAGCTCTGGGTTCCAGGCCTGAGTCTGACCTGAAATGCAAAGCCATCTAGATAGTGGCAAATCAGGTTTGCCATCTCTTGATTTTTTTTTTTAATGAATTATTGCTTTACTTGAGAAACACTTAGGTTTTTATAAGAACAAGTTAAAAATGGAGAAATGTCTTTGAGCTCTAGAGGATTTTGAATGTAAGGCTTCCACCTTTGCTTTAAAAGTTAAACTCTATGTTCCATGTGCTGAAAAAGTTAACTGGAAACATGGAAAATTTATAAAGATACAAATAAAACTTCTGGAGTTGAAAACAACATCTGGAATGAAAAATACATGGAATGGAATCAACAGCAGATTAGACATTGCAGAAGAAAAGATTAGTGAACTGAAAGATAGCAACTGGAAACTATACAAAATGAAACACAGAGGAAAAAGAAAAAAAAAATTGACAGTTCATCAGTGAGCTTCAAGTGGCCTGATGTGTAAATGGAGAACCAAACAAAACAAGAGGGAAAGGAGGAAGAGAACAGAAAAAACTATTTGAAGAAGTAATGTTGAAAACTTTCCAAATTTACTGAAAACTGCAAGCTCACACATCTAAGCAACTCAAGAAACTCTAAGAGAAACATGAAAAGTTATACCAAGTTACATTATAATCAAGTTGCTCAAAATCAGTAGTAAAGAGATAATCTTAAAAGCAGCCAGAGAAAAAAGACATGTTACATACCAAGACTGTACCACATCTCAACACCACACTCAAGGATCAGTGTCACCAATCATTCATTTATTCATGTGAGTCCTTGTTGAGTTACTAAGAATGTCCTCTGGAAGACAATCTGGTCTATAAGGCTTCTAAGGGCAGAAACCCATTCCATTTATTTCTTTGTACCCCACTGCTCAGCCCTATGCTTGGCTGAGCAGTAATGCTCAAACACAAGCTTTTAACTGAACTCGTGTCTATGTCCAGATGTCTTTCTTGTGGATAACAGTCTTTTATATTTATAAACATCTATCAGTCACTAAGCAGTTAATAGCACATATTGTGGCCAAGCCATCTTCAAATGGTCACACTTTATGATTCTTTATTTGGTCCTTTGATTCAGATGGGAACATGTAGTCAGTACAATCTAAAATTGATAGAAAGGAGGAGTTTGGGGAGAACTATTTTCATTCCAGTTTCCAGACTCATCAGTGCTTTTCAGGATGCAGATTTTGATATCATTGCCCAGTTCCACAATTCCTGCTGCAGTATTGGACTTGCTGTTTAAATTGGTAATTAAAGACACAGGCTCTGTATCTCAAGGTAGCCAGGTCAGCTGGGAAAGCTGCTGAGATATGTCTGGGTCTTTAGGTGTTTAGAGTAATAAAACAATAAATTTATAGTTTATACTATTTTATACTAATTTATTTTATACTGATTTATACTATTTTGATATTCAAAAATTCTCTCCTACTTTGGGTTATATAATGAGAATTATGGAAGAAGTCTGATAAAAATTCTCAGTATTTTCTAACAATAACATCTTGCTGACTGTTTTTAGTGCATAACCCTGAACATTAGTTTGCACAGTTAGCCCCAGTAGGACATTTATCCCCACATATCCAGATGCACTGATTTGGTAAATTTTTCTACTACTAATAGAGACCACTGAGAAAGAGGCAGAATGGTCTGGAGCAGCTGAAATCAACATCACAAAAGCTGTTCTGTACTTTAGACAAAGTTTAACAACTATGACTCTCAGATTTCCCAGCCCTCATCAGATTTCAAGCAACAAATTAAAAAATACAAGGAGTTACTCTTGTAAGCAGACACACAGATCTGCCTTAAGAAGGTAGAGTAGACACCCTGACAGCAAAGTGAAAAGATAGAAGAGTTAGAAGAAGTAAATACAAAGATGCAAGAAAGAAAAACATGTCAGAGGCCATTCAAGGTTTCAGCTGTTTCATTTATTCTAATTGTGGATGGTCATAATGCTGACCCTCCGTTATCAGAAAATGTTTAATTATTACTTTAGATTATTATTACTAATTATTACTAAAGTTACTTTAGTAACTTTAGAAGACAGAAAGCATTTTAAAAGACTTTTATCCCAATGGTTAAGGTAGAATTTTGAGTCTCAGGATGTCAACCTTACTTATAGGAAACACTGGCTTTCCTGATAACTCTAGACAAATGGAATAGTCCTCAGGCAGGGCAAAGGGCCGTTAGGACATATTTGTGCATAGTTATAAATATACATACTTATATAAGAATTTTTTTATCAAAATACAAATACACAAGTATGCATAAAGGTCAATCATGTTATCATCATCTTTTGTATAATTTATTAATGTACCATATTAAATGGCAAGGGAATATGTGGGAAGGGAAGATAGATAATCTATAGGAATGATTTGAGAAGATTGTCATTAAGCCAAACACTGATAAATAGTTAGTTTTTTAAAGATCGAGAATAAATTGTACCAAAACCAAACAAAGAAATCCTTACTTTAAAAAAGCTTGATTTAAGTAAAAAAAAAAAACAAAAACTGAGCAATTAAAAGATTGACTGAAGACACAGAAACAGCATCAAATTTCATGCAGACAGCATTACCATCTAAAAGCTAGGGTTCTAAGAATGTGTTTTTATAGCAACTGTTGAAATTTAGTGGCCTTTTTTTAAGTGTCCTTAACGTTTATGGCCCAAACAAAAGCAGAAATGTGAAGGTAAAACACCAGAATTTTGCATGGAGAGAGCTTTTTATAGACCTCATCATCTGAAACAATAACTTCTCTTTATGGGACGATCATGCACACTCTTTTTCCGTGACAAATTGACTAGCAAGCTAGATCTTCATAATGGCCCCAATACTTTTTAAACTTTAAAACACTCATTACTTGGTTTACAAGCATCAGAAAAACATAATGGCAGAAGCAAAGTGAAGTGATTTTATTAGCTAACATGGACTTCGGTTATGTTTTTCTCATTTACAGTAAAACGATTTTGTTTGTCACAGAATATTAAAACAGCCGGCTATAGTAGTTTGAGGAGTTCCAAAATGTGAATGAATGCTCTTTCAACTCCCATTTATGGGTTATTTTTATTGTAACTGAACTCTCTGAAAACTCAGGATTAGAACTGTAGAAATATATGTGTACTTGCTATTAAGTCAAACGTTTTAGATATCTTTGTATGGTCAGTTTTCTCCCTAAAATGTGACTATTCTCAGAGAGTCTATTAGTTGCCCGTTTATGTTTAAAGTAAGATGGAATAAAGAGATACTTGGATATTAATCTGTTAATATTTAATGAAGTAACATGATAGCAATGTAGATTTACTGAGAAGGAAACAGAATCTCTGGCCATATGGCACATATGAATAAAAAATAAGAGAACTGGGAAATTTGAGACTTGTTCCTAAGGACAGGGGCAATGCTTTGAAGGCCTTGAATTTAGTTTAGCTTAGCAATTAGTGTATCATTAAAAGTGAACCAGGGCAGATGAGTGGAGTACAAGAAATAAAAGTAAAAATCGTGGTTTAACATCTAAGACAAAGGTCTTTGTCATAGTTAACAGTGTGATGTAAAGCATAAGGTTTAAATGCAGAGAAACAGGGTGGTGAAAGATCATGATGAAAATGGGACATGAAGCATCATGCCTATTGGGTTAGAAATGGGGCCAAAATAAACACAGAGGTTATCTGAGGACTCAGCCCAATCAGCAGGCTCCTAGAGACAACACATTGAGTTGGACCTGATGCCCAGCCTGAGGCAGAATGAGGATGGGCCCAACCTCAGGGGGAGATAGAGAGGAGCCAGGGTCACCACAGGTCATTGGTTCTAATCCCACAATATTTAGTGGTTTCTTCTAAGACCCCAGTAAGTAGTACTGATGCCGAGGGCTGCACCTGTATTAGAAATGCCACATGCATCCAAACTGACTAGAGAGTAAGCCCATTTTTGGATAGTTTGGCTCTACTTTCATCATTGTCATTCAATAGCAAAGTGCTAAGTTACAGAATTACATTCAGAAACTGTTGAAACAGCTACAGCTGAGGGATTTCCACTTCCACCCAAGAGGCCAAGATGGAGCACCAAGTTCCTTTAAGTAGTAATAATAACAACAACAATAGCAACAAGCCAGAGAAATATATGAAACAATGGTTGTTAAAACACTAAGCATTAGTCAATGAAGAAACTGATCTCTGAGAAATAGGAAATAAACAAGATGAGCCCTATGATTGTCCCAGCTTACTGTCTTGAGAGAGTTTCCAGACCACAGCACAAAGATTAGGAACCCAGGAGGAGCTCAGCAGACTCTCTGAGCTAAGGAGATGGAACTGAGTATCTAGGGAGACCAAGGTGACTAGAGCTTATAGGACAGAGCACCAAAGAGGAGAAAGCCACACATAGAAAGAACCCTAGAAATATGTAGCGGATCTCCCTCAAATATTCAGCAGAGATCTGTCAGTGCATGCATGTGAGAGAAATACCCAAGGCTGAAGAAACAACCTTCTGAAATGATTAGACAGAATGAAACTTGGCACTTACACAGGAATGGGCATAATGTGCATTTCCAAGTGCCAGATAGGAAAACCTCATAATTCATGGATCACTGGGAAGAATACTCTCAGGTCTTGCCTCAGTGTTGAGGTATAATTAGCCCTGGACTAAATATGCTCTAGTCTTTCCTATCAAATCTTAAAAGTAAGACCCAGAAGAATCAATAGTTTCCAAGTAAATTAACTGCATCCTTGAATAAAGTTTAAAAATACCTATAGGAGTACAAAAATATCCAGCACCCATTGCATTAAAATTAATAATGTCTGGCATCCAATTGAAAATAACACTACAAGCAAATAAACAGGAAAATGTGATTCGTAATGAGGAGAAAAATCCACCATTCAAAACCAATTCAGAGCCAACAAAGATGTGAAAAATAGCAGGCAAGCAGTTATTGTAACTCTACTACATGTGTTCAAAAAGTTCATTAGAGTCGTGGAAAATATATAAAAGGCCCAAATAAAATGTCTAGAGTTGAAAATAAACTGTCTGAAATGAAAAAAAAAAACACACACACATGGAATGGGATTAACAGCAGGTTAGACATTGCTTAAGAAAGATTAATGAGTTTAAAGATGGCAGTGGAAACTATACAAGGCGAAATGCAGAGAGATTAAAAAAAACCCTACAGATCATCAGTGAGCCTCAAGTGGCCTAATATATGTGCCATTAGAATTTCCAGAGGAGAGGAGAGAGAAAGGAGAAAGAAAACAGAAAAACATATTTGAAGAAATATTGGTTGAAAATCTTCCAAATGGTTCCAAATTTTTCAAATTTAATGAAAACCACAAACTCACATATCCAAGCAGCTCAAGCCCAAGAAACATGATGAAACTATACCAAGGTGCTTCATAAACAAATGGCTCAAAATCAGTAATAAAGAGAAAATCTTAAAAGCAGCCAGAGGGGCTTCCCTGGTGGCGCAGTGGTTGAGAGTCCGCCTGCCGATGCAGGGGAGATGGGTTCATGCCCCAGTCCGGGAGGATCCCACATGCCGTGGAGCAGCTGGGCCCGTGAGCCATGGCCGCTGAGCCTGCGCGTCCGGAGCCTGTGCTCTGCAACGGGAGAGGCCACAGCAGTGAGAGGCCCGCGTACCACAAAAAAAAAAAAAAAAAAAAGCAGCCAGAGGACAAAAGACATGTTCCATACAAAAATAAGGATGACAGCTGATTTTTCACCAGCAATAATGTTAGTGAGAAGACAGTGAGCCAGCATCTTTAAACCTCTTGGGCCTAATAACGTATAAAGTTGATTTTGGTTTGGTATTTAGCAGGTACAACCTGTCTCTATAGGAAATTCCCAGGATTCCTAGAGCAGCTGTAAAACTATAAAAGAAATCCTTTCTGAGCCCAGTTTAAGACATGGGCTACCCTGGAAGCCGGCATGGTTAATTACCTGAGCAGTGGGGACACAGAGGGATTCTAATGTGCAAACTTCATTTTAACTGTCCCAGCATGATCAGAGCTGTGGTGGCCCAGGACATGCCACTCAGTATTGTGTTCTTCTGGCACTGAGGGCAAGCAAATATTCATAAGCCCTGCATCAAAAGTTCTGTTCCCACACGCAGAATTGAGGGATGAGTCTGGCTTTAGGAGAGACTCCAAAGAAATATACGATCTCTTCAAACCCTGATTACACTTTTGTGGAAGTGGCTGGAACTTGCTGATCCTAGCTAATTGCCATGGCTTTGATCCTTTTTATCTAGTGCCTTTCAGTGGAGAATGCTGTTCTTAAGTAATACACACGTGGTACTAGAAATCAACCTGACATTTTCTTTCACCAGTTAAACATTTTTACTCTCCAGCTGTGAGCCAGAAATTAGAAGACAGCTGAATGTGACTTTGTAACTTCCCTCAGGTACCGATAATAAACATGTAAACAAAAAGCCCAGAAAAAAACATGATAGATGCTATAATAGGAGTATATACACAAGGGTGTGTACATACATATATATACACACACATGCACATATATATATATGCACACACATATACACACACAAGGCACAAGGGTGTCCCAGGGGTCATTTTTACAAGGAAGAGGTCAGGGATGAGGAACCCCACTTCCAACATCCCTAGTTAAAACCTAGGGCTAGGAGTCAATGATTACAGTTCATTTTAACACACTAGCACATCTCATTAGTTAGAGAAATTCTAGCTGCTGTAACAAAGAGACCCCCAAATATGCAAGGTCTCAAATGAGATAGGAGGTAGAAGCTATCTTCTCTGGTGTAACAGGTAAGGGAAGGTGCGTGAGGAGGGAAGCTCCCCTCCATGAATTATTTCACCCAGGCTGACAGCTGTTCTGCCATCTTCAAGGTGTGGTAAAGATGTGATCTTCCAAGGCTACCCTTAGGGTCATCATCCACTAGCGAGAAGCAGAAAAAGAGTGCAGATCCACAACCAGAAATGCTCTCTTTTGAAAGTCACCTGGAGCCCTCCTTTTGCCTGATGCAAAAAGAAAAAAAGGAAAAAAAATCACATAATCTAGACACTTCTTGCAAACTCAATCAAATTCAGCTATTTCCCAGTCCCTCAAGGTTTAACACTTGGCCACATTTATGCTTGTCTTCCTTCATCTTCTCCTGCCCCCCTGTGGTTGCTGCTAAGCTTGGGGCTCTTACAGGCATTCGTTTCCCTGCGGGGGTGGAAATTGGGTATTCATTTCCATCTGGAATCATTTCTCTCCTATGCTGCCTCTTGCCCAGGACAAGCCTCCTTGTCCTATTGATTTCCCAGCTGGGACAGGGCAATTGGAGATTGGACCGTCTCTGGTCCAAGGTGCTCTCCTGGCCCACACCTGCCTTCCTCACTGTTCAGCTTCCTTGAGATGCAGGCACAGTCCATGCCTGCCATTCTGATGCATCCCAACCTCCTGGCCAGCTAACCCTTCTGCAGCCCCGGATCCTTAGCCTTTTTTCCTGGCTAACTTACACAGCCCACCCACTCAAGACCACAGAAACACTCAGGGGCTACCCCGTGCCACACTGGGGCCACAGGAATCCTCTTCTGCCCAGCAAGTCCTGTTGCCATTCCTACTGTGCGGCCCCCGCTCTGTGATGGCTCATGGCGGGACTTCCTGAGTCTTGTGCAACCAGCACTGAGGTCCAGGAAGGGCAGCAGAGCTTCTGTCGACTCTCTGCTCTTCTGTCTCCCAAGGGCTTTTATCACCAGCCTCTCACACACTGAGGAGGACCTGTCCAGGGGCACTTCAGGTGGCAGCCCCCAAAGATACTTTTACATCTCTCGCTTCCTCCCCAACCTGGATCCTTTCTCTCCCCTGCTAGGAAGCTCTGTGTGGGATCTGAGGAGGGGGTCATAATATTTTCTGTCTATTCTCATTCCCTTTCAAGTCTATCCCATCTTTCACCTGCATCTGTGCTTTCTACGCTTAAACACTGTTTGCTGCTTTGTTATCTGTCCCATCCTGACATCACCTCATTGGACCAAATCGTGGTGGAGCCTCTCTCCAGGAAGAGCCATGGGCAAGGAGGAGAAGAAACAGCATTTATTATTTCAAATTGTTGTCCCATCACATGCAAATAGAAGACATCCTCTCCTGACACAAGGCCTTTCTCATTGTCGTTCCAATTATACATGACTTCTTTTCTCAGATTTGCTAAACCCTGGCAGGTAGTTCTCAAGAACAGATTGAAACGTCCAGTAGCTCCATTGACAGTACTAGAAGGCTCTTTAACTCGGGAGTTTAGAGGAGTGCCAGATGGGTTATTGGAAGACTAAAATAATAACATGAATTGTTATACCAAAGTGAATTTGTGAATTTGTAAGGGATCAGATCAACTGTAAGTGCAGATGGTCTAACTTATCCTGCTTCTGAGAAGCATATGAGAGTGGTGGTCAATCACACCAACTCTGGGGCACTGCTCCCTGGGTTCAAGACCTGGCTGAGCATCTACAACGTGTGACCTTTTCTCATCTGTCTAATGTGAATAACAGTAGTGCCCACTGCATAGGGTTGAGATGAGGACTAAATGAGTTAGTACAGGTCTAAGTGTTAGGTGTGTCTTAGCTGAGATTATTTTGAGGGATCATAACTTTCTGAAGGTCCTCATTGGGAAAGCATCTCACCAGGAACAATTTGGGTCCTGTTTCTGTGCTGTTTTCTCCTGAACCAGAGCTTCCTCCTCCTCCCCCTCCCCTCTTCTCCTCCTCCCCCCTTCTCCTCCTCCCCCCTCCCCTCTTCTCCTCCTCCCCCCTCCCCTCTTCTCCTCCTCCCCCCTCCCCTTTCTCTTCTTCCCCCCTCCCCTCTTCTCCTCCTCCCCCCTCTTCTCCTCCTCCCCCTCCCCT
>NW_021703768.1:9989833-10279751 GCF_005190385.1 Monodon monoceros | reverse complement strand
CCCCCTCCCCTCTTCTCCTCCTCCCCCCTCCCCTCTTCTCCTCCTCCTCCTCCATCTCTTCTTTCTCATCCTCCCCCTCCCCTTCCTTCTCCTCCTTTTGAAGCATCAAGGATCCTCTCTTCAGCTCATGGACCATTCTTCTTAAAGCCATCCTGGTCTACCGGCTTTGTCCCTTCCCTCCTCATTGGTGGGCTTAGTGCATGACGCTCTCTTTCTGTTTGCAAAAAGTCAAGTTCTGTCCAAAGATTTCCACCTCAACCACAATGAGTTAAGGTACACTTATCTCTCTTGTTCATCTATTTTCACACCAGTGATACTTCTTTTGTTTCAATTAAAAAGCTCTTGGCAACTCATACACGTCGCTGACCCCAGGGGCTGCAGTGCTGTCCAAGGTAACTCACTTCTCTTTTGGAAAAACTCTGTATGAGCCTCGCACTTCTGTGTTGAGTGCACTTGGGAAATATTCCTCATCTCCCCAGTACTGTATCATGTCTTTCTCTCTTTCCACCTCTGTGCTGTCTTTACTCCTTCTTGTTGGGGTACACATAGGTTCACATGTGGGTTATACATGACCTATTCCAAGACTGCTCATGTGCTACTTAAAAAGCATCACTATCCTTGCATGTTAAGCAAACTTTGGAAACTTGCATCATCTTTTGAATGAAATGTAAATAATTCATTCTGAATTGTCATACACTGAGCTAATACTGGGGATTTTCCATATACACACAAACACACACACAACTAAAGGTTTCAAAATAAAGGTTATTTTCTGTATATTGATAACATAAGATCAAACCCATTGTCTGATTTTCCCTTTTCACTTAGAACCTATCACTGTTGACCATTTTCTCATACCAAAAAGATGTATCTACAACTCATACACATTTTTGGCCATGCATAGCCATTTTTGGTTACTCTTAAATCAGTCTTCAGCAAAGCTGAAGGACTCTCATTATTTTCCAAACACCAAATCATCTTTCCATCCAACATGAAGGGATATAATAGCTACACTTTTAAGGAGGAAAAAGTTAAGCTATAGCCTACCTTTCTTGGTTCATTTCAGATATAGTCAGGTTCTCCCCTCTCAATGTTTGGAAGGATGGAGGGGAGGGGGAAGGCAGTTTCTGGGAGACCGAGCCCAGAGGTATAGGCAAGAGAGAATGAGATAATGGCAGAGGAGAGAGTATTGTCAGCATCACAGAGCGGATAGAGGAAGAAGACTGGGGGCCAAGGGCACAGGTGACACCTGTGGGCAGGTTGTTTAAAATCTTTGTGTATAGATTTTCTCATCTATAAAACAAGAACAGTAATGTCACTCTCCCAGGAGTTTGGGGGATTAGAAGAGATCACTAATGCACAAGCCAGCATCTGGGGTCTGGGAAGAGGTGGCTCTGGGAAAGAGGTCATCTTTGGGCCCATGCTTCAGCCTGCCCGAGTTCCCAAAACATCCCGTCTGGTCTCTCAAAAGGCCCAGAATATCTCCCCAGTGTTCAAATATATTGTTGATGTTTACCTTACAATATGGAAATGTTGACACCCCCCACCCCGCTCTGATTTCCATTTTCTTCCATTAGTTTCTTTTCCATTAGCTTCCCCCCTTAGTCTTAAGGAAGAACCCAACAATGAATGGGCTGCAGAAGCCCAGGTGTCTAGTCTTTTCTGGGCCCTGGAGACCAAAAGATTCACAAGCAGGGGAGGAAGTAGATGAAAATCACGTCTCATCATATGTCAAATTGCAAATGACATTTCCTGTGGACATGACAGAGGTTTTGAACCGTCTTCATGAAACGCCTTCCCTTGGAAGGGATATCCCATCCTCACAGCCAAATTTCAATAAGCGGCTGCCAAACCTGAAGCTTTTTCCATGTCTAAGGCTTTCTGACCATCCATTTCTTTGCTCCCTGAGGTTGAGACTATGAAATAGTTAACTGCAATCAAGAGATGCTCTCGTGAGTTCCATGAGTGTCCCCACCCCCTCAGGCTTCATAGAGCTTGAGGCACAGAGTAGGGGCAGGAGAAAAGCACTCGGTCTGAGTTGATGGTGATAAGAAACTATGTGAATGTGACTTCTCTAACGTAGGACGGGATGAAGTTGTGTGTTTTTTTAATCTCATATTTCATGCAGGGCTGGGCTGAGGATGTGGCAGGCATGGCATATGCCCTACGTTCACTGCCAGAGGGGGCTCCCTGCCTGCCACAGGTGAGAGCCAGCTCTGGGGTGCCTGCCCCAAAGGGGAAAGGGGGTGGAGGGACCTGGTGGGGAGGGGTGGGAGCTTTGTCCACCTTTGCTGGTTCCCAGGAGGACTCTGCCACAGAATCCAGAACCTCATGTTATGAATTTAATTCTCTTAGATCATAACTGAAATTGCAACAGAGTAAACCCTTATATTGGTTGATTTTTATGGTGCATGCTCTTCTCTGGAACACTGTCCAGGAGTATAAAGTGTACATATGCAAATGTCTGGAAAACCTGAGCCTACCTGTATTCCGTTAAATGAATCTGAATACTTTATGGTCCTGATACTGCAAGTACATTTCTATAAAGAGCCTTAGGTGTGTTCCACTAAGGCCAACGACTGCCAACCCAAAACAAATTGTATGCTTACTTTATAAATTAGACATTGAATTATGACCCTAGGTATAATATTATATACTGCGATTTTTTAAATTTTACAATTTTCACCCTCCATCTTCGATGTCATATTTACCTCTCCTCACCCCTACCATTTTCTGACTTACTTCCTCCTAATTATTCAGCAAACAACTTAATTGACAGTACTTTCTGTAACTTACCTCTCTGCCCCACCTCCAAATTCAAGTCTCTTTTTTAAAAAGTCACCTGTACTCTACCTTTTATTGTTTTCTACTCTTCCCAGGATTTTTATTTTTTTTATTCCTCTTAATGTCAATAGCCAGCCCTTCCTGTCCCAGACCTCCATATCTTAAAGTACCAAGTATAGACACCACGCAAATGGTTTCCTAACTCGGGCTGAGAAAGCTGGCACCGGCGAAATGAAGAGTGTTTAACTGATTAAAGCTGAAACCTTTATCCTATGTTGGAGACAAAAATAAAGTTAAAATATTTAAATACATGTCTAACACACTCAACCCATTCCACAATGAGGTCTTGATCATCCAACCTTTTTGGCACCTGTAGACGGCAGTGTGAAAACCCACACGTGCTGTTTGCTTGTAGGGGTTCCACCCCAGCTCCTAATGTCTTTGCTTCCCCTCATTTGCAGTGGTCGGTATATATCCGAGCTGCTGTCCGGAAAGAGAAAGGCCTGCCCATCCTTGTGGAGCTGCTGCGGATAGACAATGACCGAGTGGTGTGTGCAGTGGCCACGGCGCTCCGGAACATGGCCTTGGACGTCAGGAATAAGGAGCTCATTGGTATGTTCCCTCCGATTCACAGTGTCTGCATTTTTTTTTAATTGAAGTACAGTGTACTTCCTGTGGTTGAATCCATGTGCAGGACGTATATGCATGTACAGAAACAGAGCATGTGTTAGAGGCCTTGCTCTTCCGGCTCTCCTTCTAGCGGAAATCAGTGCGCTAATTTATCTTTTAGAATTTAGAGGAAAATGCGATGTTTGGTGACACTTCTAATCTTTGCAAATTAAAAATGACCGCAGTGCTCAGCACCAGATACCATCGTCCTGATCCTCTAAGTCCCTGTCAGGCTGTTTGTTTGCTTCCCACATTGTGAACTGGAATTCTAATGGGATACAGGCCACTTTTCTTCCTCTCGCTATGTTAAAACTTACTTTGGATTAGACTATACTGGCTGTTTAATCCTATTTTTAAAGAATCATCTCCCTTTAGTTTGGCATTCAAGAAATAGGGAGGCTCTTTTATTAATGAAGCATTAAAGCGGCATACATTCACCTATTTAGTCAACAAATTTTTGTCCATGACCTACTTTGTTCCAGGCCTGTTCTAGGCCCGGAGATGATATCAAAGCAGCCAGGAAGCCTTGCCCTGGTGGAGTTTACATGCTGAAGAGGGGAGGTGTACAGCCAACAAAATACACGCATGAATCCCACGACGTGGTAGAAACTTTCTATGGGGAAAATGGAGCTGGGTCAGGCACAATGTATTGGTGAGGTTGCGATTTTTTTTCAGTGAAATGAAATTTACATAACATAAAATTAACCACTTTAAAATGTACCATTTAGCATTTTGGCGATGTCGTACAACCAGCACCTATGTCAAGGTCCAAAATATTTCCATGACCCTAAGGAAAGCCCTGTACCCATTAGGTGGTCATCCCCCAATTCCCCTTCCTCCCAGCTCCGGCAGCCACCAGTCTGCTTTCTATGGATTTTCCTATTCCGGATATTTCCTATAAATGGAGTCACACAAGACGTGAGCTTTTGTGTCTGGCTTCTTGCACTTAGCGTAAGGGGTTGTGATTTTAAATGAGAGGTCAAAGTCAAAATAGGAGATGTTGGGAAGGTAACATTTGAGCAGAAGCCTGAGGGAGGTGAAACAGGGCCCTGTGGCTCTCTGGGGGGAAGAGCACCTAACTGAAGGAGCAGCCTCTGCAGACAGCCTCCCAGAAGGGGATCTGGAAGCACGCGGTTGGGTTTAAGGCCTTTGCAGGGCCTGGTGTGCCTGGTGCAGAGTGAGTGGTGGGAGCCCAGGCTGGAGAGACCTTCTGGTTCCTCCCTCTGTAACTGGGAGGATGCCCACCCAGGCCAAGGTCGATTGATGCTTGGAGAGTGATGAACCACAGGGACCTGCCCGGGGAGAGGCACAGCCTCCGCACATACCATTGTCCTCCTGGGATCGAAGATATGACTCTGGTGGGGTGGTTGATCAATGCAGCATGAAGCTTGCCCACAGGTAGCAGGTAGCAGCAGAGGTCAGGCAGCAGGGAGCTGGACCACCCATCATGGCAAAGGTTCTGGTTATGTAGCTTCTGGGGGATTTGGGAAAAGCAGGTGAGAGCAGGCAAAGGGGGAAGATTCCATTCCTGGGGCAGTTGGAGTACCAGGCGTGAGTCCAAGTCTCATATACAAATTATGCATAGATACAACGGTCTACCTCCACTATCCAAATTCCTGAACGTGGCGTACCAAGCCCTTCACGACCTGGGAACCAGCCACTTTTCTCCGTCCGTTTCGCAATACCCATCATATCCTCCAATAAATACCAAAGTATTTGCAGGTCTCCAAGCCATTTATTTATTCACAGGGACCAGATTTCAAATCTGCGTCTAATAAATGCAATTATTTGTTATGCTTGCAGTACATCATAAGGCATGACATAAACTCACAATTTTATAATTATACTTAGTTTGAATTTAATTTAAATGGTGGTGGTGGATGTTACATATTTAAACTACACTATTAGCCCTCTCCATATCCACTTTCCTTTTCCTTGCATAGGTGTTTTAGACAGGACAGCGCTGGGGCTTGCAATCAAATCCTGGGGCTCCTCTATAAAATGCAGGGAAAATCAATAGCTAATCAGTCTACTGCTTGGGTACGAACTACTAGGTGTTGTGCATTTGGGTGTTTTATTTCTTTTGGTGGATTAAAATATAACAAAATAGGGAACTATTGATTGGTTTTCTAGCTTCAAGGCGTCTCTTCTTTCCGAGAAGCCAGTTATCTAGAACTGTCTCTGAGGCAGGAACATTTGGAAGTCCATATTGCCCATGTTAAATTAAGCCTTTACTATCAAATGTCACCAGACAGGAAAGGGAACCAAATGTTTAAAAATAGGAGTGAAAATATCTCAGCTTTATGGAGTCAGTAACTTTTTTCTTGAGTAAGAAAAGCAGAATTGAACCAAAAAACACTCTTCTATTCTATCTAGGAGAAAGGAAATGTGACCTTTGCTAACTCTTTTGCTTTAAATATTGTATCAAAGTAGTGGTTCTTTATAGGAAAATGCTCTACAGAACTTTATATATTGAAAAAAAAGCTGCAACGACTTTGAACCAAGAACAAAGACAAAATTAAAGTTGGACTTTTCTATCAACTCTCAATCAAAGCTTTGGTGACCTCGTATGGTTTCCTGGTGTTAAAGGTCATTTATATTCTGAAAACTCCCAGATAGATATCTCTGGTATGAATCTCACATCTCTGTATCCAATAGTCTGTCCACCACCTGCACCGGATATCTGACAGGCATCTCAAGTAAAACACCTCCAGACCTGGGTTCCTTGTCTTTTCCTCCAAAACCAATCCTTCTGCAGGCTTCCGCATGGCAGCCTGTCCCTGCAGTGGTCCAGGATAAGCACCTTGCTGTCCCCTTTGATTCTTTACTCTCATATCCAGTCCATCAACAAATCTGGTCTTCCTCCTGAATTTTCCCATAACCTGACCCTTCTCACCTTCATTGCCTTGTCCCCCCAGATCCCATCCTCTCTCACCTGCGTTATTACCATGGCCACTTTCCTGGTGGCGCAGTGGTTGAGAACTCTCTGCTTCTACCCTCACCCCCTACCATCTACTCTGAAAGGAGCAGCCAGAGTGGTCCTATCAAAACCTTACAGCATGTCTTTTCTCCACTTAAAACCTTCCATCAGCTCCTCATTTCTTTCAGTGTAAAGTTAGGTCTTTGCAAGGCAGACACGGCTCTATACAATCCAGTTCTCTGTTCCCTCTCCAGCCTCAACTTCTTCCTCACTGGCATTAGCCTTTCTGTGGCCACTGCTTCACTGCAGTTCCTTTATGACCTGAGCCAAAAGCCTGCCTCAGGGCCCTTGAACATGCAATATCCTCTGCCTGCACTCCTCTTCCTGCAGATGTCCATGTGGTCAATCCTCATCCCTTCAGGTCTTTACTCAAGTGTTACTTTCCCAATACAACCTTTTCTGGTGCCCATTCTTAAAATTCTATCCCTTTTTCTGCTTTACTGATCTTCACACTGCTAATCACCCTCTAATATATAACATATTATTTATTTATCTTATTTCTTGTCCATCTCTCCACACTAGAATGTAAACCCATTAAGAGCAGGAAGTTCCACCTTGTGTGTTTACTGATATAGCTCGTGTACCTAGAACAATGCCTGACCCATACCAGGGATTCATCACTATTTGCTGAATGAATAACTGAACTTTTTCCTGTCTGGCCTTTATCTTGTAATGAACTCCACATCAGCAAAACATTAAGTAAGCAAATGAAATAAAACATTAACTAAAGAAAAGGATTTTATATTAATAAAGAAAATCATCCCAAAGCCAGTTCATTTTCCTACTAGAGTTTACTAGATGTATGCAGACACTCAGAATTTCAGAAGGAATCCAGTTGTTTTCAATCACTGGGGTCCAGTTTAAATTACGTCTCTTCTTTAGATCATTCTTTTAATTGGAGGGGGCAGCTACCACAACTCTGGTTAAGGAAAGGTTCATCTTCCTTGGACTCCATGATAAGGAAAAGTCCAAATAAGCTATTGAACAACAATCAGTCCACCCCATCAGCTCTAATGAGGTTCAGGTAGTAGCACACATGATCTAACTTGATCATGGTATATGACCCTTTTAATGTATTGTTGGATTTGGATTGCTAGTATTTTGTTGAAGATTTTTGCATCTATGTTCATCAGTGATATTGGCCTGTAATTTTCTTTATTTGTGGTACCTTTGTCTGGTTTTGGTATCAGGGTGATGGTGGCCTCATAGAATGAGTTTGGGAGTATTCCTTTCTCTGCAATTTTTTGGAATAGTTTCAGAAGGATAGGTGTTAGCTCTTCTCTAAATGTTTGATAGAATTCACCTGTGAAACCGTCTGGTCCTGGACTTTTGTTTGTTGGGAGTTTTTTAATCACAGTTTCAATTTCAGTCTTTGTGATGGTCTGTTCATATTTTCTATTTCTTCCTGGTTCATTCTTGGGAGATTGTGCCTTTCTAAGAATTTGTCCATTTCTTCGAGATTGTCCATTTTATTGATGTATAGTTGCTTGTAGTAGTCTCTTGTGATCCTTTGTATTTCTGTGGTGTCCATTGTAACTTCTCCTTTTTCATTTCTAATTTTATTGATTTGAGTCCTCTCCCTTTTTTTCTTGATGAGTCTCGCTAAAGGTTTATCAATTTTGTTTATTTTTTCAAAGATCCAGGTTTTAGTTTCATTGATCTTTTCTATTGTTTTCTTGATCTCTATGCCATTTATTTCTTCTCTGATCTTTATGATTTCTTTCCTTCACTAGTTTTGGGTTTTGTATGTTCTTCTTTCTGTAGTTGCTTTAGGTGTAAGGTTAGGTTGTTTATTTGTGATTTTTCTTGTTTCCTGAGGTAAGATTGTATTGCTATGAACTTCCCTCTTAGAACTGCTTTTGCTGCATCCCATAGATTTTGGATCGTTGTGCTTTTGTTTGCATTTATCTCAAGATATTTTTTGATTTCCTCTTTGATTTGTTCCAAAAAAAATTTTTTTTTAAGATAGTAGCACTAAAGTAGTATCACATACTCTGCCTCTCCTTGTCTTTCCATTTGGGCTGTTTCCATGGTTCTGTGTATGTCTCTGCCATCAGGTGATAAGTAGGCTACAGGTAGATCTTTGTGTTCTTCCAAATGACGTCATGCAGTGGGCCAGGTGAATGCACATCCATCCATTTCTTTGCAGCCTTCCAAAAATGTTAATTATCCTTCTGTATAAAGTGTTATTTCATCATTCAGAAAGAGGTTTTTTTTGCGGTACACGGGCCTCTCACTGTTGTGGCCTCTCCCGTTGTGGAGCACAGGCTCCAGACGCGCAGGCTCAGCGACCATGGCTCACAGGCCTAGCCACTCCGCGGCATGTAGGATCTTCCCGGGCCGGGGCACGAACCTGTGTCCCCTGCATCGGCAGGTGGACTCTCAACCACTGCACCACCAGGGAAGCCCAAGAGGTTTTTTTTTAATGGTAATGACTAGCTTCAGAGAAAAGAACAAACAACACTGTATTGTTCTAATAAGTTTACCAAAATGCCATCCATTTCAGCACATTGACAGTTCCTGATGAAGATGGCAGGTATTTCTTTTCCGGATTCCCTATCCTCTTTGCCAACAAGCAAACAAACAAAACTAACAAAATAAAAAACTTCAAACACCTAGGAACACTGGACAGGAGAAGTACTGGGTGGTGTTACCAAACGGTCTCTTATCCCTAACCACTCTTTTTGATGAATTATTCAGCCAGACCGGTTTTTGTACCATCATCCCCACTCACAAACCTGTACCCAAACTGTATCCCTCCCTGGCATGGTCTTTCATCTCTGTGCATTTACTCACCCCCCAGCCATCACTCAGAGCCCAGCTCTAGGTGGCCTTCCTGATGAACACTGCTCCTTGAACACAGAAAGGAGGTGGGTAATACCTACTTTATAAAAAATCTTTTAATTTATCTTGGATTTCCATTATTTAATTTTATTTTTGTGTTGTCTCTTTTTGTGTGTATGCATTGCATTTCCCCCCAATGAAATAAGAAGCAGGAATCAGGTTCCATATTTATTTGTATGTCCTACCATGCCTAGCCCTTTGCTATGCTCAGTACGTATTTGCTGAACTAATTCTCTGATGGGAGAATAACACGGGTTTTTTATTCTGGAGAACAGATCTAGAGGAGGTTTGGGGAATCCCACAAAGAGAGAAGGAGGGGTAGAGGGGAGGTCTGTTTCAGCCTCTTTCCACAGCATCCAGGGAAGAGAGAAAAGAAAGACAGCTCAGTTGCTGCCTGAAATCCTGGACTCTAGTCAAACTCATTCTGCTGCCACTTTGGAAGAGGTTTGGGATTGGGCAGGAATTAGTAACACTCTCTGCGTATGCCCAGATAGCTATCAGAGATTGGCAGAGCCACTGCACCACTGCGGGTGGCATTGGCAGAGCTCACAGGGCACCCTCCCGTCACTTCCCTGGGTGGTGGCTACATGCCACATTTTCCGGCAGGCGAGCCAGGGCTGGGGCGCTGGAAGCATCCTCCCGGCTGCCTCACTCCCCTCCCCGGACTCAAGAGAAGGACCTTCCACTGCTTTGTGAACCTGGCCCTTCCTTCCCCAGCTCATCTCAGTCCTTTAGCCATGTCCTCTCTACCCTGTGTGACCCTTTCCCTGCACTCTGTTATCATCTGGAGGCCAGGTCACCACGTTTGGAATTGTAGAATGCTGCCTCCATACATTCATATGATATGACCCATTCTTCTCATTGGGCTGACCTTCTTTTCACGTTGTCAACTCTCTGAGCTTCTTCTATTCAGGCAACACCCTCTCAACCCAATCCAGCCTCAAAGCACCAGACAGCACCAGACAGAATCCAGACACTCTGGCATCAGGGAGGGCCATTTCCCAGGGGAGCCTGCTGGCTCCTAAGCACAGCTGTCCCCCAAAAGAGACAGAAGAGAAGGGAGCCCCAAATCTCCAGGGGCACCTAGCAGTGCATGTCTCACACTTTTCCACACTCATGAAATCATGAACAAAAGAAGGGTAGTTTCTTGCCCGGGAGTTAATTATGATTTAAGCAACAAGCCCATTGCTACTTGTCTCATGGTTTTCAGATCGTCCCTTTCATTCATTCTGGGGAGGAGGGGGCAGTGGGGCTGACACAAGGGACATTCCCTTCCTAGCCTTTTTTCTTGCCACAATCTATTTTAAATATTCAAATAAAAGATTTTATCTGACCACTCTAATGATTCTTTACAGACAGTGGTTGCTTTTATTTAAAGGATTACATAAAAATGTTCTGTATTTAAGTGAAAATAAAGACGGAATAAAGGAGAAGGTAATGTTGATGGAATGTTAACCACCCCTCCCCTGACAGCCCCTGCCCCTGTGTCAGATCTTTACTTGGTGAGAAATGTGTTTTCCTTTGCAGAACTGGAGGGGGAAAACGGGGCGGGGGGAACCTTCACTGTATCCATACTGTCCTAAATGTGTGTAGCTTTGTAAACATTCTCTTTTGTTTAGTCATCTCACAGCTGAAATTTTGAGATGTGTATCCATGGAATTCTACACCTGGCAGCCCTGATCTTCATCCAGACTTTGGGGTCTATTTTACCCAGTTCTCGAATCATGAGAGCATGTTCTCTCAGGGAATAAACAGACACCTAAGCCTGTGTCTCAGTCTCCATGAAGCAGCATTCCAGATGTTACTCAGGAGATCATTTCTCAACGTTTGTCTCAATTCTTTGGCCTAGGAATGAAATGACATCCTGGTAATCATCCTCTGAGTATTCAGAATATCACTGCATCACAGTGTCTCCTAGGGCTCTTAAAATGCATGGCACTACCAGTTAAAATACACACGTGTGTGTGTTTTATTACATTCTCATCTCATGCCAGTGGCTTCCGTGTAGCAGAACCCGCTGGGATGTGGGCACCCCATTCTGGAGGGCAGACTTTTCACAGGCCACTCATCACACATGGGCACTTTCTTTATCTGTGCTCCAGACCCTAGGGAATCCCACCTGTGCCCAGGGAAAGACCTGAGGTTCTGGAAACCTCAGTGCAACCTGGGAGGCAAAGTAATATTTTTATTCCTGGGAATGTCTGAGCTTTACTTTATTAAGTAGGTTTGAGGACATTTTTAGAGACATACCTTCTCTGCCTTTCAAAACATGTTTCTTCAAACCCTGGCAGATGTTGTTTTAATTAAAACACATGTAATTTCAATTAGTATTTTAAAAAGAAGCCCGGTTTCCCAGACAAGGTGATTTTTCAGAACATTCTTTGCTGACTCGCTTTAATAACTTGATTTCACGAGCCAAATTCTAGGCAGCCAGAGAGCTGTGTGCTTTGGCCAGAACTTGGTATCTTCAGATTAGGTGCCTGTGTTAGAGCTCTCATCTCCCAAACCCGAGAACCTAATCTCATGAATGCTGCCCTCCTTTCCAGCAAAGACATGGGTTCTTTGTTAATGAACTTCAGACACCTGTTGGGGAATTTTGGCGGCTGGGTCTGGCAGATAAGAATTCCTTGGAAGGCGAAGTTGTAAATAAATTGAAGGGCCAATAATGATTTTATTAAACAAGACTTAATGATTGGCCCCTTGGAAATACTCGATGTGGGGAAAAGGCAAAACTGAGTCAACTGAAATTTCCAGTTGATGCAGATTTCAAACCTCCACTGTAAGAAAAGAGGGAGAAAAACACCTAAATTTATTTGGACCATTTCAGTATTTATTTTAATGCCTGGTCAAACAGTTTCAGAAGAAAAGCTTTAGAGAAGAGAATGCATAAGAAATGAAATGGCTCTCCAAAATACCCCCACTCTTGAGAATCGAAAGTAAAAAAGAGGATTTTAGCAGAATAATGTTTTTATTGTTTGTTTGTTTGTTTTTGCGGTACGCGGGCCTCTCACTGTTGTGGCCTCTCCCGTTGCAGAGCACAGGCTCCGGATGCGCAGGCCCAGCGGCCATGGCTCACGGGCCTAGCTGCTCCGCGGCATGTGGGATCTTCCCGGACCGGGGCACGAACCCGCGTCCCCTGCATCAGCAGGCAGACCCTCAACCACTGCGCCACCAGGGAAGCCCCAGAATAATGTTTTTAAGTTATATTCCTTCTCCATGTTAACTGCTAGTTCTTCCCCTTGCCAAAAGGGAGGAAAAACATTTAATCATGTGGAAATTAATTGTTATTTTTACTTTCTAATACTAAAAATAATGGATTAGAAAGTAGTTTAAAAGTTTTAAAATGAATACTTTTTTAGCCATTCTGCCTTATGCTTGATTGTATTTATTATGCTGGATCTTGAGGAATTGCAGAGCAGGCAAGGGTAGATGTAATTAGGGGTTCCGCTAAAAAAAAAAAAAAAAAAGGTGTATAGGCTGGTGCCATCAATTGAGTGGTCCAGTGGATCTGACCTGGAGGACACATAAGGCAGTAAGACGAAGAGAAGGCAGACACTGTAGAGAGGTGAGGCAGCCATCCCAGGACGAAGGACACAGCAAGCCCCAGAAGAGGCCGGAGACCCAGGAGGTGATGGAAGATTGGCAGGGCAGCTCCCCTAGCATCTGGGCAGCTGAGGCCAGGAGCTAGGATGCTGGTCTGTGAGATGGCACAAAAGCAGATTTTGCTCCTTGAGAAGAAGCAAGCTTCCTGAGATGCTTTGAGAAGAGAAAGCCCATCTGTTCATCCTGCCAGACTGAGGTCAAAGAGGAGAAGAGAGGCAAAGAATCAGGCAGTTCCCAACAGCTCCTCCTCAAAATGTCCCAAAGTTCTTTCAAGACACTTAGTTGAAATTTAGAGATTTCTTCTCTTATAACCAAGAAAGCTCATGAAAATGTACTGTCTCTGAGCAAACCTGTTTTTTCAAATTTAAAATGGAATTCCCTATTCAGTTTTGTGTATGATAACATCTTTGAACAATGTCAGGTAAAATACTGGCTTTGGAGTGGAATGATAAAAGACAAGCGGCTTGTTTCCTAAGGCACGTAATATCCTTTGAATCCCAGATTTTATCATCCTTACTATTTAATGTAGGCAGTTGAACTCGAGAGAGTACAAACCAGAATGGTGCAGGTGTATGGTAATATACAACGTGTTGCTTTTCATTAGGAGTTACTAATATTCCAGCATCAACATTAGAGGGTATTCAATGTGCAAGGTAGATCAAAGGATAAGAAATTCCCATGGTCCTCACTTGCAGGCTTGAACACTTTAATTTACTCATCAGAGAGGAATGTCATAGCTATGAAATGGAAAGTGATGTTAAATTTTTTAACTGAATATTAACTCCACGGACTAATACCGACTAGTGTTTGTGTGAGAGTCAGGTCCACTATAAGTGACCTTGTTACTCTTTTTCTTTTCTTTTTTTGGTGGGGGGAGACGGGTACTTATCTATTTTTTTAATTGAAGTACAGTTAATTTACAATATTGCATTAGTTTCATGTGTACAGCAAAATGGTTCAGTTATATATAATTTTTTCAGATGCTTTTCCATTATGGGTTATTATAAGATATTGAATATAGTTCCCTGTGCTATACAGTGGGACCTTGTTTATCTACTTTATATATAGTAGTGTGTATGAATTAATCCCAAACTACTGATTTATCCCTCCCCCACGTTCCCCTTTGGTAACTGTAACTTTTTTTCTATGTCTGTGAGTCTGTTTCTATTTTGGAAATAAATTTATTTCTATTATTTTTTAGACTCCACATATGGTGATATCATATAATATTTGTCTTTCTCTGATTGACTTCACTTAGTATGATCATCTCTAGTTCCATCCATGTTGCTGCAAATGGCGTTATTTCATTCTTTTTTATGGCTGAGTAATATTCCATTGTATATATGTACCACATTTTATTTATCCATTTATCTGTCTATGGACACTTAGGTTGCTTCCGTGTCCTGGCTATTGTAAATAGTGCCATTATGAACATTGGGGTGCATGTGTCTTTTCAAATTAGAGTTTTCATCTTTTGGGAGGTATATGCCCACTAGGAGTGGGATTGCAGGGTCATGGTAGCTCTATTTTCAGTTTTTGGAGGACCCTCCATACCGTTTTCCATAGTGGCTGCACCAGTTTACATTCCCACCAACAGTGTAGGAGGGTTCCCTTTTCTCTGCTCCCTCTCCAGCATTTATTATTTGTAGAGTTTTTGATAATAGCCATCCTGACTGGTGTGAGGGGATACCTCGTAGTTTTGATTTGCATTTCTCTAATAATTAGTGATGTTGAGCATCTTTTCATGTGCCTGTTGGGCATCTGTATGTCGTCTTTGGAGAAATGTCTATTTAGCAACCTTGTTACTCTTAGAAAGTGAGAATAGAGGGTGTGTGTGAGAGAAGAGCCACAGGCCTCACTCACCAGCAAATAGTTATGGAGGGACCGCTGAGGCTACTGCAGGAAACAAGGCCTCAACTTGCTTCCTTAGACCAGAGTTCCCCACACTGTGTACCACGAATGGGTCACAGATGTGCTGCAACTTTGATGCCCTCAGCCCTCAGGAAGGTCTGGGGAGCAAGCGCCTGGATCTGTAGCCCCCAGCAGGGCACAGCTCTGACCCCAGGACACAGTACAGGTATTAGCATTTTCTACGTGTGCCATTCTGAGGAAACAATTTAGAAGTTCTACCCAAGACAGGCCTCCCACCGCCACAGCCCAATACGAGACACCTGTGCTCTGTCACTCTACCTGAAACTCAAAAGGTTGAACTTTCAGGTCATCCTCCCCTTTACTCCTCAGATACTAACCCAAACCCTAGTTTTTTATTTGCTCCTATTTTCCCAGTGACAGAAATGGAGAGACACTTTGGGTTTTTTTCCTTCTTTTCTTTATCCTTAGACAGTAAATCCATCAGGATATCTTGTTGACACTTCTTTGGGGAGTTGCTTGAATTCCTTACTCTTCATGTGTATTTCACCTTCCAATTTCAGCCTGCAGTATGGCAAGTCCAGGGCATGCCCATGGCATCCTACCTGGGTCACTTTGTTCCTCTCACCCTTTCTAAGCTCCCACACCCAAATCACTGCTGCCACCCTGACCTTCGTAAAATCCTCCAATAAAGGAATAGTCGGTGTTTCCATGATATGCATGATACAAAGTGAACTCTGCCACCTGATTTTATTTTTCAGTAAAACAGTTTGTATTAAGGCCCTTGCAAGAGTCTCCATGCTTCCTAGTATGGGCATGTCTCTCTTCTGATCTTGCTCCAACCTCTGAGAAGCATTTGAAATATTCATACATCTTCATTCCTAAGAGAAAACTTTCCTAGTTTTCTTCCTTCCTCTTTCTTTTCCTTTGGCTTTTTCTCCTCCACTCTGCTTCAGGGCTCTGTCCTGGGTCAATCTTCTGTAAAGCCCATCACATAAATTCATTATTTCTGACATTGTATTTTCCAGTTCTAGAATTCCCATTTGGTTCTTTCTTATAGTTTCCATTTCTCTGCTGAATTTGTTCATTTTTTAATCATGCATGTTGTCCATTTCTCCACTTGATATTTAACATTTATATCACAGATCAAGTCCTTGTCTGCTTATTCTAGTATCTGGGTTATTTGTGGATTTGCCTGTATTGACTATCCTTTCTCTTCATTTTTGGCCACATTTTCCTGCTTTGTTACATGTCTTGTGATTTCTTGTTTATGCTAGACATTGTGTGTTAAAATATTAGAATTGACTGAAGTCGGTAATACATACCTCCAACAAAATACCCCATTTCTTCTATCAGTCTGCTAAGGTGGAGGGCTGAGTTAATCAAACATGTATTTTAGCTGTATCTGGGCTTTAGTTAAATTCAGTTTTTACCACTGATTCAAATGTTTCAAGAGCAATGGTCAGTATTTAACCTACAGTTGGGCTTAGAAGCTGAGCACATACAGATTCTGGAGATGTCTCTGTGCGTCACAGCCCAGTCATTACTTTCTGAGTCAGAGGAGATGTTTAGATCCCTGCACTACCTACCTTTTTCAGACCTTAAATAATTTTACTCTCACTGTCTCTATCCAACCTCAGTACTTACTTTTTATTTTTATTTTTTATAAATTTATTTATTTATTTTTGGCTGCGTTGGGTCTTCATTGCTGCACGTGGGCTTTCTCTAGTTGCGGCGAGCGGGGGCTACTCTTCCTTGCGGTGTGCAGGCTTCTCCCTGCAGTAGCTTCTCTTGTTGCAGAGCATGGGCTCTAAGTGTGCGGGCTTCAGTAGTTGTGGCACATGGGCTCAGTAGTTGTGACTCACGGGCTCTAGAGCGCAGGCTCAGTAGTTGTAGAACACGAGCTTAGTTGCTCCACGGCATGTGGGATCTTCCCCGACCAGGGCTCAAACCCATGTCCCCTGCATTGGTGGGTGGATTCTTAACCACTGTGCCACCAGGGAAGTTCCAACCTCAATACTTACTGTTCCTAAGTTCACAGCTGTCCTTCTAGTTGGGCTCTCTCCCCACTGTTGTCTGCTCTTACTCTTCTCTTTCCACTTGAGCTATTCTATCCCCCACTCCCCACAGTTGCTCTTTCACCACCTCCTTTCTATCTACTCCTTACCCACCCTCCAAGACAAATTCTAGTTCCACCTCTTTTACAAAGTGTCCCTGAGAACTCTTTCTTTAATTTTGTGCTCTATTTGAACTCTTTCATGTTTATCAGTGTATTTTCCCAAATTTAGCACATAAGGAGTATTGTGCACAAGACCCATATGAGTGCATAATGCTAATGGATGCAGCAGTATCGTCTCCTCAGCCAAGCCAGTAGCTCTTTAGGAACAAGAAAAACGTCTTTCTCTGTTTTCTCTTTTTATGCTTCTTTTGAAAGTCCTGGCAATGCCTAGCATCGTATGAATGTGATGACAGCCACAGGGAGGTGTTGCATCGTTCTGCTAGAATATGAACTCCAGGGGAGCAGGGGGAGTAGCTTCCTTATTTGCTGCTGGAACCCCCAGAACAGGGCTGTTCCAGCATCTGGCAGATAATTTTTAGGTTTTATTTGAATGCACAGTAGGTTGAAGTCATAATATTGCGGTTTCATCCACCAAATTACCAGTGTTATATGTTGATTTTCCTAATTATTCAAAATTGGTTTGCAGTGATAACCTATAGCATATCATCATTGACAAATGAGACCTACATACCTACCCTCACCCTCCTTCCTCACCTTGAACACACCACCACCACTACATCCCTAAAAATAGAGCTCCAAGCCTTATTTTTATTATGTAAACAAAAACAGTTGAAAAACACTTTTTGAGACTATGATTCTTGATCTCAGTTGTATATTGGAATCACCGGAGCCCATCCCCAGAGACAGTGAGTTATTAGCACTTATTTTTCAGCTCCCCGGAGGTTGTAATATCTAGCCAAGGTTGAGAACTACTGCTTTAAATCTCTGTAAGACCCATCGTAAATAAAAATAGCCTGCTAATCTCCTGGAAAACTGTCTTCTCCCAATTTTGAAATGTTTTATAATGACTGCAGTCTAAACCTGAAGTCATTATCCTCTGAGCATTTTTCTCTGAGACATACCATTTCTTTGATTGCAACAGACACAGAAATTTTCTCCAGAAATTATTCTGATTCAGACTTCCTCTTTACATTATTGTATGTAATGGATGATGGCTTTGAAATAGCTGATTTCAGTTAACATTGCCACTAAAGGTACTGATAGCTAGAGTCAAAACAAAGCATGAATTCTTGCAAATGTATTTACACAAAGTAGGAATATCAAGTGGGCATCAGCTCCCTGTTGTAGAATAATCTTTCATAACACACACTTAGGTGAAGATGTCATGAGTCTCTTCAGTTTGGCAAAGGATTCTAACTTTACCTTTCCACTTAATTAAGCCCCTTATGGTTAAAGACTAATTGAATCAAGAGGATGATTGTAAAGAACTTTTTGGAAACATCAAATTCAAGGGTAAGGCTGACAGTAGAGTTCAGGGCCGAGAAGGCTACAGGGACTGTCTCAGTTTTTCTTATGGAAGCAGGGTGTCACCTTGGTGCCGTCCTTCCCCACTCAGGGTGTCTGAGTTCCCCACCACTTGGGAAGCGTGCCAGTGCCCAAGCTAAAAATGCCCGCGGGGTACCAATGAGCAAGCAAAGAAGGAGAAAAATAACCAGAAAATATACAAATTAATACTTTGAGTTATAACCCTGCCTCACAAGCATCCTTCCAAAACACGAGAGTATTAGCATTACCTTTCTGAGAGCTGCTTTTCTTGAGTTAAAGCTACTTATCACTTCCCAAATATACTCTTCTTTGCTGTGACCTTATACCTCTGCCTGGATGATTTATTAAAATGTGTTTTCTTTGATGTGCATAGGTGATGCTAGGCAGTGCGTGCTTTAAGTTGCTTTTGAATCTGGTATCTCTGGGGTTTGGTATGGGGGAGGCTGCATCAGCTATGGAAGAAGCTAATGGCTTCCCTTGAGGATCAAACCTTTGACCTTGCTTTCTTGGCTGGATGCTAATCTGCCGAACTAAGGAAAATCAGACAATGGGGAGACCCAAGGAATAATTCCATTGGCTTCATTGAACATCCCTCAGTTGACCTGATCCTGTATACCCTAGTGTTAAGTGTCACCTTCTTCTGTGACACCTCACTTACCCCCAGGAGCAATACTGGAATTGTATTCCATTCTCACCAGTTTTCACTACTGGCCCAGACTGGGGGAGAAGAGCTAGTGGACAAAAAGATGTAGGGTAGGTGATGAATATTGACAAGGCTATTTGTTGAATGAAGGTAAAGCGTATTGTTTCTGAAGCATCATTATAGGGGAAAATAGAGGATTATTCAGTTACCTATTTTCCACTAGGCAAAGGACTAGAACTAGCTAAAAACATCTGAATTACAAAGTAGAACACCTCCCTGGATCAATGTTTTAAATGGTAAGCAAGTGACTGTGCTACTCAATTGGATAGTAATGATCTGTGAGCAACAGACAATGAATGCCGAGCATTCAGTAGTTAAGTACAGTTTGCCACAAAGCCCATCTTAAATGGGTAAGTGATCTCCTATGTGTAAACATGACTGCATCCACGGTAATTAGGTGCAAATGTGAAGGGACAGACTGACTAAGTCAGGCTTTGTCTTCTTACCACATTAGCTTAAAGCAGCACATATAGGCACCCTGCTTTTTATCTTCCCAGCTGGCTCCCTGGGTCACCCCCAGCCAGCTGGGCTGGTGGGCTCTGGGCAAGAATGGAGCAGAGGATTTGGGGGTTTGGAATGAGAGTGATCCTTGGAGAGCAGTGCTGGGGAAGTGGAGGAAAACCAGAACTACAGACAAGAGACACTACCAGTGACAGTAACAACTACAGCCTAGCCCCCATGCTTCATCTGCAAACACCCGCTCCTGTTCGGGGCCGCTGGAAGGAAGCTGAGGGCCTGGCATAAGCTGGATGCAGAATAAACAAACGGCAACTGCCTAGAACTAACTAGACAGACAAATCAGTGAGTCCAACTATTTGGGTGTCTTCTTTGGAAAAATGTCTATTCAGATCACTTTTAATCAGACTGAGTTTTTTTATATTGATTTCTCTGAGTTCTTTATATATTTTAGATATTAACTCCTTATCAGATATATGATTTGCAAATATCCTCTTCCATTCCATAGGCTGCCTTTTCATTTCCTTGATGGTTTCTTTAGCTGCACAGAATCACATTTTTAAATATAAACTGTTGCCAAAGATGTAGTTTCCTGTGTGGCATTTCAGAGGTAAATCTGACACATCCCTCTTTTAAGTATACCTGATCTGAATATCATAGTGGTTTAATATCCACCATCATCCTTTTAAATAATATGTAAGGAAGTTCTTCATTAATGTTAGAAAGTATATATAATTTCTGTTGCTTCTTGAGCATGTGACCATTTGACATTCCCCAAGAATTTTACTAAATGCTTAAAAGTCTCTTATTCAACATTCTTTCTGCAAACAAAAGATATACAAATTTTTTTTTAAATTTAATATTTCTTGTAGTATTAGGCTTTAAGTTTCTCTTAGGTATTGTTATTACTGTAGTTCTTAGTAGGACACGAGCAAAACAGCAACATATACGTGTCATATATCTTGATTAAAAATTTTAGATATAAAAAGTAAAATTGTATTTGAAACGTATCCCTTAGATGGATGAGCCCTTTTATCCCAATCAATTCAGATAGTCAAAAATGAGTTTTACTTCTTGCTTGAATGAACAGGATTCAGTATCATTCTATTCTCATTGTGTATGTATGTTTATAGATTTAAATACTGAGAAACATCACTCAGATAAGGTGAAGGGAATCAAAGATCTTTATAGCAATATCACTTGATTCTTTCAACTTCTTTTGGATTTTATTTCAAAATCTCATTGGGATCCATCACCAGAAGTTAGTTTTAGTTACCTATCCAATGGCAACCTGAGTAAGTTCTCCTTCATTCTGGAGAAGGTAAAGAATTGGAAACTACCTCTTTGGAAAAAAAAAAAAAAAAATGGATGAACTGCTCGTCATTAGAGTTGTTTCCTTCTCAACCCAGACACTAACACTGTGCAGAAAAACACCTTGGTTTGGACTTAGAGCACATTTGCCACTCAGGAGCAGGGAGGGACTAGACTAGGTTCTGTACAGTCAGGTAAGGAAGGCTGTGAACATGCACATGGGAGGGTTTTCAAGCAGATCAGTTTTGTTGGAAGAGTGCATAGGAAAGCCAAGAATCTGAAAACGGGATCCCTGAAAACCCCAAGGCCATGTGTTCCCTCAGAGAGTCTTCACGAAGTCCCCGGGCACACAGGGCCCAGTTTGGAGACCACAGCCCCAGGGTAGCCTGACCCTGAAGGACTCCAGATATGACCTTCCCGTTGCTCCCACATGACCAGGGGTTGATGTTAGGAGAATGTGCTTCTCTGATGGGTTAGCTGTATTTTCACAAGCTGTTTCCACATGCGCCATTTTTGAGCTCCAGTTCCTCAGCGGGGGAGCTTTACCACGTGGAGAAAAGCAGCCAACTGCGTGGTGAGAAACACCAGGCAAGATTTAAGGATTACATGTGAAGCTAATAGACTACAGTATGAATTTTATGCTCAATCATAATTTCTTATCTACATATAAAGTATCATTATTGAGACAATGGGTAGAGTATTTGAAACTTCCTGGGGACTAATTAAATAGAAAGAAGTCTGGCTTTCAGACTGGAAGCTCCACAATTCAGTTCTCTTACCATAAATGTCTGATGTGATGGTTTAATACAGTTGCCAAGATATTATACTAAGAAACAGCTGGATATTTCAAGGGGTTAGTGTGATTCTGTCCTTGTCTGCTGACTTCAAAAATGTGAAATTATCTCCTCATTCATTCATTTGACCAATATTTATTGAGTGCCAATTATGTGCTGATCCCAGTAGAGCATCAAAGTTTCTGCCTCCTGGAATGTATGGTCCAATGATGGAAAGAGTTTCAAAAGGAAGCAAAAAATATTCACTTTCTGCTTTGGATGTGAACAAAATATTGTAGTTTAAGGGATTAGGGCATAACAAGCGGAGGAAAGTGTTGAATGGGTAGTCAGGAGAGGCCTCTACCAGGTGACACCCAAGCAAATTCTGAGGGATGGGCAAGAACCACATAATAAGCCATCTGGAGAAAGAGCTCTCTGGGCAGAAGGAGCAGTGAAGCAAAATCCCTGCTGCAGGATGGAGCTTGGCATGTGCCTAAAATGGTGAGAAGGTCAATGTTTTGCAACTGGTAAATGAGGCAGGAACAGTTGGAGATGGTGATGGTGAGTGAGAGAAGCCTTTAAGCCTAGAGAAGGAATCTGAAGACTTTGGCTGGGAGAGAGTGATGGGATTTACAGTCCTTGAAGTCCTCTCTGGTTGCTGGTCAGAGACTAGACTGTAGGAAAGCAAAAAGGTCAGTGAGGGCTTGATTTCAGGAGTCGTCTGGGAAGATCATGTTATCATGGTCCAGAGCTGTAGCAGAGGGGTTGGGAAAAGTATTTTAAAGGTGGAGCCAGCAGGACTTGCTGATGGATGGAATGCAAAACACTATAAATGGGAAAAGGAAGGAGAGGACACAGGCTAATGGAATCAGGAGTTTGGTTTGGGGCTGAAAGTTTGAAATGTGCATTAGATGTGACAGGAGAGATGTCCAGTAGAAAATGGGGGAAAATGGCTTTGATGCTTAGGAGTGATATAGTCATAGGTGTATCATCAGTGGGAAAACAAAAAAGATATTTAAAGTCATGGTCCAATTATTTTAATTCTCTAAATACAGAAACAGCTATAGGAAAACCTAATCCAAAAATAAAATGCCTAGCCACAGGTAGACAAGCATTTCTTGGCTCATTAACTAAAGATAAGTTTCTTACATAATCGTATTCTTTTTCTTTCCCTTTCAGTAAAGCAGGCAAGAGATAATGTTTCTTTTGTGAGTGCTACTGAAAAATATAAGACCACATGCACACAAATAATTTTAGAATTATCTGTAGATCACATTGTGGAGCACTTTTAAGTTTGTCTTGTTTAAGTACAGTAAGCAGAGCTTATTCACGCACTATAGTTGAGGCATCATGCCTGTTGATCCAACCCAGGAAAAAATATAGCAGTGGGGTGGGGAGAGGGTCAATCAGTTGAGATTGATGAGCAGTGTGGATTTCCATTCACTGGTCTAGACTCTCTTCTTGGGTATTATTTGTTTTACTTTGATTTCCTAAGGCTCATTATTCTGCATAGTCACATTTTACTACTGCAATTTTCGTCTGTCAAGTAATTTGTGTGTGTGTGTAGTCATCCCTTATTATAGTGCTTCTGGGAATCGATGAATCCCTGAGAACAGGACAGAGTACCTAGTCATTCTATCTTGTTCAGTTTTCCATGTGGCAGAAATTGTTTTAGGGGTGTATATGTGAAATGCCAAGTTATTTGAATGGAAATGCTTCTTTGCTAGTACATTTATAAACACAGCAGGGTGGCTACCTCCCCTTGACCCACTCATACAAATGGTCTGGTAGTGAAGTTATCTTCCATTTTTCACCTGTGTGCAAGTCTTGGCAGGTGACTTTGTCAAACATTTAGAAGTGAGAATAGCCTGCAGTGAGGGAACTGCTTCCCGGAGATAAAAATCTAATTGATAGAGGACCATTAGAGACAACTTGTAGTCAAGCTTGCTTTGTTTTGCAGGAAAAAAAATATTTTGCTTCCTCCTTCTTTTGCAGTTCTAAGTAAGGCTCTACTAAATGACAATTCTATAGATAGATAGACAGATAGAGATACAGATATGAATATAGATATTGGAAACAGAGAGTTTTGTGATACTTTTTCTTATAAATTGAATACTTTTTTTTCATTCGTTTGAATTTTAATTGACTGTGGGTGAATGATTTTCCTAACCTTATATATAACTGGATGTTTGAATGCCACCAGAGTTTTTGTAAGCAATGTGATTTTTGTCCCAAGCCATTTTTAGAGATTTATGTGACTCGTGAAATGGAAAATTGTGGTGGTTCTGCTTTCAAATTCCCAACAGAATTTGTACATTTGTTTGCTCAAAGTGGAGACCCAGCTCTGTAGTACTGATGATCCACACAACCCACGCCATTAAACGATCAACATTCTTCCTGTAAGCTTACTGTTTCCTCTGGTTTCCTAGCTGCTCCATGAATGAGGCCATTTTCTGGTCTTGATAGCATCCTGGGACAGCTGCCCTATACTCAGAGGCATGAGTTGGAGTTCAGGTGTTGGCGGAGGCATATGGTTGTCTATAATGCCGGTTAAAGGATAGTTACAGGTATATAGATAGACCTGTGTCACGGCAATACAGCACAAGCAGGGACTCCATACACAGCGAGTAAATGAAAAAGGCTCAACGTGGAATCACCTTTGGAAATATTCGGAACGACACATGTGCTGACTTGACCCTAGACCTCCTGAGTCCAAGTCTCTGGCGTGGGGCCTGAGCATCTCTGTGTCTCCAAAGCTTCACAGGCAATTCTGATACCAGTCAGGGTGGAGATCATGTTCACTGTACTGTGTTTGCTCCCTCACAAGGCCAGCCATTTCCTCTTATGAATGCATACTGCCCTTTTTACAATTCCGGGGCCACTTCTCACTGAACTCTAAATTATTATTTACAAAGGGTATTAGCATCCTTAAAAGACTCAGGTGCCACTAAGATTGTTCAAGGAGCCCATGAATTTAAAATACATAAGCAGTGCTCGCTTCAGCAGTGCATCTACTAAAATGGAAAGGATACAGAGAAGATTAGCATGGCCCCTGTGCAAGGATTACACACGAATTCATGAAGCATTGCTTATTTTTATAGAAAAAAACTTATGATTACCAAAGGGAAAGTGGGGGAGGCATAAATTGGGAGTATGGGATTAGCAGATGCACACTACCATATATAAAATAGATAAACAACGAGGATTTGCCGTATATCACAGGGAACTATTGTTCAATATCTTGTAATAACCTATAATGGAAAAGAAATGAAAAAAGAAGACTATGTATATGTATAACTGAATCACTTTGCTGTACACCTGAAACTAACACAATGTTGTAAATCAGCTATACTTCAATTTTAAAAAAACTTAGAGAAAAGAGAAATTTAAGAGACAAAATGACGAAATGCAACATGTGAGTCTTAATTAAAAGAAAGTGTAAAAAAATAAAAATAAATGAAACAATCAGGGAGTTTGGAAAAATACATAAGCCACTTGAAGAGGAAACGTCATTATTTTGAAATAAGTTATACGAACTATGTCAGGTTCTCTAACACACAAATATAGGAATAAAACTAAATTTTTCCCAGATTCATTTAAATGTATTTATTCTACATCTCATTTGTCAATATTTCTTTAGTGATGATCTAAGTTAACTCATTCAGTGAACATTACCTTATTCAAGGCATCATGCTAGGTGCTGTGATACAATGATGGCATTTATTTAGATTCTCAAAAGATGATCCACTCATAGTATTGAGATGTGAAGGACTTATTCTCAGAAAAAAAATCTGTTGCTCAAACACCTAAGTTTGATTCCAGCATGTACCGAGTAAAGGCGCAGTGGTGGGAGACAGCCCTGGCCCAGGGTCCCAGCACTGGACTCAGTCCTCAGGAGCTGGTGTATCTGAGAGCCCACAGTACCACGTGGGCTATGGCCTTGGGAGATGACTTATTTCTGCAGCCAGGTAGCCAGATCAAACCCAACTCGGTGGTGCAGGTGGACCTCCCCTGTCTTCAGCGGACACAGATAGCCCACCATGAGCCCTGTCTGGCCAGGTGGCTGTAGCGTGCCCCACTGTGATGCTGTCACACCTCATCATCCACAGCAATCTCAGGTGTAGGCCAGTAGCAGTTCAGTCTCTCCAGCCTTGCTCTTCATGGTAGGGTTTTCTTTCTCCAGAGCCAAAGACCACGTACGTACGGTACCGTCAAGCACAGCCAACCTCTAAAACAGCCCACCACTGGCATGCCCCGGCACACCCAACTCTGGGCTTCAGATCAGACTGTGGGAGGAAAACTTCTTTTCTGCCAACTTAGGTCTTAGTGGTCTGGGGTGGTGTGCGGGAGTGCAAATTAATTGACAGTAGAGTCACATGCATGCGGGGTACTCAGTAATCTGAGTAATTCACTGAACAGCCAAGAGTAAAGGCTTATATACCAGCTTAATAGTGGAAAGGAGGGGGAACTAGGGCTTCCAGGGGAAATAAATGGAGTGTATGGCAGCTTCTATAGAGTTTATTTATGCAATTTCTCATCACTGTGCTAATGGTCAGTCTCCTTCTTGGCTGGAAGCTCCTCAGAGAGAGGATTTATGGCATCTTCCTTCTCAGGAAGCTCTGCCTTTAGTCAGATAAGGGGAGCTCAGAAAAGGCTTCTTTCGGCATCTGGTGTATCTCAGATGTCTCCAGTTGAAAATAATCCTATGTCATTCTGTTGGGTCCCTTTAATAGTTTGGGAGTATTTGTTTAGGGAGCCTTGCTTATGGCTCCAGTTCTATGTCCGTAATACTACTTTCTCAGACCTTTCCACTTCCTTCATTCCTCAATCAAGCCTGTGGTGTGAAAGAGATGATTCAGGCCTTGCCAGACCTCAAGCCAGCGTTCACATGACAGGTGGCAACTCTGACCCTCCGCATTGCTAAAGCTTCAGCCAGGCAAGTAGCTGGCCTGAAGCCCATGCCTTGTTCTCAAAAACCAGTTCAAAGATCTCAGTCTACTCTTCAACTTTGGCGAGTACATTAAAACTAAACCAGAAATGAACAGGCAATATTATATGATGGCAGTGTCACAACTCTTTGGATACCTGTAAACATAGAACTAACTGGGACTGCTCAGTGTGGGGAAAGCAGCTCTTCATGAGAAGATTATTCTAATACAGAAAAATAAGTGGTGCCTCTGCACAAAGACCAGGAGTCATCTAGAAACTACTGCATTGTGTTTACTATGTAGCAAGCCTTCAACTTTTACAAACGTCACTGACAGCAGTGCCAGGCCAGGGGTAAGTTCTCTTTTCAAGGGAGGAGTTGTGATATATGGGGTGGGAGGTGAGAAATGGGACGAGCTGTAAGGTTGGGGCTGAGAGTTGATGCATGTGGCCTGGAACCACGAGGTGGGGCTTGCAGGAAACTGCTGATGAAGGTAATAGGAAATGTGTTTCTTGCCCTTGGTATCTCTGATATTCCTTTTGGTATCTTTTCCCCTTGCTGACCTTTTTTTAAATTTTTATTTTATATCGGAGTATAGTTGATTTACAACATTGTGTTAGTTTCAGGTGTATAGCAGAGCGATTCAGTTATACATATACATATATCTACTCTTTTTCAGATGCTTTTCCCATATAGGTTATTACAGAGTATTGAGTAGACTTCCCTGTGCTATACAGTAGGTCCTTGTTGATTACCTATTTTATATATAGTAGTGTGTATATGTTAATCCCAACCTCCTAGTTTTTGCCTCCCACCCACCTTTCCCCTTTGGTAACCATAAGTTTGTTTTCTAAGTCTGTGAGTAAATAAGTTCATTTGTATCATTTTTTAGATTTTTTAGATTCCACGTAAAAGTGATATCATATGACATTTGTCTTCCTCTCTCTGACTTACTTCCCCTTGCTGACGTTTTCTTTCTGGCTCAGTGATGGGTGTTGTGCATTTTCTAGCTTGAATCACTTGGGCAAGTTACTTACCTTCTCTGTGCCTTTGATTCTTCATGGGTTTTTTGTTTTGTTTTGTTTTGTTTTTTGCGCTACGTGGGCCTCTCACTGTTGTGGCCTCTCCCGCTGCGGAGCACAGGCTCCAGACGCGCAGGCTCAGCGGCCCTGGCTCACGGGCCCAGCCGCTCCGCGGCATGTGGGATCTTCCCGGGCCGGGGCACGAACCCGTGTCCCCCGCATCGGCAGGCGGACTCTCGACCACTGCGCCACCAGGGAAGCCCCTGATTCTTCATGTTTTAAATAGAGATAAAAATAGTGCTGACCTCCTAGGACAGTCGTGAGAAATAAATGAAGACATACAGAGTACTTAGAACCATACTCGGGACTTGTCGGGCCCTGAGCTCACCACTGTTATCATTCGTCTTATGCCTCATGGCGATAGCAGCAGGATTAGTTCTAACCAATTCTAGTTCTATTAATAGTGTCTGACTTGCTTATGCTCCTGCTTATGTTTCCGTTGGTCCAGTGGAGGCTCCCAGACAATGGTTATTCAGTGCACTTGTTCTGTGAGAAAGAGATTGAAAACTCTCAGTATATTTAAAGTTGTCTCAGGCCTATTGTGATGAGGCCGTTTCTCCAAAGCCCATTTTTCATTTGACTGCAGGCACAAATCTTCTTTTATGCAGATGCTTAAAACTTTTTTCCCAATAAAAAGCACTCCTTTCACAAAGACTTTCTATTGCGCCATCATATCTCTCTTCTTCTAAGAAGCCCACTGGCCAATAATGGAACAATGAGGGAAAGTGTGGGCAGTAAAGAACTGTCTGCAAATGACACAAGTAGCTGGAATCCCCACTATCTGTAATTGTATTCGCCTGCACGTGTGCAGAGCTTGATAAAAAGAAAGAGCCTGTTTTGTTATTCCTTGATTTCGAGAGGAAACAACTGCCAAGAACTCTAGGCTTTAATGACCAAAACAAGCTTGCCTGAAACAGAGTCAGACACATGAACACAAAGTAGCAGATCAAATACACATTCTGTGACCCGGTGCACCCTCCAAGGGGTTCCATCCATGTCTCTCTTTGATATGCCATTGTCCCTGTACTGTCTACATGGTGCAACAAAAAGGGCCATCTCACGGTGTCTCCAGTGAACCACAAAAAATCTCAGGTAAGGGCTTCCCTGGTGGCGCAGTGGTTGAGAGTCCGCCTGCCGATGCAGGGGACGCAGGTTCGTGCCCCGGTCCGGGAAGATCCCACATGCCGCGGAGCGGCTGGGCCCGTGAGCCATGGCCACTGAGCCTGCACGTCTGGAGCCTGTGCTCTGCAATGGGAGAGGCCACAGCAGTGAGAGGCCCACGTGCTGCAAAAAAAAAAAAATCTCAGGTAAAAAGTACATTTTTAGGCAAATCCTTTAAGATGAGGATTTGCCGGAAGGATTTGAGTGCAATATCCAGTGTAGTTGAATTCCTCCTTTGGTATTGAATCTGCTGTGCTTTATACCAAAGAGCTCAGCCTCTTCCTACAGACATTGAAATTCATTTATTTCACTCATGGCACCATTTAAGCTTTTTTTTTTTTCCTCTGAAACTTCTCTGATAAGCTTGCCTCCACTTACAAAAACATCAAAGCCTGGAAAGAAATTATTAGACAAGAAACAAGAAAAACACCTTTAGTTTAAGCTTCAAATGAGACCAAATTGATTACTCGTCTGAGATTAAGTTGGCTTGGCAGTAAGCTTATAGCCAATCATGTTTATCACCCTGTTCCTATTCTAATTTCTCTTTTGAAACTTTCAGAAAACTGCCTACATTCAGTCATATGGTTAAGAGAGGCTGATTAAATCTAAAACCAAACTAGCTGTTGCCCTATTCGTGTCTTGTTTATTCTAAATAAGAAGAAAATAAACCAACTCATGGAAAAAAAGCATTACAGGCACAGACCATAAGTAACAACTTGTTAATGAAAATGTAAGTGTTATTTAATAATTTTATAGCATGTCTAATGAAGAGCAAAGGCAAAAGGCTTGTTAGGTCAAATGCCCTTCCCCACGTGAGTTTCGCGTGAGAAAAAGTGGCCCTTGATGGCGTCCAGTTCTGGTTCCCCCAAAATCTCATCAGAACAGCCTGTTGCTAAAACCAAGCTGAGTTTATTGTTCACCTTGGCAAGGGACATGACCACTCAATGGAGCTTTGTCAGTGTCTCAGGAGGATGAGGTGACGTCAGATTTTGTTGAAGTTTGTTTTAAGGTGGGTCTTTCAATGCTGGGACTTGCCACAGTTCAGGATTGGTAGAAACGGGAATTCAAGGCATCATAGGACACAAACCGTCTGTTGATGTTTTGTGGAAGACTTCATGGGTCTTTCCCAAAGTTTCTGTATCGAACAGTCAGGTTATTTTCCTGGGCAAGGGTCTCCTGGAATAGTAAGTGTCGTTCATGAGGACAGTGAGATAATTAAGTGATGTTCGTGAAGACAGTCAGCCCGTACTTGGATCCTCCTTGGCCGAGTTGTGTGTGTGCAGGAAGTGGGCATGGGGAGTTGGGAGTTGGGGGCAGAGGGTTTCAGTTCTCCATGGCCTGAGAGGGCACATGCATCTCAAGAACTGCTCTGTTTCGTCGTGGACAGGTAGCCAGATGGTACTGAGAGGAAATAGAGGCGCAGGTAACGTAAAGCTGTTGATTATTCAAAATTCATTTTCATTTAACTTTAACAGCATTTGGGCTCCAGTGTCCCTACCTCTCCAGCCACACTCAGTTACTCCCTCCCAAGTAGGCGTGGAAAGTGTGACAGGGTCTCTACTCTCAGGGACTGGGTCATTCAGCTAGAGACTGAGCCCTGGCCCAAGAAACCAACCTTATGTATTTATTCACATACATTCAGGTTACAGTGCACACTTTAAGTACTGTGGGAGTTCATAGAAAATAAACATAATGGGATGACAAGGCTTATTAAATGCATGGGTTTCAACTGTGAAGAAAGAATAAGCAAAAATTGAGTATGTTTAATGTAAAATTTAAAGTTTATTCTCAGTTGCGTTAGAACATAGGTCTGATCATGTCACTCCTGTTTGCCTTTTGAATGAGTCCTAGGCCAACAAAATCTCCGACTGTCAATCAGTATTTGTTGAATGAACAATTGGTATTCGTGCTTTAAGTTCGTAGAGAACAGATATTACAGAATCTGTAGCTAAAAAAAAAAAAACTAGTTCTATAAAAACAGAGGGAAATTCTCAATTCTCATAACAAATCTCTTGCAAGTCTGACTTTCCAGCATTAGAACATTTTCATATATCCTGCAGAGTTATTTATTAGTGTCAAAGGTCTGGATTTTTCTATTTCTCACTTTTTTTTTTCTGCTAGAGGTAGACATGCCAAGAGAAGTTCCAAATGCACAAGATGGAATGGGTGATTCACAGTGGCTGAAGCGCCTGTCCATCAGGGCCCAGGTTCTTGTCAGTTCATCTCCACTCCCTACCATGATGAGTGAAGTTAGCCACGGAGTTGCGTGTCCATTTTTCACAGGCTCCTTGTCCTGGCCGAGTTGCTGTATGGCCGATTGCATGTCTCTCATCCAGAATTCTCTTCAGTTTCAATTTGCTCTTGTATCCCTCTGCATGTTCTACCTCTATCCCAGGGATGGTAGCATTTTTTAATAAAGAGCCTCCTTTGGAATTCCCCAGTTGTCCAGTGGTTAGGACTCCGTGCTTTCACTGCTGAGGGCCCAGTTCAATCCCTGGTCAGGGCACTAAGATCCCACAAGCCAAAAAAAAGAGTCTCCTTGAGACCCTTAGGAAGGAAAGCAGCTGGGAACAGGCAGTTTCCGAAAGAATGCACACCCGCTCACGATGGACGGGTGGGTAGCATAGAAATGAACAAAGACCATCCGAAGCTTCTGTCTCTTCTGAGCCTCCTGTAGCAGGGGAGTTGGCCACCATCACTTGTGTGTTTGGCAGAGACTCATAGGCAGGCAGGGGAGTGGGAAAACTTCGTAGTGGAGGAAAGGGGAGGCTTCCACTGGGCCCTGATGTGAGGCTGTTGGCCTGGGGAAGCTGGGGGAGGGCTAAGGAGAAGCAGACCATCCTATGTGATGGTTAGGGGCGCATGTTTGCCTTTCTCTTGTTGGTTTTCAGTTGGTCTCCAAATTAGGGAAGCTGCCAGTTATTAATCAAGTACTAGGCATTTGGGGACAATTGTTACAATTATTGTTTAGCTTCCTGGATTGTCACTGGAGGTAATGTGACTTTCCTGATAAGTCTGCCTTAGAGCAGGCTGGCTTCCTGTGTTTATTGTATAAGGGGCTGGTTTCCTGGGCAGGTTGCTGCAGGTTGTGGCTCAAAGTTCTATTTTTATACATGGTCTGGCCACTGCCCATTTGTATATTCCATCTCCCAGTGGGGATATATGTGAAAGTTATAATGTAACAGAGCTCTGATTTTTAAAAATACTTTTATTTTCAAATTGTATTTAGTTACAGTTGTAATAAAACTAAATGTAAAGTCACAGCAAGACCCTTTTTGACCCACCTCCTAGGGAAATGGAAATAAAAACAAAAATAAACAAACAGGACCTAATGAAGCATAAAAACTTTTGCACAGCAAAGGAAACCATAAACAAGATGAAAAGACAACCCTCAGAATGGGAGAAAATATTTGCCAGCAAAGCAACTGACAAAGGATTAATCTCCAAAATATACAAGCAGCTCATGCAGCTCAATATCAAAAAAATAGACAACCCAATCCAAAAATGGGCAGAAGATCTAAATAGACATTTCTCCAAAGAAGATATACAGATTGCCAACAAACACATGAAAGAATGCTCAACATCACTGATCATTAGAGAAATGCAAATCAAAACTACAATGAGGTATCACCTCACACCAGTCAGAATGGCCATCATCAAAACATCTAAAAACAATAATTGCTGGAGAGGGTGTGGAGGAATGAGAACCCTCTTGCACTGCTGGTGGTAATGTAAACTGATACAGCCACTATGGAGAACAGTATGAGGTTCCTTAAAAAACTAAAACTAGACCTACCGTATGACCCAGCAATCCCACTACTGGGCATATACCCTGAAAAAACCATAATTCAAAAAGAGTCACGTACCACAATGTTCATTGCAGCACTATTTACAATAGCCAGGACATGGAAGCAACCTAAGTGTCCATCGACAGATGAATGGATAAAGAAGATGTGGCACATATATACAATGGAATATTACTCAGCCATAAAAAGAAACGAAATTGAGTTATTTGTAGAGAGGTGGATGGACCTAGAGTCTGTCATACAGAGTGAAGTAAGTCAGAAAGAGAAAAACAAATACCGTATGCTACCACATATATATGGAATCTAAAAAATAAATGGTTCTGATGAACCTAGGGGCAGGACAGGAATAAAGACGCAGATGTAGAGAATGGACTTGAGTACACAGTGAGGGGGAAGGGTAAGCTGGGACTAAATGAGAGACTGACATGGACATATATACACTACCAAATGTAAAATAGCTAGTGGGAAGCAGCCTCATAGCACAGGGAGATCAGCTTGGTGCTCTGTGACCACCTAGAGTGGGAGCATAGGGAGGGTGGGAGAGAGACACAAGAGGGAGGGGATATGGGGATATATGTATACATACAGCTGATTCACTTTGTTATACAGCAGCAGCTAACACAACAATGTATAGTAATTATACTCCAATAAAGATGTTAAAAAAAAAAAACTAAACCTAACCAGGTAATTTGGAGTAAGTTATCTACCATAGGTTTTTCTCTCCCTTCAGTATTAAATAGATAGACCAGTCTGTAGCAGTGCGCACTAATTAATTGTAAAAAAAAATGTAAGAGCCAGGGTGTTAGTCAATGACAAAGATTTAACATAATTTGTTGTGTCCTTGGATCTATTTTCCATTGGGACCTGAGTTGGTAGATACCCCTGAGTGTGTTTCTTGCAAAGAAGTGTTCATGAATTCTTGGTCTAAAGGTCTAGGGACCAGCAGACCTGGATGAAGAAAGAGGAAAGAAATATATGGCTTGAAAGAGAAAAGAAATATATCAGAGACTGGTAGAGACAGAAGAAAAAAAGCCTTCAGTTAAAACTCGACCGGCTATCAACACACACAATTCAATTGTCTAAACCACTTAAAAAACAAATTGCTGGGACTTCCCTGGTGGTGCTGTGGTTAAGAATCCACCTACCAATGCAGGGGACATGGGTTCGAGCCCTGGTCTGGGAAGATCCTACATGCTGCGGAGCAACTAAGCCCGTGCACCACAACTCCTGAGCCCACATGCCACAACTACTGAAGCCGGCGTGCCTAGAGCCCATGCTCCACAACAAGAGAAGCCACCACAATGGGAAGCCCACACACCACAACGAAGACTAGCCCCCGCTCACCACAACTAGAGAATGCCCAAGCACAGCAACGAAGACCCAACACAGCCAAACAATAAATAAATTAATTAATTTTTTAAAAAATTGCTAAGAAGAGACTATTGAAAAGGTGCTTTATGGTACTCGTTAGATTCTTTCATTGAAAATTTGTTGGGCCGTACTATGAAACTGGCACTGGAAATATCTCCACTATTATTTGCTAACTATAGTCTATAATCACACGGAGGAAAACACTATATATTTTCACTAAGACAGTGAGTAGCTTGTGGCTTCCAAATTTACTATTTAAAAGAAATGACTAACTATCAGGAGAGATAAAATGTGAGATAATTCCTGCTTAAGGAAAAAACACTCTTTATGTTACTTTTGCACAAGTGGTATTGAAACCAATTATTTATAGAACACACACCGTGCACAAGGGCCTGGGTCAGGTGTCTGAAAAATGGAAAGTATTTCCAGAGTTGAAAGAATTTCGGGAAGCCTCGTAGATAAGGATGGATGCATACATCTGCAATGCAATGGTAGATAGTAAATGTGCCTCCTGAGTGGTATAAACTCAAGGGCTCCCTGGGGTCTTCTCTGAGAGGGTGCTATTTCCTTGCAGCTGGTGAGCAAGGAAGTTATCACAACACATTTGACAAGTCTTACATTTTCATTTTTCAGGTTGAAAGTTAGTACAACGTCCATGCCAATGCATGTTTAGACATTTATTTTTCTTATATTACACTCTGCAGACAAGTGAGAGAGGAAATTTGACAAGCAATTTGTGTTATGTCAGTTACACCAAATCACATCCCTCGTCTGCCCCTCTAATCGCACAAAGCCCATGAGGCGTGAAGTTCCAGGGTCACTGAGAAGTATGGAAAGGACACAAGGAGATGTCAGCAAAAAGAATCTTCCCATCAGCAACTTGATGTGACTGTCCCGTGACTTTCAGAAAGTGACTTACCTTCGCCCACTTCTAGTAGTTACCTGGTGTTATGAGGTGAATATTTGTGTCCCCCCAGAATCCATACAGTGAAACCTTAACCCCCAATGTGATGGTATTCAGAGTTGGGACCTTTAGGAGGTGATTATGTTTGGATGAGTTCATGAGGGTGAGACCCTCCTGATGGGATTAGTGCCCTTATAAGAAGAGGATGCACATGCACCGAGGAAAGGCCATGTGAGCACACAGAGAAAGTGCTGTCTACAAGCCTGGAACACCAGGAACCCAATCTACCAGAACCTTGATCTTGGACTCTCCATCCTCAGCTTCTGTGAGAAACAAATATCTATTGTCTAAGCCACCCAATCTGTGTTATTTTGGTACAGCAGCCCAAGATGACAAAGACCCTGTCTCTCCTCACTGTGAATCTCTAGAGCAGTGACTCTCAGAAAGGTGCAATTTTTCCCCCCAGGGGATATTTGGCAAAGTCTGGAGACATTTTTTTCTTGGTATAGTGGGTTTGCTACTGGCATCTGGTGTGTAGAGGCCAGGGATGGTGCTGGCCATCCAGCATACAGGACTGCCCCGCCACAGAAAAGCATGTTCTAGCCCAAAATAGCAATAGTGCCGAAACTGAGGAAATTAGCTCCAAATTCGGTACAGACATCTCCCGAGAAGCCCTGGAAACCTGACACCTCTCCCCAACAGCATCATTAACTCCTGTCTTTTTCTGATAATTCCAAAAACCACCACGACTAGGAAACCCATCAAAACACTACTCTTGGAGCCAGATGCCATTAGCTGGAATGTGGCCCCTTACAAATGATTGAGCTGGGCCCTCTCATCCGTTCTTGAGTCAGCACACCTTCCTCTCCCTGTGGGCTCACCCTGCGAGCTGTGCAGAGTGGGGTCTTCCAGTAGCTCAAGTGTATATGATGGGCATCCATGGGGCAAGTGATGACACCAAGAGAGAACAATCCAGAAGCACTTCTGTGGCTAGTTTTCTTCAAACCATTTCTCTCACTCTGCATAGACCCTTTTGGTTTCCCAGGTAACTAAATGCATTACCGAAAAATATACATGCATGCAAGATTTGTATGGTAAAAATAAAACAACATAACGTCAAATTTAGGACTAACATTTGAGATCATTCAGATCTCTGAAAGCAACTCCCTTCACTTGGGGAATAGCTTATGCTTCAGTTTTAAGTACTACCTTGGGATGCCTGACTGGTGTTTGCATTGGTTGGGGTTCGGTGGGTTCTGCTTTTTTAGTTCCTGGCTACCATTTAGGCAGAGAGATTGGAAGGTACGTCGTTCAGTGCAGTGTTTGTGGAATGCCTGCCTTGATCCAGGCCAGTCCCAAGTACCAGAAGCTCAGGTGTTAAGTGCCTCAAGGACATGACTGAGGTGAACAGACCCTCACATTCTGCTGGAGATAGGCCTGGATTGGAGGGTGGGCACAAGCCAAAGCATCTTCGGGAGAAGGGGATATAGGAGCAGCCTCCTAAATGATGTGACCCCCCCAGCTGAGCCCGGACAAGTCAGAAGAAGCCAGACAAAAGAGCAAACAATGGAGGAAGCAAGAACAACAGGAGTTAGACCCCAGTGACCCAACTCCTGTGCATAATTCACAAACCTACAACCAGGGCCACCTGGTGGGAGGAGAGAGCTCCCGAGACCTGCAGGGGTGCTGTTTGCCTGTCCCAGAGAGTGTGTGTTTCATCTGGTAAGCGAGGGGCTGCCATGGATGTGGTCAGAGGATGGTGACACACACTGGCTCGTGCTTCCCAGTTTAATTCTGCTGGGATGAAAATCTGACCAATTTGCATATGTTCGGACATATGCAGCCCCATTCCACGGTATCAAGCGACGGGATAGATTGACTTTCCTGTTCTTATTGACTTCCCAATGAACAAAGTCACAGTATTGAAGTAAGCATCCCAAATTCCCCATCGTCCTAACTCCACTCACATTCTGTCCCTCCCTCAGGTAGACAAGAAACCCCTTGGTGGATAATGGCCTGTTGTTGTTTTTTTTTCCTGGAGCAAGTCCCCAGCTTTATTTCTACCTTTTCCCAAGACAGCTGAGGGACCTGGTCCCACTGGGACGGGCACGAGCTCCTGCTTCCCTTCTACCCCAAGGGGGCCCCGAGAACAGCACCACTGCAGGGCTCCCAGCTTGCTCACTGGCATCCCTGGAGACTTTCTTTGCCCTGAGAACAGCCCTCACCGGGGAGGCCAGGAGCTTATGAGGAGTGGGCTTGGCTGAAGGCAGAGCAGCAGGGGACCTACAGCCCCTTCCCACCTTCCGGGGCCTCCTCGGGCCAAGTCCCCAGGAGGGGCAGGGGCGTGGGGTGGATGTCAGATACAAACAAGCTGCCTGGCAAGAGCAACGCAGGGTGACAGCAGCTTTGAGTCCTGACTTCAGGGCGCTCACGTTCTTGCCGAGTTTCCCAGCACAAGGCCTTTTACATGGAACAAAACCAAAAAGCATTTTTTTTTTTTTTATCATTGCCGTTGGTGGTAAACTGTATGTGCTGAGACTTATTTCCCGTGTTCCTTCAGAACAAGTGTCCCAGCCCCTTCCTGGGCCGTCACCTCCCGGAAGGGTGGAGGTGTGCCCTGGCACTTTCCCCTGCTCTGCAGCATGCAGAGCTGTGTGTGGGAATCATCTTTCATTTCCAAGATAAAGAGACTTTATGGTCACTGATTTCCCGGAGAGAACCATGGCCTTCTCCAGGTATTCACCATAATAAAATCTATTAAAGCCCTGAAATTCACGAGGAGACTCAGTTGAGAGGAGTAACATAGGACAGAATTTAAACTTGATTTTCTGTTCCCAGTAAAGTGGGAGATTATCCCCATGGAGACACCTGGGCGGCTTTCTGTTGCTGTTCAGGACTTCCTGTTGCTGTTCAGAAACTGGTCTGCTTGTCTTCGCGTCCTGAGTTGGGACTGTGTGTTGTTGACTCTGGGGAACACGGAGCGAGTTCTCCTTCTAACAGAGTAAGATGAAGCAGAATCTAGTGGTAATGACAGTGACGATCACAGCTGGGGTCGTGGGCTGAATCATCATTTTTATTTAAGTAAGTCATGTTTATGTGATTTTGCTTATCTTGTCTCCACACTAATCTTAGGGACCTAGAAGGTGGGGAGGTCATTCAAGGGATTTCCAAGTGTGCTAGAAGTGGAATGACAGATTATGTGGGGTCACATGTGACGGAGGATATGAGAATATTTGTCAAATGAAACGAAAGATAGCTAACTGTTGTCTGTGGTCTCCTCTTCGAAGGAGCTGCTCTAAACATGGGCCTAAATCCAAATGTGGCCCAGTATATTCACTTGCTTCGGCTGCTATAACAAAGTACCACTAACTGGGTGGATTAAACAATAGATATTTATTTTCTCAGGGTTCTGGAGGCAAGAAGGTTTCAGCAGGGCTGGTTCCTTCTGAGGCTGGGTGGGAAAATGTGTCCCATGTGTCTCCCCTAGTTTCTGGCATTTGCTGGCCATCTTTTGTATTCTTTGGCTTATAGAAGCATCACCTCCATTTCTGTCTTCATCTTTACTTGATGTTCTCCCTGTATACGTATGTCCGTCTCCAAATTTCTCCTTTTTATAAGGACATCACTCATACTAGATTAGGGACCTACCTTGTTCCCATATGACCTCATCCTAAAAAGTAACATCTGCAACGACTTTGTTTCCAAATAAGACCGCATTCTGGAGTAATGGGGCCTATAGGACTTCAATGTATGAATGGGGGGGGAGGGGAGATACCCAGTTCCACCTGTGAACAGTAGCATTCCCGTTTCCACCCTATTTCACCCAAAGTAGCCCCATCAGGTGCTAAGCAGGCAGCCACTCTGCCCTTCACCACAGGATGGGGGTCAGCCACTTAATTTTACTGGTTAGAACCAGCAAGGATGGCAGTCCTGAGTCTCCAACTAAAGAAGGAAGGAAAGAAGAGAAGACAGAAAGCCCTGCCGACACCTGGATTTCAGACTTGTGGCACTAAGAACTGTGAGAAAATAAATTTCTGATAGAAATAGATTTCTAACACCCTGAGTATCACCAACAGTGGCTAAGGGGACACCTCCCTGAAGTTCCAAAGTCCTCTCCAGCTTTGCTCTGGCCTGAGTTCCTTGATGAAGAACAGAACCACCAGATGGCTCTATGCTGTTTCCCAAGTCATGGTTGCCCTTCCTTGAACCTGGCTATTTATTCTAGTCCCCACCCACCTCTCGCCTCCTGTACTTGACCTTGGCAATTTGTCACTGGAAGGAAAGTAGTTTCTGCGAGACCTCCAGGCAGCTGGTGGAACTATGCTAGCCCTAACTAGCACCGCTGTATCTTCACTCCTTCAAAGAAGCTAATGGCCCATACATTCTAGGAAGCATATACTCCAAGTCTCTATTGACTTTGAAAATAAGGTAGCAGAGACTGTTCACACTGGATTATAAGATGTACATAGAAAAACTTTTCTGTAACTTGAAGACTCCTAATTGTTTTTGATTGGTGCTTGGCTTGGATTTGTATGCATTGTTTTGGTTTGTTTCGAAGGTGCTGACCACAATCACTGCATTATCATAATTAAGTTGTTTGTACACCAGAGTTCAGGCTCTTCGGTGATCCTTTTAGTCACGCCAAATCAGCTTGACACAGTGCCGGGGCAAAACCTGCAGTGTCCGTTCTAGAAGTTGACGCTGCTAAAAAAGTCATCCTTACCAAAGGAATGGCCCTCTCGTCACCACACCTCACTGCCATGAGGGCAGACAGCCAGGAAAATCAGATTTCTGAAGATGAATGCATACCTCAAGTTTTAAAAAACTGCAGCTGTTTAGATAAGAAAACTCAGACACCAGCCGCTTTGCTGGGCTTTAGGGCAACTGATCTGCAGAAACCCTGTGTCTAATATTTTCCTGCCTTTTTTAATCTTCCCTACAATCTCTTCCATTCACCGTATCTTCCTCCTTTGCTGCAAGTGAAATCCCATTACAATAAAGAAATTGCCAAAGGACTATCCAGTTTTTTTCCTTTTCCTAGAGTTTAGCAGTATTAAGTGTTGCTTGTAATAAATGTGTCATCAGCTGGGCCCAGATCTAATATTTAGTCATTTTGATTGAGTGGGATTAGTGGAAATAATCTTTGGTCTGTGTTTGGTCCTCTAGGACCATTTTTTGCTTCTGCCTTTATTCTCTTTTATTCTTTTATTGTTTATCTTCATGCTTTATCTTTTTTCTATTTATCACCTTATGGAGAGTCCATATAATTATAATAGTTGTTGATGTTTTTTTTTTAGTATAGCACAAACACACCAAAGTTTTAAACTCATCAAAGTATAAATACTTTAAGTTTTAGTTGTACACACGGAGCATAAGCCTACAATATAAATACTGGAATTCTAGATACATTAATAATGCCAGCAATTCCATACAAAACGTCCACTGTGGTTAATTAATAAAGAAACGGGCAATATTGTATAGCCCAATACATTTTTACATTCATAGGAGGATTGTTTTCACTAGCTAGGGAATTTGGAGAAATATCTAAAACATGACCACTTTTTATTAAAATAATTTAACATTATCTTTGGGTTCCAATAATGAACCCAAAATTGAAATTGGAATTCTGTCTACTATAAAACTATAAAATATGCCACATTTCTTTATTCTGAAAAAAATTTTAAAATACAGGCAGAAACTAAAAAAAATAAGCTTTGACCTAGACATTTAGTTTTATAAACAAATTTTGTTAAAAATCTATCTCAAAGTGAGGACAAATAAAGAGAAGTGTTATTTTTTCAGAGTTGCTAAAACTGTTTATTTTCAACCCCAAATTACTAGATATGCAACAGAGTGATGTGTCTCATTCACAGGAAAAAAGGCAGTCAATAAAACCTGACTCGTAATGGGCCACATGCTGTGTTCAGCAATGACTTTAGAGAGGCTACTATAAAGAGAAGTTTTTTTTTAAAGAAAAGGTATTTTTACTGTTTTTGGTAGGGGCTGCTCTAAATCATCTTATACCCATGGAAGGAGATTATCTCCTAAGCATAAGGAGACAAGGATCTTATAAGATCTGGAACAAGTGCAGGTCCCTGGCATATAATTTAGGGTCCCATGATGTGTGTTAGAAGGTTAGAGTGATTGATGCCTCGGGTTACCTGCAGTCTGAAGTTTATTTCAGCTGTGAAGGTGGATCTTTCATGCCCTGGTTTGACCCTGGGGAACCAGTCACCCAAAGCCAGATAAGACCAACTGGTAGCCAAAGCTCAATTCAGTAATATAAATTAGAATTAGAATTGCCTAGTAGAAACCAGTGCTTGGCTTGGCTGGTAGGTACTAGGAAGAGAATCAACTTGGGACAGAAAATTAAGTGAATTTCAGTCAACGAATGTTCTCATTTGAGAACCTGCATGGGGAATTCATCCATAAGCAGCTCATTGGTTAACGAGGAAAGTGGAATTGTAGGCAAATAATTATAACTCCTTCTTCTGTGAGATTTATCTCTCTGGCTTATGAAGTCCTCTGTGAACGAAGTATGGGAGTAGGGGGTGAATGTATGAAATCAGAACAAGAAAAATGCATTTAGGAATAAAGTGTATTTAGAGTGAGTGGCTCCTATCAGACAATGCTTAACATACACTACCATGCATTCTCACCAGCCATCCTTTTGTGTAGTCGGAGCATTTCTTTTATTTCTGATTTTTATCAACATCAAATCAAGTTGCTGTGAAATTAAGGTGTCTTTGGTGGTACAGATCTGTGGGTATTTGGTGACATATAAGCATAGGAACAGAAATGTAGCTGCCCTTATTCATCAGGACCACCCCAAGCGAGGCCCCCTCCCCAGACCCCCACTCCTCTGGGAAGGGAATGGGTGTCATGCACAAGAAGGTTTCTCTTTTCAGATAAATTTGGGAAACTCTAGGTTAAACTAAATTCACCAAAGGGTTTCATTTTGCCTAACTGCAAGACTGCAAGAGGCTTCACTTTGCTAATATACATTGTAAATTTCTGAGTTAAGCATCAGACACAGCATTTCCCACACATATGCTACAATGAAACCCTTTTTAGAATACAGCATCCTGTAGAACTAGAGTTCCAGGGATCTGTCACAGAGGTAGGTAACAACAGCAGGATAAATGTGAATGAATTCCCATCAAAGTCCTGTGGTTACATTGTGTAGTCAAAGAGCTGATGTAAATTGTTTATTCATTTATCAATAAACGTAAGGTTATTAGGTGTCATCCTGTTCTTGGTTTATATTATTGTTGGAAAGATCAATTACATATATAAGCTAACTAAAGGAAACTTCAGTGAATGTCTATAGAGCAACTGAATAAATGAGTTATGGGGTAGGTGTCATACAGGTGGTACAGATTATACCTGTGAAAAAAGTTCAGAGGAGGGAGTGAGGAGGGTTGGTTGGAGAGAGGAGTTTCTGGCCAAGAGACTCATGGAAAGATACCAAAGCCAGGATACAGTCAGCTCTGCAGCCTTACACACATCATTTAATCTCTTTGGGCTGCAGTTGTCTTCTATACAAATTGGAAATTGTATCTGCCTTTTCTATAGCCCTAGGGAGATACAAAGTAGAAACTGAAATAGATGTGACTTTTCTTGAAAACATTAAACCACTCTCTAATGTAATCTATGAGTAGTAGCCCTTTGTGCCCTTTATTGAAACTCTTTTATTTTGGCAGAGGGGTAGATCAATTTGAGAAAGTAAGAACATGGGAATGCAATGTTAGAATTCTTCATTAGGCTACTTGCATTAATCAATGCATTACTCTTATCCCAATGTGCTAATATCAGGCCAGAGGTTCTATTCCTGAAAACAAGCTTTTCTTACAGAAATACTGACCTCATCTTGTCTCAGACACGCTATTGTCTGAAATTTTCATCCTAGGAGAGTTCTTGGATCTTTGTTAGACAGAATCTTGACCTAAAAATAAAAAGCCTTCCTAGGTTTCTCCCCTGAAGCTAGAATCAGTGTTTAAATTTTCACCTCTACTTCCTTTCTGCTTTTAAAATGAGGCAATGAATTGAGGTAATAATTTTTTTGCTATCATGCTTAATATTTAATCAAATTATTTAAATCTTGTTAAAATGTATTATACCAGTTACTTGCCTCATTTTCAGTATTTCTCAAAAATCAATTTATTTCTAGTTCAAAAAGGTGCTTCAGCAAACCTCCTGTTAATTAACTGTGGTTTTTTTTAGAGTGATTCTTCTACAAATTATGTATGCATATCTTAGCCACCTTCTTGTCCGTATTTCTACTCATTACCTTACTTCTTGACATTTCAACAATGTGAGAATTTCTCAGAGCCTAATTCAGTGAAATCCTCTGCATAAGATCTCAAGGTGCTAAAAAATACAATTCCTCTTGTCTTCCAAACAGATGGAGTAGGTTATTTATTTGGAGATGGTAACTCTTGAAAGAAATGCATACCATACACCGCAAACCTATAAGATTTGCTTTACTCGACATTATTTCTATTCAGAGGGTTGAGTTACTGATTGCATCATTTTCTCAGACCAACTGCTTACCAATTTTGGCATGTGAAATAGATTTTGATGTGTGTTATAAGGCTGTGCTTGTTTTTTCCAAATCATAGTTATTAGAAAAAAAGCATAAGGAACTTTAGTGTTTCTTCCAGAATTTGTCTCAAGCTCTACCCACAGCAACCACTGACTGATTCCTTGACTCCAGCTGATCCCTTCTTACTATGACTTTTCCTCTCTCTTTCTATTTGGATAAATTGTTAATTAAAGCAGCTAGCAGATACATAAAAGAAGGTTCACTTTTTTAAAAAAATCAATGCATTTCATTAGATATTGATTCTAATCTGGCAGGAGCAAAGGGGCAGATGTAGAGACAAACAGGTCCCATTTTGGGAAAAAGGGGCCGGCGTGATGAAACCAGAAGGTCAGTGTTGTCACACCCATTTTCCAATCTGAGAAATGAAAGCATACAGACAAAAGCATCAAGAGAAAGGGATTTTTACTAACAAATTGTTGCAAGGGATCCAGACTTGAGAAAAACCAGCCTTCCACATTTCAAGTAAAAAAGCACAAGTTTACCATGGTTTGTAAGGTCACATTTAGTCCATTCATGGCGGACAAACAGCAGTTTTCTCACAAGATAATCATACCGTCCGTCACATATCAGCGTTGCAAACATCAGAGATGAAGTTGATTCGGAAGTCAGCAGCTGCTAGAGAATTACTGAAAGATTCATCAATTGGGATTAGGGATAGAAGGGCGATCCCGTGTTTCTTTTCCTTTCTCTGTTTTGGATTTGTTTCCCTGAGCTGGTTTCTTGTTTTGTTCTGTCTTCCTGATTCTGGATTGTGATGAGCACATGATGTGTAGACAGTCAGGATGGAGTCAGAACAAGGTACCAGTTTTCCTTCTCGATCCCTCCGATGTTGAAGTTCTGCCCCTACAATGCAGATTTAACCACCGATGTTTGTGGTTTAGCAGTTTTCTGATTTGGGACCATTAATTTGATGGTTGACCAGTTGTACAGATGTAGGTATATCAAGCAGTGTGGATTCATTCACAAAGACCTCTGTGCATGGTTATCAAAACTAGACCTATGTGATAATAAATCTTGAGAGTTAACTTTTGTTTTGCTTGTAGATCCTAGGTCTGTAATTTTGTTTCCTTTATGTAGCAGAAATAATTTATTCCCTTTCACCTCATCGACTGGGGTCAATGACACAGCAGTGGCCGAGGCATTTCTGCCAGTCTTCACCTCCACTACCTGTAACTCAGGGATTATTCCATTTCTCTGAGCTCCAACTTTTCAGTACTCCTGGCCGTGCTGCCCGTAGGCTAGGATTCCTTAAGCCTTACATGAGTCAAACCAGTGTCCTAGGAGGATACTGTAGACCTCAATCCCACATATTAAATCTACTTGTTTTTAATGGCCTTGTCATGCCTAATTAAATGATATTTGCCTTCATATGTGACATCTCTGGCATGGTCATGGGTACAGATTTTATTTTTTTCAATTATGTTCTAGTAGAAAGGGGGACAGATTCTAGTTCAATCTATAAAAACCTATGGTCAAAGAAGGTAAACAGGCTAGTCAAGGCATTTTTATATTATTTAACTATTGTTTTAAGCTGTACAGATAGGACCACTCAACATATGTTGTTATACTGAAAGGATTATTATTATTATTAACTTTTCCTGATAACTTATGTACTTTACAAATTTTCAAGAGATTTTTTTCTGAATTCTGAAGAATTAATTAGAACAAGATTCCATTTAAAGAACGTTTAATCTAGTTTTTATACACATAACCTGTTAAATCAAGCATTAAAGAAAGAGGAAGTAGAAAGAAGGATTTTATAGTAAGCCCAATCCAAAATAGAACATGAACCACAACCAAATTTGTGTCGTTTACTCCAAGTAATTAATCCTTGTTCTCTTGATCTTGGGTTAGTTTGAAGTCCAGATTCTCAAAGTGAATGAGTTCTGGAACCCTGACTCAATCCCTTGGTAGTCTGAAAGATGTTCATTTGTTTCGAGGATTTCAGCTTTACAGGAGTGTCTGTAACCAAGAGCCTATTTTCTATTGTATCAAGTGTTAACGGTACCCATTAGAGTTCTTTGATCAGGCTCTTTTGATGTTTCTTCCAACAGACCTAATTATTATTATTTTTAGACACTAGGCAAACTCTCCAAGGCCAAGCAGGCAGCTGAGCCAGGGTTGGAACTCATCAGTTTGATTATATTTATTTATTTATTTATGGCTGTGTTGGGTCTTCATTTCTGTGCGAGGGCTTTCTCTAGTTGTGGCAAACAGGGGCCACTCTTCATCGCGGTGTGCGGGCCTCTCACTATTGCAGCCTCCCTTGTTGCGGAGCATAGGCTCAGTAGTTGTGGCTCACGGGCCCAGTTGCTCCGTGGCATATGGGATCTTCCCAGACCAGGGCTCGAACCCGTGTCCCCTGCATTGGCAGGCAGATTCTCAACCACTGCACCACCAGGGAAGCCTCAGACCTAATTTTTTTTTTTCAGACCTAATTATTGATCTGTGGTTCTGGCAGGGTCTTTAGGAGAGTGTGGGAGAAAATCAGAAACCACCTGTCGATGATAAGGCTGAATTGCTCTGTTTAGTTATTCATTACAAACAACAGTATCAAACTTGAGACAAGTTTAGTTTTGCGAGAAGTTAGTCAGTGACTACCATTACAGTAAGTATATATTACGGACAGCGAGGGTAATGAAAACTCTCCAGGATCTTTTAATTTATTCCATAAAGAGTGTGTTAGGATTCCCACCAACTGAAAAGGCTCTTTTAAACCTAAAAATGGAATCTTTCTTTTATTGGCCATTACTGTGCCATTCTTTAACATGAAAGGGAGCATGTTTCTAACAGAACCAAAAGGTTCGTAACTGCTGAAGTCTCATCCTAAGACTTGTCATCACTAAGGAGGTTGAGTTTCTCTTCTTTTCATTTGCCAGGTCTTTTTTTTACTGAAGGCTTGATAAACAGGACAGCTCTTACAACAGTAATAAACCAAACAAAAACTTGCAGAATGCCAAACATTCCTAATTATTTCTAGCATCCCTTATTTCATAAGGTGATGAAGAAAACTCTTTGATGTTATCCAGCAGCAGTCAGGGAAATGCCAGGGACAGTTTAGATATAAAAGACATTTTTTTAAAGTTTTATTAGTTTGACTCTGGGGTGTAGATTTGGAGAAGACAATTTCAAAAAGAGCTATCAGTGCAGCTCAATATTAAAAAAACAAACAGCCCAATCAAAAAATGGGCAGAAGATCTAAATAGACATTTCTCCAAAGAAGACATACAGATGGCCAGGAGGCACATGAAAAGCTGCTCAACATCACTCATTATTAGAGAAATGCAAATCAAAACTACAATGAGGTATCACCTCACACCAGTTAGAATGGGCATCATCAGAAAATCTATAAACAACAAATGCTGGAGAGGGTGTGGAGAAAAGTCTTGCACTGTTGGCAGGAATGTAAATTGATACAGCCACTATGGAGAACAGTATGGAGGTTCCTCAAAACACTAAAAACAGAACTACCATATGACCCAGCAATCCCACTACTAGGCGTATACCCAGAGAAAACCATAATTCCAAACGACACATGCATCCCAATGTTTGTTGCAGCACTATTTACAATAGCCAGGTCATGGAAACAACCTAAATGCCCATCGACAGACGAATCGGTAAAGGAGATGTGGTACATATATACAATGGAATATTACTCAGCCATAAAAAGGAATGAAATTGGGTCATTTGTAGAGACGTGGATGGACCTAGAGACTGTCATACAGAATGAAGTCAGTCAGAAAGAGAAAAACAAATATCGTATATTAACACATATATGTGGAATCTAGAAAAAAGGTACAGATGAACCGGTTTGCAAGGCAGAAATAGAGACACAGATGTAGAGAACAAATGTATGGACACCAAGGGGGGAAGCGGGGGTGGTGGTGGTGGTGTGATGAATTGGGAGATTGGGATTGACATGTATACGCTAATATGTATAAAATAGATAACTAGTAAGAACCTGCTGTATAAAAAAATTAATTAAATGAATTTTTATAAAAATAGCTGTCAGGAGACACAAGATATAAGTTCTTAGTGCCTAAAGACAGAAAGTAATTGCTGTTTTGTTCAGAACTTTCCCATGTAAACAAGCATTCAAACTCTTTCAATAACCAAATACTACCGTCTTGAATGCCTCACCTCTTTGGTTGGAAAGCCACATAAACCAGTTTTAAAATATAGATTTTTTGCATATGTTTTCTCCCCTTTTGTGATAAACTGTTCCTATAAATGTCCTTAAAGTGGAGATTTTTATGAAACATTAAGCTCCAAACATTGACAAAAAGAGAAAGGAAAGAGAAAAAGGAGCTCGCCGCATTGCAGAAAGAGCTGCGGCCGCCCACAGAGCACCGTACTGCTGACCCTTGGTAAGGGCTAACAACTTTCCTTTGGCAAAGGAGGGAAAGGCTCTTTTCACATTTACACGTAGACACACAGTCACAAGGAAATCAGTGCCTCACTTTTACATCTTCAACCACTGAGCAATGTAAATTCAGTGTGGAGAGAAGATTCTGGAAGATGGTGGGTAGGAAGCCCAGGAATCTGTCCCCTGCACACACACAGCAGTCTCGCTGGCAGAATCTGTCCAGTGTAACTATTTCGGAACTCTGGAGTCTAATGAAGGCTTGCACCTGTTAGAGGAAAGCTTGGACGGTGAATTATGGTTAATTTTGGTCATCTTCAGCTCTTAGCACAGTAACAGCTACCCATTCTCACACCCAGCCCTTGGCAGGCAGCTATACACGTGTTCATGGGGAACTTGTATGCAGCTGGTGGGAGCTAGGGTGGGCAATAAGGGATTCGTCCTCCAAATATTGGGCACTCTGTGTTCAGATTGTTGCTACTGATCATGGAGTTGCAGACACAGAGGCAGCTGTTGTTGCACACGCCCCCCAGTTGTCGAAAACCCCTCCCCCTCCAGCTGAAATGACTTCCAGGGAACTTAAAGAGCTGGTGCCCTTCCCTCCCCCTTCATTGTTCTCTTTTTCCCCCTTTGGGAGCCAGATATTAAAGATTAGGACGTTCAAAAGCAAATGTGTATGTGAGGGAAATTAGAAAGTCACCATGGAGTCCCAGGGAAAGGCACAGGTTCAGAAAAGACCTGCAGAGACCTTCAGTTTACACCTCAGCACACAGACATCCTACAGCAATTAAAAACAAAACCCAGCAAACCGGCACAAGGGGAGGAATCTGAATTCCAGGGTTGCTATGTGGTTAGATTGCAGTGTCCAGTTTCCAACAACAACAAAATCACAGTGGATACAAAGAAACAGGGAAGTATAGCCCTTTCCAAGGAAAAAAGTGAACCAACAGAAACTTCCCTGAGAAAGAGTAAGTGGCAGAAGTGCTAGACAAAGACTTTAAAACACTGGGTAATTATAAAAGCTAGTCTTATTGTAAAAACAGTTTGTAACTCCACTTTTTTTGTTTTTTACATGATTCAAGAGAATAATGCATTTTTTAAAATTATTAGTCTAAAAGCTAGTATTATTGTACCTTTGGCTTACAACTCCATGTTTTGTTTTCTACGTACTTTAAGAAAGTGGTGCATTAAAAAAAGTTACCATTTTATGTTTTTGGACACAACATATAGAGATGTAGTTTTGTGATATCCATAATTGAAAGGGTTGGGGCTGGAACTATAAACGAGCAGAGTTTCTGTACATTATTGAAGTTAAACTGGTATAAATTTAAATTGGAGTGTTATAACTTTAGGACATTAAATGTAGTCCACATGGTAACCACAAGTAGAATAGTTACAGAATATACACAAAAGGAAATGAGGAGGTTAAAGCATTTCACTGCAAACAGAATCAAACACAAAGGAGAGAGTAATGTAAGAAATAAGGGACCAGAAAAGGTACAAGGCATGTAGAAAACAAATAGCAAAATAACACAAGTTAAGTCCCTCCTTACAATAATTATTTTAAATATAGAGGGGTTAAACTCTCCAATCGAAAGTCAGAGATTGGCAGAATGGAAAGAAAGAAGAAAAAAAAAAACATGATCCAACTATATGCTGTCTACAAGAGACTCACTTTAGATCCAAAGACACATAAATCAAAAGAGAAAGGATATTTGTACACCTCTGTTCATAGTAGCATCATTCACAATAACTGAAATAAGGAAGCAACCCAAGTGTCCACCAACAGATGAATGGATAAGCAGAATGTGGTATATGCATACAGGGGAGTATTATCCAGACTTAAAAAAAAAAAAAAAAGGGATAGTCTGATATATTCTACAATATGAATGAAGCTTGAAGACATTATTGCTGAGCAAAATAAAGACACACTGTATGGTTCCACTTATATAAGATACTTAAGAGTTGCCAAAATCATAGAGATGGAAAGTAGCATGTTGGTTGTTAATGGATGGGGGTGGGGAGTTATTGTCTAATGGTTTAATAGAGTTTAATAGAATTGTAGTTTTGCAAGATGAAAAGAGTTCTGGAGATACGTGGTGGTGACGGTTGCACACCACTATGAATTTAATCAATATCACTGAACTGTACACTTAAAAGTAGATAAGATGATACATTTTTATTATGTGTATTTTGCCACCATAAAAAATGGAAGAAAAAAATTAGTTTAGAGCAACTCAGCAAAAACTCACAGGTCAGTTTTAGCATCTCCAGAAACAGGGAAGCCAAAGATGCACTAAGACCTCAGAGACAAAGGAGTTGTTATATTCCTGATCCAGGGCTGTTCTTGGCTGACATTTTTTTTTTAACCTCTTTCCTCTAACGTTGGTTTGAGAGATTTGAGTTTACCATAGTACATCACAAAGACCAGCTATACAGAGGACCATATGAACGATCCAGAGTGATATACAATCAGTTTAGGAAAGGACTCAAGATCACAGGTGGTTAGCCCATAAAACCACTCACTACTCAATACTGCCCCCACCAGTGGAGAAACCAAGGGGTAGTGCGCAAATCAATACCAGGAATAGGCTGAGTGCTGAAATAGAAACAGAAACAGGCACAGTCAGCGAGAGCAAAGCTCTGTTACCTCATCGTGCAATTCCTACCAGGTCTTATGTGTACAGGAGCGCAGCAAGGAGCACCGCTCTAGGGCAACACAGTTTGTTAGGTCCCCTGAGTCCATCCACAAGCCTCCACATGCCCACCAACTCTGAACAGAAGACCCCAAAAAGAAACATAAAGAGAAAATAGTTTTTAATTGTAATTTACAAACACGCCTGCCCACACACAGGGCAGGAAGGGTAGCAAAGTTACAAGGTTACAGTTAGTCTGTCACTGATAGGAACAGTAGTTTTTTTTTACACAATTGTCATATGTCCAGTAGTCATCTCATATCAGTATTACACATGTCAAAGATAAAGTTGTTTTCATGAGAGACTAAGTAACTTCAAAGAAATGGCCCGAGGACTCATTTCTGATGAGAATTTGAGCAAGACAGAGTGACCTTTAGTTGGTGGTGGTGGAGCTGTTTTTGTTTTGTTTGCATCTCAGGGAGCATCTGTCTGAATCTCGGAGCAACATGCTTTTCTTTTGTAACATGTGATGCCAGTGAGAGTGGATAATGGAAAGCACCTTGGTTCCCAATGGTGGCAAGGTATTCACTTTGTTTTCCCAAATCTAAGTGTCTTTTGAACCTGATGACCAGTTTGTCTCTCCCGTGGGATTTTGCTCTGTGGTTCTCCCATATGATGTTTTTCTTTTTTCTTTTTTTTTTTTTTGGCCGTACCGTGCGTCTTGTAGGATGTAAGTTCCCTGATCAGGGATTGAACCCGGGGCCCGGCAGTGAAAGCACCGAGTCCTAACTGCTGGACCACCAGGGAATTGCTGAGCATGTTTTCTTTTGTGTGGAAAAATAAAATAGAAATCCAACTTATCCATTATTATTAAGTTTCTGAATTCGCTTGGTTTCCGCTACCCACCTCATTATCCCCGCTAGAAATTTCTGAATCCTCTTCCCCTGTGTTACCACCACCGTTTCACTGGGCTCAAAGCCTTGTCTGAGGACTCTCCATCATGGCTGCTCTTCTTTTCCTGACCCCCTCAGGGCCAGGTCTTTGTAGTCACAAGTTCCTTGCTCTTGTCCTGAAATATTAGTCACCTGCTAGGTGGTATGATCAGTATGAGTCGCTCTGTGATGTTAGGCTGTGTCATATTATTTACTTATTTTTAACCGAAGTTAAATCCAGAGGAAGGGGGAGTGGTCTTCAGTCTGCAGTGGTTGGTGGCACCCGTTCTAAGACAGGAAGCTCCTCTGTTTCCTGGCAGGCTCATCCACAGGGTGAGGCCTGTACACTTATGCTCTCTTCCTCTGCACCCTCATAGCCTCCCAAAGCACTGCTGAGCCCCAGGTGCTCTTGATGTCCCTGTGCCCATATATATATGGCAGTGACTCCTGCTGTTTTCCACACTGGGGAGCACATTCAAAATGACAGTATTTGTCCAGCACACTGGGGCAAGTCGAAGAGGCTGCTCTGGGGAAAGCGGTGGCTCCTTCCCCTTGAACATCAAGGGGACATCTTGCTTCTCATTCAGGGCTTATGGGTTGGGAAGCTGTGTAAGATGAAACCACACTTTCAAGTCTGTTGTAATTTTTAAATTTTTATTTATTTATTTATGGCTGTGTTGGGTCTTCGTTTCTGTACGAGGGCTTTCTCTAGTTGCAGCAAATGGGGGCCACTCTTCATCGCGGTGCACGGGCCTCTCACTATCGCGGCCTCTCTTGTTGCAGAGCGTAGGCTTTAGACGCGCAGGCTCAGTAGTTGTGGCTCACGGGCCTAGTTGCTCCGCGGCATGTGGGATCTTCCCAGACCAGGGCTCGAACCCGTGTCCCCTGCATTGGCAGGCAGATTGTCAACCACTGCGCCACCAGGGAAACCTGTAATTTTTTAAATGATGATAACAAAAACTAAAAAAAAAATGCTCTAGCCTAATCCTCTCCCTCTCCTCATTTTTGCTTTCAATGTTGATGATGTGCAAGGCCACACAACCAGTCTTCTGTGCTCATTCAGGAGGGGGGATGCCCCTGTATGCACAAGCATTGAGAGAGTTTGCTGCTTCCTTCCTCCATTGCTTCCCTGATAAAGAATGCACCCATCTTCTCACTTCTGTGAATTCAAGTTGGTCTGACCGTGGTTTGTGCGGGGTTAATGATAAAGTCGCCAGCCTGCTGAGCTCAACTAAACTCGTAGCCTGAGATGAGTGTGATTTAATGATGAGTAGGTAAAGCCAGGTGCTCAGAGGACTATCATGTACAAAGGATCTTCTCCAACCTGTTTTAAGTGCTGTCATTGGAAAATAAATATGCTACATTTGGGGGTTTTCAGGCAAACCATTTTTGTCAGACACTTCTCGGCTGTCGTCAAGTGAATGAAGACACTTTCCTATTTCGGTAATTTAGACATCAGCATTTTTTTTTCATCCAAGCTAAAATAAGCCACCTAAACATAGGATAAAAGCAGATACCAAAATTACGAAGTCTTATGTTTTATTTATTACTGCCTGGAATTAAGATGTCATTGCCTCCTTCCATGGTTCCATTTCCTGCCCCCCAAGCACCACGTGCCAGAGAATTAGACAGCAAAATAAGTTATCCTTTAGAGACCTATAAGGAGGAAAAATATTTAAATGGCTTTTAGGAGCTACCTAAATATGTCTAATTGGGGGATGGGAGACAAGACAGGAATTTAACTTTGGACACATGCCAATTCCACCTGAAAAATTTAGGAACAGGCAACTTTGCTACAGGCATTCCTTTACTTAGTTCCAGAAGTAAATTAATGGAACAGAACTGGAAGCTGCAGGTGAGATGAATTAATTGTCTTGCAGGGTTATTGGTAATGCCTAAATGGCTTTGTAAACTAGAAGTATTCCATAAAGATGTCATTATAAGTACCTCTATCATGGGGAGTAGCATGATTAATAATGATAAAGTGAATTAAGGAAGCAAAGTTGCATTTTATCTTATTTTTTCCACGGGAAGTAAAACATGTCAAATTAGTAAATGTTATATGGTAGAACCATTCAATAAAATCCCATCAGAGAGACAGATCAATCATCCAGTTACCCTAGTTCAAAGGACACCTAGTTCTATATATTGTTTGTAAAGTTTCTCTCCCTGCTTTAAATGTTTCTCTTTGCTTTATAGGGACCAGAATGCAGATGTCATATATACATACATTTTTGTGTTTTGACTCTTATTTGTTAAATAATACAAGTCCCAACATAGCTCCCGTCAAGGCATTCCTGAGGTTATGTTAGAATTACCCTATGTTTTCCTGACTTCTGTGAATAGCAAGCAGGAACCCACTGATTGCTAACTTCTGTTGAGTCCTGAGTCCAGGGTCATCACTGTGTGTTCAGTGCTTCCCACACATTTCTTCGCAACAGCCTTGTAAGGGAGGTACCATTATTCTTGCTTCGCAATTTAAAAAGCTGAGGCTCAGAGGCATGAAATAACTTGTCCAAAGAGTCAGTCCCACATCCGTCCAGCACCAAAAGTCCGTACACTTGCTGTGAAGAAATACCGTTTTCTCTGTGTATGTGTCCACGGTTACCCCATAAAGAATAATCAGTGACGGGGAACAGACAACACTGCATTAACGTGGCCTCTTGTGTTCTCTTTTTCACCCCCGTCTGCACCTCTCCCTCCACACTCTTCCTCGGTTTTGACCACATTTCAGCTCTTCCCTTCGTTTTCTTTTCCAAAGGCAAATACGCCATGCGAGACCTGGTCCATCGGCTTCCAGGCGGGAATAACAGCAGCAACGCGGCGAGCAAGGCCATGTCGGACGACACGGTGACAGCCGTGTGCTGCACCCTGCACGAGGTGATCACCAAGAACATGGAGAACGCCAAGGCCTTGCGGGACGCCGGCGGCATCGAGAAGTTGGTCGGCATCTCCAAAAGCAAAGGAGACAAGTAAGTCAGACGGTGACTTCCTATCATGTAGAATTGGTATTGGTAGAATCGGTTCTAAGTGTGCCCAGCATCCCCTGGGTACGGGTAACACCACTGAATGTCACTGGGAAGCACTCTGGTGTCTGATAATCAAGAGAAGGAAAACAGCAGATGGTTTCCAGTTTTCTCCCCCCACAAGGAAAGCTGATCTTACTAATAATTTTGATTTGATAAATAACTCATGACTTGGTGAGTCCTGGGATGTTAGTAAGATAGGCTTGACAATCCAGCATCCAGTCTAGTGACTAGCAAGTTCCTTCCATACGGAAGAGACGACCCTGATTCATGAAGGTATTTGGTGGCAGCTGTTCCTCTGCGGCTGCAAGTCCAAGTGTTGATGATGGATCCACAACCTTTTGTTCTGTGCCTCTTCAGTTCTGCATAGCAAGTCAGGGAGGATGGGGGAGAAAACAGTGTGACGGAGTCAGAGAGAAATCAGCGTCCAACCAGCACCCTCCTTTACCAGCTGTGCCTTTGGGACAAATTATTGAATTTAACAAGTCACTGTGCTCATACTTTCCAATCTAAAACTGAGGGAGGGGCTGTCATAAAATATTTCCTAAAAGAAGTAATAATCAAGTCTTAAAGACTGAATAGAAATTTCTGGGGCAGAGGGGATAGAGGCAGTGAGGAAGGAGGGCTTTTATGCCAATGGAATAAAGAGAGAAAAGGCTCATGTCAAAGGAGCGGCACCGCCAGAAACAGGAATGTCCCCAGTTTGATTTAAGAATCGATGGTATCTTACTCTGTGTAACCAAAACATATCTTCACAAGCCACAGTGTCAGTATATCAGGGAGCTGTCAATTTTACAAAAACATTCATTAACCTTAATTCAGTTTTGCCTCCTGGAAGTCCCTCAATGTAATCAAGTAAGATTAAAAGGGTAAACCTTTTGTTATCAAGGGTCTACTTCTTGACTTTGCATTCCTGGCCACACCCCTCCATTCCTTTATATCTAAACGCTGAATAATTTTTCTCCTGTTATTAAAGGCTGTGAAGGATGCACTTTGAGACTTTTTGGAAATTCTCTCATTTAATTCCAGATATTATCATTGCATAATAAGTGAAGTTTCAGGGCTTTTGTTTAAGCACCCTGAGACCTCCAAATAGGTTCAGTGAACAATTCAGGATTAGGATTTGAATACTTTCCTATATCAAATACAGAGAAGCCTCTCTGGACTCGTGTAATAATTGTGCAATGTAGATGGATGGCTTGAATTATATCTTATAATACTTACAGTAAAATGCTCTTCTACATAGGCAGGAAGCCACGTGGTTTTCTTTTTTATATAGCTTCAGTAGACCTTTGGAATCTCTAATTGAAATGCTTACCTGTTTTGAGCATTAAGAACTTAATATGTTGATGCTTTTCTTAAGCAAACACACATGCTCACACAGTAAAACCATAGTCCACAAAAACTCTCTGATATATTTGTCTATATTCATGGGACATTCCAAGACCAAAGTGTTTTCTCTGAATCGTAAGACAGTAGAGCTGTGGGAGGTGGTCACATTAATTCCTTCCATCTGTGTGAGCATCCCTACTGGACCTTAAAGAGAAGAGATGCTTTTATCAGTCCTGTGGTCAAAGAAAATTATTTGATGAAACTAATTAAAAACTCATTTGAGGAAACCATCTATGCAACAGTATATATCCACGTTGCCCATCCAGAAAATAGTCCTGTTCAGTCTCTTCCTCTGGATTATTGTTAATGGGAGATTCCTTTCATTACAAATAATCTCAAATCTGTGCTTTAAATTGACTGAAAATTTCTTTATGGAATACTCATTTCATGTCATTGTTTCTTTATCTTTTTTCTCCAGTGTTAGCAGTCTGGATTTATGAATTCAGTAAGAAGTGTGGAATTGCTTTGAGTCAAGCATCTTCCCAGTTATAATTCTCCTGCTTAGTCAGTCTCAACCATTATTTTATGTGGTTTATCTCTTTTATATTTAGTGACTAATTTGGGGATCAAAACAAGGTTTTTATAACTGGAGATAACCTTGTCAGCCACCTACACTTCAATTTGATTATTACTTCTCACTGCTCTTAAAATGAATCCAGAAGAATTGCTCTGGATCTTACCACTAAACTCACCATTTATCACTCAATTCTGTCATGATAGTAGGCACTGAGACACCCATGGCCTTCTAGACGGGTTTGAACAAAATAGAAACACGTTATTGAAAATAGAATTTTTGGAATTGGAGATGATTTAATAATTGGAAAAGGGAGGGATATCAGTTGGCTCTAGTTAAGTCATAAAATGCTTGCAAACTTGCCCTCCTCAAAAAATTATTCAAACTTTTAACTTGAGATCGCATGAGAAAACACAGATGAAAAAACCTACGAGTCTATGATTCTGCCTTTAACATATTTATAGGTTTTATTTCTAAACATACACAAGCTTAAATATGCCGTGATACTAATGAGTCAGCCTGGCACGTTGCCAATCACAGTCTGTTTGAACTGTATAGCTCACCATGTTTTGCCAATACACTGGAAGAATTATTCTGGAATCCTGCAGCTGGAATGGCCGTGCTGAACACCCACAATGAATGGCATCAACTGAAATTCTCAGCCGCCCCTAATTTGACACCTCTGGTGAAGATCAGACATTGTGTAATCGTTAATGACTCTTACAGGAGTCTTTCATACTTAACCATTTTAAGTCTTGATAACTTATTCTTTTCACATCATTTTAAACATGCAATATGGACAAGTCCATCTGTTTCAAAAGTACATTTGTATTTTTTCAGATTTTAACAGTTATGTAGGAAATAGTGTTGAGTGTGTCACTGTATTTTCTCATAAGACAGAAAAGCCATTTAACAGCCCCGACTGTTACTTGTCAGTAAGGAGCTCTGTTTCTGGCTGCAGTTATAATCACTTGTCACATAAGAAGTACTCAGTTGTTCAAGTCCTTCAATCAATAGTTATAGTTTTTCAAGTAGACGCTGCATGGGACCAGTCTAGTGGATGAATCAAAATTAAAGTCTAAAAAGAAAGTGATGTTTCTTTGACCTTCATCAGTTTTTTATAACACTGTGATGTATTGGCATTTTAATTGAGAGGTTAAAAGCTGCTATTCATTACGTATTCACAGTCTCTTTCTATTTTGTAACTAAGCAAGGAGTAGAAAAAAAATTACACCATCAGAGGAATTTTTGCATACTAAATATGTTTCAACTATATTATCGCTACCTGAATATTATTAATATGTATTCCTCTAGAGTTGCTTGACTTTTGTCATAGATACATATCTAGCTAGTGGTGATAAACTACAGCAAAACATAGCATTTAATCTTTGCTCAGCATTGATTATATAAGAATAACATGTGAGGATCATCACAGTTGCAGAGGTTCTCCCCAAGGAGCCTACATCGGGCTCGCCAGCACCAGGAAGACCAGCCCCCAGATGGGAGAGCTGGAGGGACGCCATAGGAGACACAGACTCCGCTCTTAAAGGGCTCACGCAAAATCTCACATACCTCAAAACAGAGCGTGCAGAGGCAGCAGTTTGAAAACAGCCTGGGTCAGACCCCTTGCCGATCTTAGAGAGCCTCTCAGAGAAGCAGGAGGCAACTGAGACTCCCCTGCCTGGGGACCGAGATGCTAGCAGCAGGCATTTTGGGGAGCTAGTTCTACCATGAGGACACTGGTGCTAGCAAGTGCCTTTTGGAGTCCTCCCTCTAGTCTGTTAGCACCAGAGGCTTACCTGCCCACCAGCCAGTCAGCCCCAGTCCCGGGACCCCCTACATCGAGCAGCCGGCTGTGTCAGGACCCAGCCCTGCCCACCAGCAAGCCAGCAGCCTCCACACAAGGCAGGGCCTGGCAGCCAACTGGACCAGGGGCCAGCCCCCCTACCAGTGCACCCACAGTAGTTGGCCCTACCACAAAAGAAGGACCCACACAGACCACAAAGGGGACACCCCTAGAGCATACATCTCTGTGACCAGAGGAGAGCATGCTGCTGGGCCCCATGGGACAGCTCCTACATAAGACCACTTCTCCAAGATCAGGAAACGTAACAGACCTACTTGATACATAGAAATAAAGACAGAGAATAAAGCAAAGTGACAGAGGAATATGTTGCAAATAAAGGAAAGCTAAAACTCCAGAAGAAGAACTAAGTGAAATAGAAATAAACAATCCACCCAATAAAGAGTTCAAGGTAATGATCATAAAGATGCTCAGGAGAAGAATGAACACAGTGAGAAGTTTAACAGAGAGTTGGAAAATCTAAAGAAGAACCAAACAGAACTGAAGAATACAATAACTGAAATAAAAAATACACTAGAAAGAATCAATAGTAGATTAGATGATACAGAGGAATGGATCAGCAGACTGGAAGACAGAGTAGTGGAATTCAACCAAACTCACCAAATACAAGAAAATTTTTAAATGAGGATAGTTTAAGATACCTTTGGGACAACGTTAAGCATACTAATATTCACATTGTAGGGGCCCAGAAGGACACAGAGAGAAAGGGGCAGAGAACTTGTTTGAAGGGATAATAGCTGAAAACTTCTCTAACCTGGGAAAGAAAAAAGACACCCAGGTCCAGGAAGCACAGCAAGTCCCAAACAAGATGAACCCAAAGAGGTCCTCACCAAGATACATTGTCATTAAGATGGAAAAAATTAAAGATAAAGAGAGAATCTTAAAAGCAGCAAGGGAAAAGCAACTAAGTATGGACAAGGGAACTCCCATGAGACTCTCAGCTGACTTTTCCACAGAAACTTTGCGGACCAGAAGAGAGTGACATGATATATTCACAGCGATGAAAGGAAAAAACTTCTACAACCCAGAATACTCTATCCACCAAGATTATCATTCGGATTTGAGTTTTACAGGCAAGAAAAAGCTAAAAGAGTTCAGCACCACAAAACCAGCTTTGCAAGAAATGTTAACGGTACTTCTCTAAGTGGAAAAGAAAAGACCACAAGTAGAAATATGAAAATTACCAAGGGAAAAAGGTCACTGATAAATATACAGTAAAGATAGTAGATAAACCACTTATAAAACCAGTAGGAAGGTTAGAAAACAGAAATAGTAAAATCGTCTATAGCCACAGTAAGTAGTTAAGGGATATACAAAACAAAAAAAGATACAAAATATGAAGTAAAAACTATTAAATGTGGAGGAGGGAGATCAAGATGGTGGAGTAGGAGGAAACCAAGCCCACCTCCCCCCAAAAAACACATCAAATCATCTTCATGTGGCGCAACTCTACTGAAAACAACCTGGAGACTTGCAGAAAGGTTCTTCTTCAACCAAGTCTGTAAAGAAAGATACACATGGAGTCTGTATCTACAGAGGAAGGGAGGAGTTGTGGTCGGGTCAGGACCTGTGCCCTTAGCAGGGGACACAGAAGAAGAAGGAGATATCATGGCCTTAGGGATCCTCCCTGGGCAGCGAGGGGTTCAAATCACACACTGAGCACCCCAGCCCTGGGGTCAGACACCAGGAAGACAAGTTGCCTTACCTGGTTAAACACCAGTAGGATTTACAGAAGAAGAGAACAAGACTCGCTTGTTAACAGCCCATGCATAAACTTGCTTACTCCTGGGAATAGCTCAGAGGAAGCAGATTGAAAACTGTCTGGGGCTCTAGCTGGTTTCCCAAGACCATGCCAGCCCACACTGGGCACCTGCTCCAGCCCCTCTTGCTCCAGCACTGCTCTCCACTAGAGCAGAGGCCACCATGACCAAGGAGAGTGTGCACGCTTAGAGAGAACAGAGCCAGCTTGGACTAGACCCTCAGGGCTTCTGCTCCAGCCCCTGATAGGGTGGTAACTGCCACTGAGCACAGAAGATGCCCTGGTTCACACCTGGCTCTGACTCTAACCCCTCCATCTCCAGCCATATCATCCAACAAGGTGGTAGCTTCCAGCACACCCCAAGGGAAGACGTGACCCATGCTCACTTCAGATCCAGCTCTCCCACCACTGTGCCAGCTCTCTCTCCATCCACTGGGCACACACGCAGATGGTATAGGGATGCTCCCACACAAGGACACCCCTTCAAGACTGGAATAGTCAGCTCCTACACCTAATTTCATAGAGACAGAGAATGTTAAACAAAATGAGAAGACAGAGGAATATGTTTCAAACGAAAACACAAGAGAAGACGGTGGAAAACAACCCTAATGAAACAGAGATAAATAGTTTACCAGGGCTTCCCTGGTGGCACAGTGGTTGGGAGTCCGCCTGCCGATGCGGGGGGCACGGGTTTGTGCCCCGGTCCGGGAGGATCCCACATGCCGTGGAGTGGCTGGGCCCGTGGGCCATGGCCGCTGGGCCTGTGTGTCCGGAACCTGTGCTCCGCAACGGGAGAGGCCACAGCAGTAAGACACCCATGTACTGCATAAAAAAAAGAAAAAAAATTTACCAGACAAAGAGCTCAAAGCAATAGTAATAAGAATGCTAACTGAGCTCGGGAAGAGACTAGATGAACACAGTGAGAAATTTAACAAGGAACTAGAAAATATAAAAAATAACCAGTCAGACAAAGCTGCAGTCATCAAAACTGTATGGTACTGGCAGAAAAACAGACACATAGATCAATGGAACAGAATAGAAAGCCCAGAAATAAAACCCATGCACTTATGGTCAATTAATATATGACAGAGGAGGCAAGAATATATAGTGGAGAAAAAAGACAGTCTCTTCAATAAGTGATGCTGGGAAAACTGAACAGGTACATGCAGAAGAATGAAACTAGAACATTCTCTAATATCATAAACAAAAATAAACCCAAAATGGATTAAAGACCTAAATGGAAGACCAGAAATCTGAAACTTCTAGAGGAAAACATAGGCAGGACACTCTTTGACATAAGTCATAGCAATATTTTGAGAGGTCTGTCTCCTCAGGCAAAGGAAACAAAAGCAAAAATAAACAAAAGGGACCTAATTAAACTTAAAAGCTTTTGCATAGCAAAGGGGACCATCAACAAAATGAAAAGACAACCTATTGAATATTCACAAACGATATAACCAACAAGGAGTTAATATCCAGTTGTATATATCCAAGATATATATATATATATATATATATATCTAACATACAACTCAATATCAAAAAACAACCCAATTAAAAAATAGGCAGAAGACCTCAATAGGCATTTTTCCAAAGAAGACATACAGATGGCCAACAGACACATGAAAAGATGCTCAGCATCACTAATCATCAGGGAAATGCAAATCAAAACCACAGTGAGGTATCACCTCACACCTGTCAGAATGGCCGTCATCAAAAGGACAAAAATAACAAGTGTTGGCGAGGATGTGGAGGAAAGGGAACCCTCGTATGTTGTTGGTGGGAATGTAAATTGGTGCAGCCACTATGGAGAAGAGCATGGAGGGTCCTCAAAAAATTAAAAATAGAACCACCATATGATCCAGCAATTCAAGTTCTGTATATTTTTCCAAAGAAAACAAAAACACGAATTAGAAAAAAATACATGCACTTCAATGTTCATTACAGCATTATTTACAATAGTCAGTATATGGAAACTGCCCAAGTATCTATCAATAGGTGAATGGATAATGAAGATGTGAGATAGATATATATATATAGATAGATAGATAGATAGTGAGAGAGACAGAGACAGAGACAACTGTTACTTGGCCATAAAAAAGAATAAAATCTTGTAATTTGCAACAATATGGATGGACCTAGAGGGTATTATGCTAAGTGAAATAAGTCAGAGAAAGACAAATACCATATGATTTCACTTATATGTGGAATCTACAAAACAAAAGAATAAACATAACTAAACAGAAACAGACTCACAGATACAGAGGACAAACAGGTGGTTGCCAGAGAGGAGCGGGATGGTGGGATTGGGGCAGGGGAGTGAGTGAAATAGGTGAGGGAGATTAAAAGATACAAAATTCCAGTTGCAAAATAAATGAATCATAGGGATGAAATATACAGCACAGGGAATATAGTCAATAATATTGTAATAACTTTGTGTAGTGACAGAGTTATCACGGTGTTTATTTTGTAATGTATACAGATATCGATCACTAGGAACTGACAGAGTGCTGTAGGTCAATTATAATTCAGTTTTTTAAAAAAGAATAAAGTGTACCTGTGTCTGTATCCATGAAAAGATCTAAAATTCTCGAAATCAAAAGAATTTAATACATTTAGAGCATGATACTAGCATAAATATGAAATCATTTAGCAACTGTCCATTTCAGTGAAAGAAAACATGTATATTACTTAAATACAGCTTATCTCTCATAGAGAAAAAATCTTGAAATTTATAAGAACTCTGTATTTTTTTCTTTTAAAAGTACACAGTATAACTAAGAGATTTTCAAACACAAGCCAAATTTGAATTCCAAGTCAGCAATAACAATGGTAAGAGTGACTGTTACTGTTTCCAGTAAGTAAACGGATGAAGAATACTTAAACGTAGTTGGTCTACATTGCAAACGTGAAGACCCAGGAAAATAGCAGACATTTAATTGATCATGTATTAGCATCCCATCATTTCATTTGCAGGTCTTCACACATCCATTCGCTCTGGCTTTCAAATCCAAGCTCGACCTGATCCCATCTAACCATCTGCTTACTTTGCATTTTAAAAACTATTTTATGTCAGAAGCAGTTTTGATCTCAATTCAGATGTTCTCTTTGAGGGATCTGTGGGCCACTGCACCATGGGTCAGCTTCAGGGGTGGACTTCACCTTGGAGTCCTCATGAGTGGTTATGTCCTGCCCAACTCCAGGAGTCACCACATAGGCCAGGGGTCGGCCAACTGCAACCCACAAGCCAAATCCCCACCACCATCCGTTCTTGTAAGTAACACTTGATTAGAACACAGCCACTTCCATTCTTTTGTCTATTATTTATGACTCCTCTCATCCTGCAATGGCAGAGTTGAGCAGCTGCGACCAAGACCGTGTGGTCCACAAATCACAGAATACTTATTATCTGACCCTTTACAGCAAAAGTGTACCAGCCCTTGCGATCAGGCACAGTGTCACAATAGCCACTCAAGTTGTGCTGCTGTTGTGGACCCAGCCCGTTGGAACAAAGAATCCGGAGGTAGTTAATAGTCGCCCTCACCACTAGTCAAAGTGACTCCCAAGAATTGGATTGAATTTAATCAACATGGATGTACTGACCTAGTGTCTGTTCTGAGATGCAGGTTGGCACTGAACCAAAAGGCGAAATATTTAGCTATAGTTTCATAGGGGTTTCAAAGCCATGACTCGAAAAAAATGGTAAGAACCGCTAGTCCAAAGGTTTCCATGACCTTACTTTCTCACTCCGATCCAGAGGACAGAACTTTAATTGCATGAAGGGCTTTGTTTATAGATGCTTACCCACGCTCATCCCTCCATACAACTGTAAGAGAGTGTGTGTGCCAGCGTGTGCACACGTCAGCTTCATGCCAGCCGCTTGTGCTTGGCATCATCAGCAAACGGAAGACAATTGCCTGTAACGCCTCAGGTGCGTAGAGCCAACGCTACACGTGCTCTCACGCTTCGGTTGAGAAAGTGAATATCGTTTTTCTCCTTACTTACTACACAGGTGCTAAACAACACGGCCATTAAAACCCTTTAATCTGGCCTTTCCTAGTTGCTATCCTTCTCTTCTTTCTGTTCCATTTTATAGTCCAGCGCTAAATCTGCATTCTGACTCTTGGGTTTGCATTTTGAAAGTTCTTTGCCAAATTGCAGTGCCTTCCTGTCTCTCCCCTTCATGGGTATGTGGGTGAGAATGAGGCTGGAGACTGGTGACAGCCATCCCTTGTACTGTCCAGTCTGGAAAAAGAAAAGAGCCAGAAAAGCCATGAAGCTTTTATTCCTTTTATTCTTGCTGTTTCCTGACAAGTCAATTTGAAGCCCAGCTGTCCCGCTCACCATCTTGCATGTCCTGTCTTTTCTTTATCAGACACTCTCCGAAGGTAATCAAGGCCGCATCTCAGGTTCTGAACAGCATGTGGCAGTACCGAGATCTGAGGAGTCTCTACAAAAAGGTAAGGTTTGCTTTACCTTCTTGGCTCGTTAGCTGCACACAGTCCCTGAGCCCAAAGACACCATATTTGGTCCTAACGAGATGTGTCATAGGTATGAAGGGACCTCGTCTGAGAGTCTGAGCAATTGAAACACAGCTGAAACAAGAGATCAATGAAGAAGCAAAAGAAAGGGGTCACTAAGTGTCCCCTGAATATACACTAAGATTCATGAACTTTCTGGATTGGACAGACCAATAGCCATAGAGAAAATAAGATTGTTTTTCTGAGCTTCTGTATTGTATAATAGACTAAAAAGTAATAATGAACAGAGGGATTTTGCCAAAAAAAAAAAAAAGCGTCAATAAATAATGTAGTAATAGTAGAGAGGAGACAGAAAAAAATGTAAAAAGCAGTTCGGGAGGTTGAGAAGAATTGCAGCCCAGGAATATTGAGTAGAGACCCGACAGCCTGCCCCACGTTCCTAGCCTGAGACCCTGAACTAGTTACTGATCAGGTTGAAGGGCTGATGATCCTAACGACAGCCGTAGATCATAGCAAGAGGCTGGGCATTCGTTCAGCAGACTCTCCCCAGGCCGGCTGGAATTTACATCATACATTTCAGAGGAGACTTCATCCCCAAAATGGTTTAAAAATAAACCTTAAGAGAAAAAGGTCACATCTAGAAATTTTAATTCTACACCTCATTCCCAAATGCTGCTGAACAAAAGATGCATACTTTTCTTTTTTGCTTGGGAGGGGAGAGAGTCCTTTCACAACATCTCCCGGAGGTTGTCGTTTTGTTGTTACCAGACCAGCAAATGTGAGTCATTTTAAATGATCGGAGATCCCAGGACAGATTTGAGTTAACAAATGGGGCGGAGGACGCCGCTGACAGATTGGCAGGGAGAATAGCCTAGGCATCGATCTCCATAGGATTTCAGAAAACGTGAACAGGGCTTCCATCAACAGCTGCCCAGAGCACCTCCTTGCAGCCCCTGGCAGCCTGCATGGAGGGAGAGGGGGAGCTGAAAGTCATTGCCACCTTGGTCCTCAGCCTCCCAGTCTTGGGCTCGGGAGGTGGGGTCACAGCAAGAGACTCACATCAGAGGGGGCAAGACCCATCTTGCCAGAGGGAAAATCTGTCATTTTCTAAGCCAGTGGGAAAAAGTAAATATTTAATACTGGTCCTACTAAGTTAGTCTATTTCTAGATTTCCCCGAGGTCTTTCTGTTTCCCGTAAGCATTCATTACTTTGTACTTTAAAGTTTAGCCCATATATTTCAAAATTCTCTTTCAAGGTTTTTCTGTTCCTTAAGAGGAAGTATGTTTAGGCTGAAACATTGCAAAATTAAGGGTTAGGGGAGTGTTCTGAATTAATTATATCCTTTCCTACGTATCTTGCTGTTCATCGAAAGTGTTTTGGGTTCCATGCTGTTTGAAATGCACATCCCAGCATCCCTACGTGGTTCCTTCCAGGACTCTTCCAGGAGACAAATGAATTCTCTCCCAGGACAGGATCCTTCAGCTAAACAGGCAGCCAGACATGAAGAACACGCTATAAATTAGAAAAGACCTGGTCGTTCTGAATCGGTGGCTCCAGAAGTTCAATGAAATATTACTGCCTCAAATAAACTCCACTTTCCCTCGGATCCCGAACATCTCTTTGCTGAAATGCACCTTCTCATACTTCTTTGCATTGAAGGGAAACGGCTTTTAGAGACTCTACAAGTTATTTGTTGAATAGTAGTATGAGTTTTCCATCTTAGTTTTTTCCTGTGTTGGTAGTAGCGTTCAGAAAGTGTAATTGTCTCTCTCTTTCCATGAAAAAAAAAAAAAAGAATGTGTTGACAGAAATTTAATGGAGCTAAAACTCAAGAGCTAAAGAGGGCTTAAAATGTGGTTCATGTGAGGAGACTCAAGAAAGACGGGCTGGAGAAGCTGATGGTGATGTTTTTCATTGACCCAGGATTTTAAAATATTGAGAAAGAGCTGTTTTCTTTGTTTTGTTTTTTTTGGTTGCATTGGGTTGCTGTGCGCAGGCTTTCTCTAGTTGCGGCAAGCAGGGGCTACTCTTCATTGCGGTGTGCGGGCTTCTCGTTGCAGAGCACGGGCTCTAGGTGCACGGGCTTCAGTAGTTGCGGCACATGGGCTCAGTAGTTGCAGCACCCGGGCTTCAGTAGTTGTGGCTCGCGGGCTCTAGGGTGCAGGCTCAGTAGTCATGGTACACAGGTTTAGTTGCTCTGCGGCATGTGGGATCTTCCCGGACCTGGGCTCGAACCTGTGTCCCCTGCATTGGCAGGCTGATTCTTAACCACTGTGCCACCTGGGAAGTCCCAAGAGATGTTCTTAATAACTTCCATATTATGCAGTCGTGATATGGAATGAGGACTTTATGCTCAGTATAAGTGCTGCTAATAGCAAAGCTCAAAATGCACAGAAGCTTTTCTTTTTTGAAAGGTCCTTTGGTGAGAAAACCCAAATTCATTCATCCTTATGAATTGTTTTTAATCAGCAGAACAATAGATTTCCATTTTGTTCTTCATTGACAATTAATATATCATTTAAGAATGCCTGATCCATGTCTTTTAATTATCCATGCTTCAAATCTATTTATTAAACACCTAGTATGGGCTTAGAAAAGGAAGAATTCCAAAGAAAACATGACACGTAGAGCAGCTGCTGTGGATAAAAATGAAATATGGAACAACAGTCGGCAACTACGTTAGATTCAGAGTTATGTACCACAGGTTTACTGGATAAATTAAGAGAAGGAAAATTATAAAGCAAAATCTTGAATCTGCAGAGTGCGCATAAGTTAGGAGGTAAGAGGAAAGGGCGTTATGTCTAAGAGGAAAAACATGAGTAGAGAGATGGAAATTGAAATAAAAATGGCATATCTATGAGACAGAATTAAAGGTCCATCTGGCACTGGCTTATTTCCTCCTAGGACCCAAGCACAGAGGCCAGAATCACAATTCATTAGCTCAGCTACTTTATTTTACTTAGAAATCCATTTAGTACATCAGGATATTCTTTTGGCCAGGAGTGCTGACCAAATTATGTTGGATTCCTGATACATTGTGAGCCAAAACATTTGCATTATCCAAATCTTCAACTTCAGTGAGGCCTGGACTTCTGATTTTCTCCAAGGGAAAATTAATAACTGAAGAAGAATGTTATCACTGGCAGGCTAAATAATGCATCACGTTTTTGTATTTTTTTAAACCAATCCTTAAGATTAGATAACCACAGAGAGAACTTTAAAATGTCTTTATCATCTGTACTGTATTTTTGAAGAGGATGTTTTCTAAAGGAAAAGAAGATGAGCCTTGGAACAGACTTGATAAAGGGATAAAAGAAAAGCAAGAGATCAAAAGTTCTTGACTTTTTTGAACATTGGTACTTTAAAAAAACAAGGTCACTGACATAGTAGACTGATTATGTTCGACTATGGTATGGTCTGTTGGGACAACTCGTTTTGGAAGAAGATAAATTTGCTGGGGGTGTGTATGTACAATTATTATAGAAATCATCTCTTACAAACCCTTATATAATACCTTAATCCTATGTACATCTCCAAAAAATCGTTTTTGGTTAGGACCCAGGCTAAGCCACTCTAACAGAGAGACTCAAAAATACAGAAGCTCCAGCTAAACAGGTCTCTCTTTCCCTCTCATGGAACTGTAGCTGGTTAGGCAGGTGGTCCAGGGTCAGCAGGTAACCCTGGGACCCATCTTGTTACTCTGCCTTGTACTAGGGTGTCATCCTTGCCTGTGTGGACAAAGCTCCCTAGCTTAGCTCTTCCCTTCTCATTCCAGCCCATAGAAGAGAGAGAGGATGAGTGAGGGCAAGTCATGCTCTTTGAAGCAAGCAGCAAGCTTCTGCTCTCCTCCCAGGAGCAAGAACTCAGTCATGTGGCCACGGCCAGGTACCCAGCTGTGGGGGAGGACAGGAAAAGTGGGCTGCCGTGATACCTGCTAAAACTTGGTAGCAGGAGGAAAGGGGTTATTTTACTAAAAGAAGAAAGGCAGTATCAGCTCCAGTAGTCATTTGCTTTTGTTCAAGTATCTTAAATATTCATTGTAATCGCTACCTAATGGGGCATTTTATTCCATTTCAGGGTGACCATGATTTTTCAGAACTTCTTACATTAAGCAAAAATCTCCCTATCTGCAACATCTGCCCTCCAACTGCATACTAAAAAGTCTAATTTCTCTTCTCTATGATAGCCTTCCTGTTTTTGAAGTTAACCAACTCTGTACAAGGCCATCCCTTCTCAGTTGTAGGGATAGCAACATTTATTATTATTACAACTGTTGACTGAAAAAAAAAAAAGCACAACCTAAAAGTTAAAAGTTATGTTTTATTCGGTGTACAAAACTGAGGACTTAAGCCTGGAACCCAGCATCTCAGGTGACTCTGAGGGACTGCTCCAAAGAAGTAAGAGGGGAAGCCGGGATACATAGGAGTTTCTGCAACAAAGACCAGGTAGTCAGAATATCAAAAGATGCCTGTTCATTAAAGAAAACCAGACATCTCAAGTTAAGGAGCTTAGTGATTTTCTGCATACGGGAAGATGCAAGAGTCTGGGCTCATTGAAATCATTGCTTTGATGTGCACCTCAGCTCTCTGGGGCCAGTATCCTGTGCTTTCCCATCCTAAGTCTCCTCAGGGGGCACCGTCAGGGGGTAGCTGCAGTGGCTGACTGCTAGATGGGGGGCATCTTGGCTCCATCCTGAGTTCCCTCAGGGCTCACTGTCAGGGCGGCTGTAATGTGATGGCTTGATGGCTGCAGCATCCTTTGCTTACTGATACGGCAGGCAATATTTTTCATTCCCACAACTCATGCTCAGTTGTAATATATCGTTTCCACGACCTTCACCATTGCTATCACTTTTCCACGTGCGTGCAAGTTTGTCAGCATCCCTTTCGTAATGTAGCACCCCAAAATGAATATATTCTTCCAAGTTTATTTGCCGGAGAAGAAAGAGAATAATGAGACTATACTTCCCTGGTGCTGGGCACTGAACTTCAACTAATGAAGCCTGGGAGTGTATTAGTTCCTGGAAGGCTCATTGTACTAGCTGGTGAAGTACAAAGAGCACAGGACTTAGAATCAAACAGCCAGAGGTTAAGGGCACACCCCTGCCACTTACCAGCAGCATGACCTTGGGCAAGTTACGTGAGCCTCTCTGCCCATCGGTGCAGCATCTGACCTTGGGCAGTCCTGTGACCCACTCCTCAGAGGGACAGGGACGATTCACCGGGCCTCACAGTCGGGGATCAGAGATGCGCTGGTGTTGTTTTGTATCCAGCTATCTGAACCTGGTGGGTGGGCAGGTTCCTGACATAGAGTCTCCAGAAAAGTAAATAACCTCTAAAAATGGTCTAAAATGGACCTCTGCGATGGCTTCCTTCTGCTTTATGTATCAGAGCCTGGAACTTTCCTCAACCCTTGCATCCGAGAACCTTCACATCCTTTCATGGAGACTGCGGGCATCTCCCCATTGGTCCCATTCCCGTCCCTTGCTTTCCTCATCCGTGAGGTAAACGCCATACACCTGCCTGGCCACATCGCTGATGACCTCAAAGGGGACAGCGGTCATCTAAGAGCTTTGTCGGCTGGAGAGTCACATACAAGTGGGAGTTAACTGCTGTGAATCCTAGAACAGTTTTCATGCCGTTTGGCTGACAAATGCTCTTTGCCATCCTGTCCACAGGCAGCTGGACATTTGGATCCTAGTATTTCATTTTATCATGGTCATCGTTGTTCACCTTCACCTACATTTTCACGATTCCCTTTCTTTGTTCATCTTCCCTCTTTCCAGCCCCTCGATGCCTAATCCAGGGCCCCCTTCCCACAGTCTTTCTCCTAAGCAGCTGTGCCAGCCAACGATACTGGCAATGTCTGCACAGCCCCAAAGCAAAGACTCTTGCATGATGGGGTGTAGGTAAACCAAACTACACACATAGGGTTTTGTAGGAAGCCCAGTGGTGACAATGAAAGTTGTCAGGGTTTTAGAGGTAGCTGGAATGCTTTTATTCCATTTTAGTGCGGAATCTGTGTACGTGGCAGGTCGAGGATGCTGAAGACATGCTCGTTGGATTGAGGGTGGTGCAGAGGGTTGGAATGAAAAGGGGTGAGGTTAGGCCCTGGCTTAGGAAACAGCATACCGTGTCCCTCCGATAAGAGGCCCTGCTGTGACCCTGTACGTTGATAGTTTGAAAATGTGATAACCAGCGTCACTCTCAGAAAGTCTCCCGACTCCCCGTGACACCATTGTCCCCTGCCTCAGGCTCTCTGGTTGTCCCTCCTCCATCCTTTATGGGCTCGTCTTCCTGTTCATTCCCTAAATGTTGGTGTCACTCAGGGCTCTGTGTTTAGATCTTTCTCATCTCGCACACGGCCTCTTGCTGGGTGTGTGGAGCCCTTCCTTGGGTTCAGTTACCAGCCACGTGTAGTGGTCTCCCGCATCTCTTTCTCCAGGCCCGGCCTCTCCATATATCTAGCCAACCGCTAGATGACCTACTCAGATGCCTGCAGCGCCTCACGTGAGCCAGCTGTTCCTGGATCTGGCTCCTCTCCCTGCGTTCTCTGATCACAGCCCTCCACCTGTCACCCTAGCCAGGACCCAGGAACCACCACTGGCTCTTTCCTCTCCTTCACACATCTGCGTCGAACCCACCAGAAAACCCCAGTCTCCTGTCTCCATCCATCTCTCTCCACGGTCATGGCCATGAAAAGCTGCTTCCGTCTTCTGGATTATCAGCCCCCATCCTAAATGGTCTCTGCGCCGTCTGGCTTCCTCCACTCCTGTCTGTTCTCCAGAGGGCAGCCGGGGTGAACTTCCTAAAAAGCACACCTGATTAAATTACTACTGCACCTCTCAGTGGCTCCCACTGCCCGCAGGAAGAAATCCAGACATCTTAGCGCAGCCCGTGAGACCTTTCAGGTGCAGCCGCAGCCTAGCTCTCCATTTAATCCCTGCTCTGCCTGCACTCAGCCACCAGCTGTACCTAACTTCTGTGCTTCCAGTTCCCTCTCCCTCCTTGTCTCCCACCCTGTGGAGCCTTTCCAAACATCTGTACTCCACCTTCCACCCTACCTGCCTCCCTGAATATATTTTTTAATATCACCTCCTGTGAAAATCACTTTTCCGACCCCTTCACCACATCTGAATTAAAGATCATTCCATCTGAAATAATTGTAGAGCAAATTAATTTAGATGAATGATAACTGAATCACTTTGCTGTACACTGGAAATGAACACAACATTGTAAATCAACAATACTTCAATAAAAAGAAATAAATTTTCAATTCAAACTTTTAAAGAATGACTTTTAAGCGTCATAAAGAGCATGAACTTAGAGCTAAAAATTGTGCAACATAATGGTGCTATAATGTTTAATAACTAGATAAGATTTATTTGTACTTTTATAGAAAAAACAATTTTCCTCCTTGGTTCAGATATTAATTTGGGGAGGATGTGTATTACAAACTTACAAGTCATTCCTTCATAGAAATTGCAGTGAGACTTGCCCCCAACTGTAGCATAATTAATGTCAACTCCTAATGAATGGAATTCTGAATGGATACCTTAAATGTATATTATGAACAAATGCTCCCTGAAAAAGACTGTGTGACTATGTGCTCGAAAACAAGAATGAAGTAAATGAAATAAGTTAAATGAAGCATGTCTACATCTTTGGCAAAAATAAGGTAAATGGTTTAACTTTTTTAAAAATTGCAGTTTAGGGACTTCCCTGGTGGCACAGTGGTTAAGAATCCACCTGCCAATGCAGGGGACACGGGTTCGAGCCCTGGTCCAGGAAGATCCCACATGCTGCAGAGCAACTAAGCCCGTGTACCACAACTACTGAGCCTGTGCTCTAGAGCCCACGAGTCACAACTGCTGAGCCCACGTGCCACAACTAATGAAGCCCGCGCACCTAGAGCCCGTGCTGCACAACAAGAGAAGCCACCGCAATGAGAAGCCTGCGCACCGCAACGAAGACCCAACACAGCCAAAAATAAATAAATAAAATAAATAAACTTATTTTAAAAAATTGCAGTTCATACTTACTTTGATTTCTCTGTTTCTGCAACCTTCTAAATTTCCCTCTTGGCTACCAGTGTCCATGAAGGTTGTCAATGCAGCCATCAGCTTAATGACAAGAAAAATTGACGTTTATCTCATTCTCAGCCATTACAGATCACTGCTGGTCTTCGTGAGACGTTAGGTCCAAGACCAATATAGTGGGGCTTCCTAAACACAAATTCCATTAACAGGCTTTGGTTTTAAAATTGGCGTGCCCCATTTTGCTTTCAAGTGTTATTTACATAGCAGTCACTTAAAATGTAAGCTTGTTTATCACTTGAACTCAGACTTGAACAAGATTTAGCATATGATTCTTAGGCTTTGAATCAAAATCTTCTTTCAATTCTAGTTAAATAGTTCTATGTTAATGTTTAATTATCAGAAATGCAAACAAGATCTTCACATTTGCTCTCATGTTGGGGCAAAATAACCTCTTATTAAAGAATTACAGCCAGGATGCCTGAATGTTGCACTGGATGGTGGTTAATTCCTACCTGGTCGTGGTCGGCCCCTAGGTCAAGGTGCCAGCCAGGAGGTCCCCTGCCAACTCCCATGACATCTGCCTTATGTAGGACATGTTCCTAGAGTCCCAGGGTGAACATGCCAGCACAGCACAGCAGCTTTTTGTCCTTCCCCGGCTCCCATCTGCACCTTCAGACAAACACTGGTCTCTGGGTCTCAATGGGACTCAGCAGGTAAGACCCCTCTGCCCCAGCAAAGACCCTTGGGAACTCCAGACCACCATAGAAGGTTCTGAGAAAAGCCACAATAGCAACATGGAGTCATCCCAGGCCATCCTGTGCGATACCATGGGAACCCTTCTCAGGGTGACGGATCTACGGGAAGTCGTGGAGCTCCAGGTACAATGAATCTGCTCTGTCCTCTGAGGCACAGACGTGTCCTGAGATGGAGTGAAGAAGTAACAGGAAGCCTCGGGGCATCACGGTGAGAATGCCTCTGAGCACTGGGTACCAGAAGACGGTGATGTTAACTGAGGGGGCACCACCTCTGTTCTACTGTCTTGCTTCTCCATGGGCTGCTCGCCAAGGAAACATGCTGAGCCTTTAAAACAGACCCTGTAAAGTCATCATGGAAAGGGACAGGGCGGTCCCTATTGTCAAGTAGACAATCATCATGGAAAGGGACACGTTGGTCCCTATTGTCAAGTAGACAATTTGTCCAGTGTTCGGCTTATAATGCTGAGGCTCATTATTTTGCTCTACGTATCTCAAAGGGCTTCAGAGAGAACAGCATCTACTCAACCACTCTATGAGCGAATTAAAATCCTTCGTTCATAAATGCAGGGATCAGGGCTTCCCTGGTGGCGCAGTGGTTGAGAGTCCGCCTGCCGATGCAGGGGACACAGGTTCGTGTCCCGGTCCGGGAGGATCCCACATGCCGCGGAGCGGCTGGGCCCAGGAGCCATGGCCGCTGAGCCTGCGTGTCCGGAGCCTGTGCTCCACAACGGGAGAGGCCACAACAGTGAGAGGCCCGCGTACTGCAAAAAATAAATAAATAAATAAATAAATAAATAAATAAATAAATAAATGCAGGGATCAAATCAAAGACATATCAAAGGTCAGAATCCAACCTCTTGACAATCACCAGGGTTCGAAACCAGACTCATTTTACCCCCACTAATAGTCGTGTCCCCGTGTTTCTACAGTTGTGTTCCTGTAGGGCACCCTATCCCCCTACCCACCATGTGAAACGTTGGGATCTTGCATGATGAGCTTGTCTCAAGGAATGCCCAACCACCTGTGCTTGAAACACAGGTGTTTCTACGGATAGCAATATTGTATTCACTATTGCCATTTGAATGAGAGAAACAAAGCATAAAACTAATCTTTAAAGATAGACTCTCAGGCTGCGGGTACCATTCAGCCAGTGAGTAATGAGCTTTGATGGGAGTGGAGTCATGCCCTTCATGGCCTGAATCACGCAGGACTCTCTTTTCTTACTGCCATGGGATTCATTTCATTGGCCCTTGCCACCACTGCACTCACAAAATAAGAAATCAATAAGTAATTATGGATAGGGAAGGGGGTGCCTGCGGATTTCCTCAAATGTCCAAACTACAGTGGATGAGAGAGTGGACACAGTGCTCCGTGTTGTCTTTCGCTGCTTCCAGGAGACTGACCTCTATACCTAGATGAGCCAGTGGTCCTGACCGCTGTGAACTGAAGTCACATTTCATGCTTCACATCCCTCATCACCCTCACCTGCTGGATATTTAAAAATCAATACTGGATTGCAGCGAGAACTAGAAAGATATTTTGAAATACTGTCAAGGAAAAAAACACAACATGATCAAAATTCAAAATTTTGATCTTTAAGCTTTGCAGCAAGAAGAGCAAGAAATACTTTTATACTCGCTTTAGCATGTTGCCATTTTGAAAATTAAGAGATTTTTACTTGGGGAGTATCTAAGATGGTGAAGGAAAGGTGGTAAATCCTCTATAGAAATAAATTAAACGACTGAATGTAGAGCTGTCATTTTAGCAAGGAAATTGCCTACCAGGAATTTATTAATCTTTCTACTGTGCTGGAAAATTCTTCACCAAGGGATGACTGGAAGGACGTGAAGACTTTTGGCCAGACTCTTAAACAACCTGAGTGCAGTGTCCTCAAGACTCAAAATTGTAGCTCCTTGAGTTCTTTCTTTTCTAAATCACTGTGTGTCAAGCTGGGGTCGGAAACAAAAAGGGTGAGGTTAAACTCAGCTATGACACACATTCGCGTGTTGATTTTTGTATCGACAAGTAAGGTCCTCCTTCATGAGGTCCCCTAACCTCTCGGAGACAATTCGCAGACACTAATCCTATGATATCTGTCCAGAAACGAAGGCACAAATGGGAACAGAAGCAAAAATCAATTCTGCAAAAGTGGAAATCGATGCACATGGCAGTTTCTAAACAAGAAGTGAGTAGTTAGAGCTGTTGTGGGACTGGACCTCCAAGTTGGGGAAAATCCTCGCGAGCGGTGTCCAAGCTGAATGTTTCCTTCCTGCCTCTGCTCTGCCAGGTGGCTTTACTGTAACATTTTAAATCAGAACCTCTGAAAATACCCCAGAGACAACAGGCAGAGGAAAAGGATTGAATCAGGAACTAGAAAACTCGCTAAGCTTTTTTTTTTTTTTCTTGGAAGTATAATTGATTTACAATGTCGTGTTAGTTTCAGGTGTACAGCAGGGTGATTCACTTATACATATATATACAGTTTTATATATATATATATATATATATGTATGTATACATACACGTACATACATATATATGTATGTGTATGTATATTCTTGTTCAGATTCTTTTCCATTATAGGTTATTGCAAGATATTAAATGTAGTTCCCTATGCTCTACAGTAGGACCTTACCTTGTTGTTTATCTCTTTTATATATATTAGTGTGTATCTGTTAATCCCAAACTCCTAATTTATACACCCGCCTTTCCCCTTTGGTAACCATAGTTTGTTTTCTATGTCTGTGAGTCTATTTCTGTTTTGTAAATAAGTTCATTTGTCTCATGTATTTAAATTCTACATGTAAGTGATATTAAATGATATTTGTCTTTGTCTGACTTACTTCACTTAGTATGATCATCTCTAAGTCCATCCATGTTGCTGGAAATGGCATTATTTCATTCTTTATTATGGCTGGGTAATATTCCATTGTATATATGTACCACATCTTCTTTATCCATTCACCTGTTGATGGGAGAGGACAGATCTATCATCTATCATCTATCCTTTAGGTTGCTTCCATGTCTTGGCTACTGTAAACGGTGGTACTGTGAACATTGGGATGCATATCTCTTTTCAAATTAGAAAAGAAACTCACTAACTTTAATGTAAATATACCACCATTCTTGTTGTTTACTTTGGGCAGTTCATTCAAACTCACCCCACCTTTTCAGTGGATCCCAGTAGATGGGATAAACTACGTCTAAGAAAGCCTTAATTTGACTGGGAAGAAGATCATGATCAATTTCTTCTCTCTTCCTGCCTCCATCTGCACACCCCCCCCCCCTCCGCCCTCTCAGAAGCTGTTCCTTCCTATGTCCCCATGCACCCCGCCCATCAGGCTCTGGCAGGGAAGGGGGATGAGCAGAGAGGAGAGAGAGCCCGGCCCATGAGGTTGTAGCCTGGCATTCGTATCCCGCCTATCCCCACATGCTGGCTCCTTCTCTCATGGGGGCAGTAGTGTAGTTTGCTCACCAGTACCAGCCTCCAACTGAGGACTCCTGGCCTGGACCTGGCCGCCTCCAGCTAACTGCTCCGAACTCTCCATCCACCTCAGGCTTCTGCTACTCCACTGCACATAGACCAGAGTGGATATAGATTTTGCGCCCTGTAGCTTAGGTAGTTTGGGTAATCCTGTTTAAGAAGAATATACTTTATGAATATAAAATTTCCTACAGGCCTTGGAGGGGGGTCATGCAGTGGACAGGCCTGTGACCTAAGCTTCTTAAGCTCCATGGTTGGTCCACCTCTGGCACTGAGTCTGTGCATCACCCTGATAATGGTACTGCAGACACCAGTCCCTGCGACCCCCAAACTCCAGAGAGCCTGTGGTCAGGCAGAATAAGGAGTTCACTTCCTGGGCTTCAGGAGAGGAAGGATGGGGGATGCCCAGCCCATTGACTGCCTCCGAGGAAGCCCTCCCCACTGGCATTCTCCACCCACTAGTGACTTCTCAGCCTAATCTTATATAATCTGGAGATGGAGCATGTCTTAATGCTGCAGGACCTTATTTTGTCCTCCACTTTCACAACTGTGAATGGATGATCTAATTCTTTATTTTGAGGATATATATGGAGCAATGGGTCATCTGGTATTCACTGCTTTGGGACCTTAGCCAAAACACAGACAATGGAAGAAAATTATATTCACATCCTGTCGCAGTACCTTGTTGCAGGTATTTAATCATCTTAAGTTGTCCACAAGTCTAATCAATTGTGTCTAGCACACCCCCAAATAAACATGGCTTTAAAACAAATTCATTGCTCTCTGTTAGTTTCCTATTGCTGCATTAGCAGATTACAGCAAACTTAGTGGCTTCAAGAAACACAAATTCATGATCTTACAGTTCTCGAGGTCAGAAGTGCAAACTGGGTTTCACTCGGCTGAAATCAAAGTGTTGGTTCTGGATGCACCCCTTCCTGAAGCTGTCTAGAGAATCCATCTCCTTTTCCAGCTTCTGGAGGCTGCCACTCTCCTTGGCCAGTGGCCCCTTCCTCCATTTTCTAAGCCATCAGCATAGCTCCTTTGATTTTCTTTCTCTGCTTCTATGGTCACATCACCTTCTCTAAACGCCACCCTCTTCTTGCATGTCTCTTTAAGGACCCTTGTGATTGCATTGGGCCCACTCAGATAATTCGGAGTAATCTCCCTCTTTCAATATCTTTAACTTAATCACACCTGCAGAGTCCCTTTGCTACATAAGGTAGCCTATCACAGGTTCTAGGTAACTAGGACATTGATATCTTTGGGGGAGGGGTGCATTATTTAGCTGGATCTCCATCACGTGGCCATACAAACTGTAAGGCAGGCTGGGACATGTGGTCCAGGTGTGTGTCTGGGAAGAAAAGTAAATGGATTTGTAGCAGTTCTGGCCACATCCTCCTCCCTTACACGATCTCCTCCCAGGCTTCTCCACTGCCGCTCTCCCCTGGGTGTTCTCTGAACTTGCAAGCCTCCATCTCAGTCTTTTTTGCAGACTCCTGGTCTTCCCTGAGGCATCTTTGCTTTTCATCCTATACCGTCTAGTGGAGATGACCTCATCTGGCCCATGGTTGTTTGTTTGTTTGTTTGTTTGTTTTAATATATTTATTTATTTATTTACTTACTTATTTTTGGCTGCGTTGGGTCTTCATTGCCTCGTGGGCTTTCTTTAGTTGTGGCGAGCGGGGGCTACTCTTCGTTGTGGTGTGTGGGCCTCTCATTGCCGTGGCTTCTCTTGTTGCAGAGCACAGGCTCTAGGTGCATGGGCTTCAGTAGTTGTGGCACGTGGGCTCAGTAGTTGTGGCTCGCGGGCTCTAGAGCACAGGCTCAGTAGTTGTGGAACACGGGCTTAGTTGCTCCATGGCATGTGGGATCTTCCCGGACCAGGGCTCGAACCTGTGTCCCCTGCATTGGCAGGCAGATTCTTAACCACTGTGCCACTGGGGAAGCCCCTGGCCCATGGTTTTTAAATACATTTGAAGGCCAATGGCATCCACATTTATTTCTCTGTGTGGTCCTCACTCCTGAGCTCTAAGCTTACACATACACAACAACCCATGTGACATCTCCACTGAACTAGCTCACAAGCTCTAACCTTCCACACACCTAACACGTACCTCTCAATATCTTCCCCAAATCTATTCTTCCTCCATTGTTGCCCATCTCTATAAAGAGCACCTAACCCACCTGGTTGTTCTTTCCAGAATTCCAGGAGTTATTTAATACCTCCTTTTTCCTTATCCCATTACATTTGGCACCAAGCCCTGCTGATTCTATACTCTGAATATCTCTCAAATCCACCTACCTCTCCCATCCTTATTTTCACATCATCTATCCCTAGGCCTGATGAGATTGCTGCCTGCTTGGTTTCGTGGAACCTCCTTCACCATCTTCAATCTCTTTTCCCTTAAAAATTCAGAATGCACTTTTATAAATCCAAACCTGGCCCAGTCAGTCTCCTGATTAAAACTTCTCAGTGGCTTCCAGTTTCTCTCACTTTCCTACCCTCCTCTCCAAGCTCACCTTCCTCAACCTCAGTGCCTCTGCACTGCATGGGCGAAGGTTCATTCCTCAGCCAAGAATGCCTTCCCTCCTCTCCCACCAAGCCTGGCTATTTCAATCTCAGTTTGTCTCTTCCCCAAGGTAACCTCCCTCTCCAACTCTCCAAGGCTAGTAAAGATCCCTCATAAAAACCTGTGCCTTTTTCTTCCTGGCTCTTTCAGAAATGCAATGTGATATAATCCTGTTTTAAACGTCCATCTCCCCTTTATCTTCCCCTCAGGAGCCATGCCTACCTGTCTCTGTTCTCGCCCCTGTACCCAGCACAGGTACTTACTAATGTTTATTAAACAAATCGCAACCATGTAGCTACCCCAGAGTTTAAGATCAGCAGAGGGCTCATTCCGTGGCTCTGCTTCCATTTCCATGGATTAAGGCATTCTGAAGCAGTGCGGAATGTGCAGACATTGAGGTTGGGACCCAGGGTGAGCTTTGAACTTGTTGGCCACTGATGAGTATAGATGCAAAATACTTGGCTTTTCAAATGTCAGAATGACTTTGCTGCTAGAAGCCAGACATTTGGATTTGTCAACCTGAAGATGGGACTTTGTACAGTTTCGCACCAAATGTAACTTTGCAGCACTAGCTGGAACACAAAGGTCATTGGTAAAGATCATCCACATCAGATCTTTGTTTTAAGGCCTCCAAAGTGATGCCAGGGAAACAAAAGGCCTGAGCCGGTCTTATTTCAATTTGCCAGGTGGTTTTCTGCATTCCGTTTGGCACCAGTTAACGACTGTTAGTTAACCATGATATACTTTCTTCGACCAAATTATATCAATTTCTTTCCAACTTGTCAAATCTTCTCAGTAATATTGTTTCTTTAGAATTAGTTCAATGGTAATAAATTGAATTCCTGAAATGGATTTACTCAGTATTTGCTTTTAAAAGATGGTACATACTGCAGAAGACTCTTATCCTTATGTATCCTTAAGTAGCCAAATCAATTTAATTAAATTTCATTAGAAGCACCAGAGCTGAAACAAACTAATGAAAGTAACCGGGTATGTCAGGTGGTATTTACTTCTGCAAATACTTCCTTTTGGCCCTTAAGATTTAGTTTAAATATTTAACTCTAATAGCTTTTGGAATTGTTGATGGAATTAGTTTTAGTGAATCTTTTAACAAACAGTTTACCTTAAAAATAGATGGAAGCTTGTTTTATTATAGCCAAGAGGAGCTGTGGTTTCATCGACAGGCAAAATCTGGCTTGGTCTTCAATCACACAGACTCTGAATATTCTATTTCCATGTTTTTCTCTATAATACCTTTTACTGAAGTAAGGAGGATGTTTGTATAACTACCGCTAATTTGGAATCTTTTCTTTCTCTTCATGTGATTACATCAATAGGTTTATTCCACTTAAAAAATGACTGAAAAACTGGCACAATTTTGAGCAATCACGTTTTCTTAAGTGAGCAGTATCTCAGCTGGTTACCTTTTTCAGCAGATGGCAACAACTCAGGTTTTAACTTTCACTTGAAAAATAGGTTCCTGACGAAGTGATTGAAGTACAAGCTCTAAGTGTTCTGGGTTGAATGAGTGGATGAACTTGGTTCGCTTTAAGCCCCAAGGATTTTCACCACACTTTCTTTATGTCTCAAGTCATCATAGCAAATTTGAATTGACAAGCTCTATGGGCCGAGAGACTTCAAGGACAGCTTAACACAAAAAGGCTTGTATTTGTTACTTCAGAACTAAAGAGTCTCTGTATGCCTCCTGAGAAATCCTTGTTTAGATGCCAGGTAAATCTTATCAAATTAAGGAAGCTCCAGAGCTGTTTTCAAAGAGAGGAAAAACATATACTGGCATAACTGTGTCTTAGTATCTATTTCAGGGAGCCAATTAATATCCTCAGTGGAAAGAAAAACTGTTCTCCATCTTCAACGTTAATTATTTTCTGAAGCTTTTGTCCAAGTCAGAGATGTCACTTATCACTAGAAAAGATTTGTTACATCTAAATTCTAAGTATAGAAGATAAAGATTCCAAAACTCACTTTGAAAACAGAACTGCAGATGGGAACCTCCCGGTTTAACTTATCCATCACAGCTGTAGATATTCACTAACTTTGTCACTTTCCACCCCACCATTGTCTAGTCACTGAAGGGCACCTCTTCGAGAGGCCAGAGATCACAACATAAGTAACGTGAAATCCCATGCCCTGTTTGTTTGGGTTTTTTTCCATTTTTATTGGTGTATAGTTGATTTAAAATGTTGTATTAGTTTCTGCTGTACAGCAGGGTAAATCAGTTATACGTATACATATATCCACCCATGCCCTGTTAATCTCATCTCCTGAAGCACGTTGATGAAGATTTGGTATTTAACCGCTTTTCTCTAGCCTCCCGCATCAGCAGATTCTCCGAACAGCCTTGAGGTATTCACTCTTCCTCTCCACTTTCACCCTGAACTCTTTGTTACGCAGATTAAACAAGTTCTCTCCCTAATCTCTTTTCCCTCCTGGTCCAGCTGGCAGTGTCCTTCTCCATCCCTTCTCTAATCCAGCGCTAGGGGCGGGGCCCACTGCCCTGCTCCGTTGGCAGTGACAGGATGCTCTTTGGCGGTCAGGGAGGAGAAGGTCTGGGAACACTCCCGCCTGGCTTATTTCATTCCATCACAGCCACATGCCCTGCACACCTCCTGTTGGCATGCACAGCGCCCTGTTCCTGCTCCAGAGCAGCGACCCCGGTCATCAGTGTTCCATGCCCAGTAATGTTCCCACAAGGTGACCCCCTCCAGAAACCAGCCCATCAGTCCAGTGAACACAAGTCACACCTCACAGCAGGTGTGGGCTCCTATACCCAAACTGAAGGACATTGGAGCATATCTAATGAGAAATGTGATGTGCTCTCCCTTCTCCTCCTTTTTCCCCAGCTCTCCTAAGGATTGTGTTTGGGGAAAACTGAGTGCATTTGCTGTGGACAGCGGCTCGTGCTTTCTGAGCTGCAGGATGCAAGAAGCAGTAGAGATTGGGGGCAGGGCACGTGCAAGAGGTAAAGATATATGTGCTCTGAGAGCTGTGAATGGAATCAGAACCAAGCCAGGCCCAGATGTGGCAGGTATAATGATGCACCAGAATTTTTTACAAGATTGGTTAAAGAGGAGACAATTTTATATACCTCGCATTGAAACATGGGGAACGGAGAGAAATTACCATTTCACGTAGAGTAGGCAGTCCGTAGGCTACTTTTCTCTTTCTTTCTTTTTTTTTTTTTTTTGGTACCAGTTTACCTAAACCAACACTGCCTCCAGCCCAGCAGTAAGTACGTCGTAAAGGACAGATATACCAACAGCAGCAGAGACTGATGAGGTTGCGCTAAGCTAAAATTAAAACAAAACACTGTAAGGCTCTGATAACCTTCGCTTGTTATAGAACTGTAAGAGTGTAAGAACTGTGGCGTTAACAGTAAAGACTATGGCATTGATTATCATTGCATTTATAACAATTAATGAGGTCACCTTAAATCATTGAATCCATCTAGCAGCATTTATTAGGCACTTCGGTATTGCAGCTACTAGGCTAGAGACCAGGAAATAATAAGGCCCAGCCCAGCCTCACAGCTGGGCAGACGGACAGGCTTGCAGCAGACATAAGTGTGAGGTCATAGCATTTTGTTCATAGCAGGCAAGGAAAAGCATAGCTGTATTGCTAAAAGCTCCCCTAAACCTTGGAGGCATAATTCATTTAGCAAGAGCGATTGAATGAACACGAGCTGCCTGCCTTCTGTTTATTACCTAGCACAAAACTGAGCCGCGAGAGTAAGATTTGACAGAAAAGGAGAAGGTGTTGTGTCAGGTCTCAGAGCTGCCTGATCAAAGGTGGAGACTGGGAAATTGAGTCACATGGTGACTGCTGGGTAATCGGGTGTGATTGGGGCTCATTGCGGCAGGCGGGATCGGGGGGCACCTCTCTGCTCTGAGGTTGGACCTATTTTTGTTCCTGTAGAAGTCAATGCCTTATCTGACACTGCGAAATGGAGTCGAAGACCTAAGGGCCTCCTAGGATTGAGCCCTCTACAATGTATTCTGTATCCCTATTAGTCACTGCCAAATATGCATGGAAACTCCAAGCCAGTGGTTCCCAGCCACGCTATTCATTAACATCACCTGAGTGCTTTTGAAAATACCAACACCCAGACCTTACTCAGAACAATTTCAACAGAATCTCAGAGTCCGAGGCCCAGCAGGACTATATTTAAAACTCCCCGAGCTGACTGAATCATTTTGCCCTTATTTTATGGAAAAGAAACCGAGACAGAGCTGACCAGTCATCGTGGTCCTAATCGGTCGTGGGACAGAAGGGCTGACTTGAACAATTGTCTAATTCCACCTCTCTCAACAGAGACACCCAAGGTGAAAGCAGGTTTGAGCCTTGACAAACAGCTCTATTCATTTCTTTGCACACAAACCTAAGATATTCACGTGCTGATCTGAATTGAATGTCCTGCACGATTTCCAGAATAAGAGGCTATGGGGCGGGTGTGTGCTGTACTAGCCTCGTGTAGACGGGTCTGAAAACCACTTAGCCCCTTCATCTGGGCTCTGTTGGCGGAAGTCTCTCCAGTAACACAGTCTTCGTGGAGATGTTTATGGGATGGTAAAAATATATATATATAAAGGAGATGGTTATAAATTCAGGGACCTCGGAACACTTAAGGGAAAGATCTGTAGGAAATAGAGTGGCCACCATGTCGTCAAACTGTGAGGACCCAATGGTCATGAGGCTGTGAACAAAGTTACCTTGATTCTCGCACTTTCTGGACCATTGAGAGTAACGATGAAGATGAGAATAGCTTTGGGGAATAAAACAATTTCATAAAGAAACACGCCGGGAACTTTCTGAAACTGGTGAAACTGGTGGAAGGACAGTAAAAGGGTAAGATAAAGAAAATCAGATTATTTCTGGTGGCAATTTAAAGTTCAATGACTTTGAAATCCTCTTCTCTTTTGGATTTCTATCTCTTATACTTGGAACAATTTAACAACCTCCGGTTTTAAGTTTAATATGTTAAAAATAAAAACCAATCTGAGGTGCAGATATCATATCACATTCTTGACACCTTGGCTGTGTCAAAATGTGAAGGGCTGAAGGGCACAACTTTGCGGTCATTTTGCTGGAGGTGAAAGACAGATATTAAAAGAGTTCTTTATCATCAATATTAAGGATTAACGGCCCTGCCCTAGTTACTGTGGCTATTCTTCATTCTGTTTCCTTCCTTGAACTTTCTTATCTAAGCCAAAGGGATGGTATGAAGGGGAACTGGGGTTAAGCACCCAATAGAATTTGGGGAACAACCTCTGGTCTACAGAGACTTAAAAGGTTAAAAAGAAAACATCATCATCAAAGAGGCAAATAGGGCTTCCCTGGTGGCACAGTGGTCAAGAATCCGCCTGCCAATGAAGGGGACACGGGTTTGAGCCCTGGTCCAGGAAGATCCCACATGCCGCAGAGCCACTAAGCCCGTGTGCCACAACTACTGAGCCTGCGCGCTAGAGCCCGCAAGCCACAACTACTGAGCCCGTGTGCCACAGCTACTGAAGCCCGCGCGCCTAGAGCCCGCGCTTCACAACAAGAGAAGCCACCGCAATGAGAAGCCTGCACACCGCAACAAAGAGTAGCCCCCACTCGCTGCAACTAGAGAAAGCCTGCGCGCAGCAATGAAGACCCAACGCAACCAAGAATAAATAAATAAATAAATTTATTAAAAAAGAGGCAAATAATGATTTTAAAGCTATGTGCCCAAGTTGTGTGTGTTTCTGTAAACCACTTTCAAGTCTTTCTGAATGACAGTGGGAAGTAAATGCATAATAAATTTATTGCAGGCTGGCTAGATAACAAGTATGTCCATGGCTGGTTGGTTAAAAGAAACGTTAGCTCAGCAATAACTTTCCCAAAGAAAATATATCTTCATGTCCTACTTCTTTTGAAAGCAAAACATTTTTTTTTCAGTAGAATGACTAAAAATTTCATGCAGTAAAAGATGTCAAGGGTCATGAGATCTACCCTCCAGGTAGTTATTCAGCATCACTAAAACGAGTGTAGATTTATCTGTACCCTGGTCTCTAGCATCCAAGGTTACACTTTTCCATGATGTGTGGAAGGATGTGCCATCAGAATTAAACCTGAGGTCCCTTCTGGGCATTGGTGACGGTAGTGATGTTGGAAGCCTTTGTTTAGTCATCACACCTTTCACTCTGCATCAGGGAATGAGGGGGAAGATGGATATGGAGTAGGAACCAGGTCACCTTCCTTGCTCCTCCAGAGGCTCCCAAGCTGTGGCTCAGGAAACTGCTCTAATCCAGAGCCTTAACTGGGTTTCCACTCTGCCCTGTTCCCCAGGCTCCCCCTTCCCACCTCCATTCAAAGTTTCTGTGCCCACATGCATACGATTACCGGCCATAAGCAGAGGTGTCTGGCTGGGGCGACATTCTTGGTGCCTCTGGCACACTCCCTGTCATCCTCAGGTGTCCTCTAACCCCATCACCCACAGACAAGTCACCTGCAAGACTCACCTCTGTCACGCGATTGTATTCTCAGAAATGGGTCTTATAAAGGATTTGGAATCTTTTTCTGGTGCTTTCTTATGAGTTTCTTCCTTCATAAGAAGTTTCATTATTACATCCATTTTGCTGACACCTCCAGAGATGTAAGTACTTACCTAAGCATCATCAATTGTGAACCGCTGAGCAAAACATCTCCACTCACCTGCGTAAGAGGGAGATGCTGAGCACAGCGCTACTTGCCAAGTAAAACCAGACCTAGAGTTATACCACATTTATGTCTGGTGTCTCCTTTGGCCTTAGGACATATCAGATATTAGCCCATATTCTTATTATGAAATACCTTGCCCACCTTTCATAACATATGGAGTATCATGACTTATTCATGACCAAAGAAGCCAAGGGTTTGATTAAAGCAATTTCCTGAGCCACTCCTTGGAACCCTGCCCCCCATGCAAAGAATATCTTCTAAATTGCAAGTGAGACAAACATAAAATTATCTGCCTCTGTTTGGTCATGTTTAAGGATTTTTGCTGTCAACAAAGCATTCCCTTCACAAGAAAGGAACATCTTCTTAAAACAAATTTTTTAATTGTTCCCGTATGTGAGTAATGGGTCCATTCACTTCTGAAGTACTTTACAGGCTTTTGTAAGACTGCTTCTGCCCTGTGCATGCTGCCGTCCTCTGGAGGGTTTAAGGGAAATGCCCAGAATTCCTTCAGAGACAGTACATTTTCTCCTCCTGCCCTGACACCTGCCTGTTACCACGGCTCCCACCCTTCCTGGAAGAGGTTGCAGCTATTTGCCCTTAGACCCTCCTTGCCTCGGTCACCACCAACTGCCCAGGACTCCTGGGTAAGCCATCATTTCTGGACTCTTCTCACTCAAAGGCTCTAAATAACCAGTAATCTGCTCCAGTATTCCCCCCTTTCTCCCTTTCTCCTACCCACCTCTCCTCCTTTCCCCCTTGAACCCACAGGCTACTGTCAGTAAGACCCTCTGTATCCAATACCCACCCCTTCTTTTTTCAGTCTTCTTGCTGTGACACCGGCTGTCCCCAAGGACACCCCCCAGCCCCCGGCAGCCCCTCACGTGGTGGCTTGTCATGTCCCATCCCCTCTGCCCAACGTCACTAGGCTTGGAGGTGGACTAGGTATCTCCCTTGCTCCTCTTTGCTCTTTCTGGGAAGTTCTCCTCTCCTCCCTCAAGGAAACCCCTAGCATCTGTGAAAAGGCCCCATTACAATAGTCTCTGACCCTCTTCAGATCCTCAGTCCACTGCCTAGTGTTCATTCCCCATATCCTCCCTCAATCTTCACTTTCCTCTCCACCCAGCTTAGATTCTGTGGGCTTCCATGACATGCCCTTTGCATCCCCTTGTCCCTGTCTCCTTCCAAGTCACTTTTCTGACCACCCCCATCCGATTCCATCTACTCACACCTGCCCCAGGGCAGCTGAATGTGGCTGGAGGAAAACAAGCCACGATGGGGATGAGTCTTCTCCTTTTGAATTCATTGCCATGAGCCTCAAGTCACCTCTCAGCTCCTGGCCACCAGGCTACATGGCCATGGTCAGCCTGCACCCCTCCTACCTCAAGAACTGTCTCACGCTTCTCTTCTTGCTCTCTTCTTTCCTCTTCCCTCCCTTCCCCTCGCCTCTTCCATCCTCTAAACTCCAACTCCTTCTCACTCTCAGCGGATGCATGACCTCACTTCTCATCCCCACGTCCCCTCCAGAAAATGTCGGGAAACAGAACAGGACATCCTCATCGTCCCATCACCAGATCAGCCCGTCTCCCTGCTGCGTCTGTGGCTGTGCAGCCTGTCTGTCTTCTCTCCTGATTCCATGGCCTATGACCCCACAGCTCACTGAATCCCATCAACCCCTCCTTTCTTAAGAAATGTTTCCCTCTCTCTCCTGCGTCCCCAGTTTTTCTTCCTCTATGTCGAGTCATTCCCATCAGGATGCGAAATGCCGCAATCTCTTCCAGGTGATATATTAAAACTTCTCTTAGTCGCTCTAGCTCTTGAAGCCCCATTTCTGGGCTCCCCTTAATAATCAGCTTTTGCCAAAGGCTGTCTGAACTTACCATTTTTCCATCAGTTCTCACTCTCTTTTGAGCCTACCTGAGTTAGAGATTTACCAACCAGACCAAAGAAAGTACTTTTGTTCCAGTCATGCTGACTTCCATCTTCCCAGGGCCAAAGGACTGTGCTTGGTCCTCCTTGTTATTCAGCTGGTCTCCTTCTCCTCTCTGCATCTTCTTTCCTGGTCTTGCCTGACATCACACCCTTCTGTTTCTGCTCCCAGCTCACTCTGCTCGTTCTCAGCATCCTGGGAATTTTCTCCTTGCTCTCTGTGCCCTCTGAGTATTGGAGCGTCCCAGCCCTGTGTCCTCTGCTTTCCTCTATTTGCATTCACATGCAAGGCTTCCATCCATTCTCTTATCTTCAAATGATATCTGTACACTGAACTGCAAAAGTTTACCTCTAAGTCTGACGTCACTCCTGAAATTCCAGGTTTCAGGTTCTGCTTTATTCTCTCTTTTCTTTCATGTCCAGCAGGCATTTCTAACCCAGCACATCCCAGATGGCAGCACTGATCTCACTTCCTAAAGCCACTCCTCTTCCAGCGGTCCCCTGTCTCAGTAAGTGACATCTCCAGCCCCCCGTTGTTCACACCAGCAACATCGGGGTCAGGCTTGATTCCTCTCTCCCACACCCAGTAGCCGAGTGATCAGCAAATCCAACTTAGATCCAAAATCTGCGCCTTGCTCACCACCAGCCCACACCCAAGCCAGGGTCGTCTCTCTCTCCCTCTAGTGGAATAGCTCGTTAACTCGTCTCCCCATTTCTCTTCTACTCTCCCCAGACTGTCCTAGATGCTCAGAAGCCTTCTTGTCTTCCTGGCCCACCCTTGCTCACTCCCCTTCAGTCACAGAAACTTTCTGCTGTGCTCACATCAGCCAAGCACTTTCCCACCCCAGGCTCTTCACTTCTGCTCTTCCCTTGGCTTGGAAACCCCGACCTGTGTCTTCAGTGTCTGGCTTCTAGTCATCTGCCAGGTCTCTGTTGCAACGTTAACTGTTCCCAGAGTGCTTGCCCGACCACACGCCCTCAAATAGCATCTCCTCACCTGCGTTCCTCAATCCCCTCAGCTTGCTTCCAAGGACTTATCAATATGCCACATGTTTTTATTGAAGTGTAATTGATTTACAATGTCTCAGGTGTACAGCAAAGTGATTTAGTTATATATATATATATATATGTGTGTGTATTCTTTTTCAGATTATTTTCACTTATAGGTTATTATAAGATATTGAATATAGTTCCCTGTGCTCTACAGTAGGTCCTTGTTGTTTATCTGTTTTATAAACAGTAGTGTGTATCTGTTAATCCCAAACTCCTAATTTATCCCTCCCCCCTTCCCCTTTGGTAACCGTTAAGTTTGTTTTCTATTCTGTGAGTCTGTTTCTGTTTCGTAAATAAGTTCACTTGTATCATTTTTTTTAGAGTCCACGTATAAGTGATATCATATGATATTTGTCTTTCTCTGTCTGACTTATTTCACTTAGTATGAGAATCATCTCTAGGTCCATCCATGTTGCTGCAAATGGCACTATTTCATTCTTCTTTATAGCTGAGTAGTATTCCATTGTATGTATATGTGTGTGTATATATATATATATATATATATATATATATAGCACATCTTCTTTATCTATTCATCTGTCGATGGGCATTTAGGTTGCTTCCATGTCCTGGCTATTGTACATAGTGCTGCTATGAATGTTGGGGCGCATGTATCTTTTCAAATTAGAGTTTTCATCTTTTCAATATGCCACATTTTAGTAGTTAACATGAGTCTTCACTTGTTTACTGTTTGACTTCGGGCGGCCCGTCAACTTTCTAAGGCTCAGATTCTTCCTCTGTAAAATGGAGCTAATAAGAGTATCCAGCCCATGGGATTGTTGAGAAAATCTTGCCATGGAGTAAATACTCAACAAGCACTAGGTAGTAGCTTTTATAATAGCATACTTCTAATTTTGGCTTTATCGTACGGGTCAAATAGAACAGGAATAATGAGAATTACATAAAGAAAGACACAAATATTGAAATGAGTTTAAATTCTGTTCTTTGTTAACTTTCGTCCATTTACGTTTGCACTGATTCTTTATAGAGAATTGAGTCCCTTGAAAAGGTCAAAACAGAAAAAACCAAAAGAGTTAAAAATGGTTGCCTCTGTGAAGCAGGAACTGGGAGTGCAGCAGGTGTCTGCTTTTCCTTGATAATGTCAGTACTCTTTGACATCTTGCTTTGAGAAAACTAACCTTGAATTAAAGAAGAAAAAAGACTGAAAAGAAATACTGTGACATCTCAACAGAAGTTCTCTGGGGAGGAGGAGAGAGGAATTGTTGGCTATTTTTATTTTCTTCTTTATGCTTTCTAAATTCAAAAAGTGATCCATAATGTATTTATATGGTTTTCATGATGAAAAATGGTATACATGCTTTTCCTGTATTAACCAGATATTAGAAGGCGAAGGGCGGATTGATTGGTAGGAGGCATTTTGAATATGCTGTACATTGAAAAATAGAATTCCTGGGGCAAATCAGAGAACGTAGCAACCTGAGTGTGAATACTTGGCAGCAGTCATGCTGAAGGCCTTGAGCTGGTGGGGACGGGGCATTTGAGGCAGAGAAGGACCTTGAAACCATGTAAGGGAGATAAACGGGAAGGGACGATGCTTCTCGGCATTCTGATCACTAACAGATTGGTCCTGAGAAAAGAAGAGTAAACACTTTGGAAAACTTGGAGGTGGTTGAAAAGAGGACCGGACAGAGCTGGAGCCAGGCAGGCAAAAAATAGACAGTTTCAGGCTCATTCTGAGCAGCATGTTTTCATTTAAATACAATCTTCAGGCCAAAGCAGGTTTGCAAAGAGACCATTTATCTCACATCTGGGGTGGAAAGCAAGCACCGAGGGCAGGCCCTCCCCGAGTCAGGCTGTCTGGAGGGGGCAGGGGGTGGGTCTCAGTTATCGCTCCTCTCTGTTAACCTGGACGATGGAGGTGCAGAGATCTGAGACCTCTCCTGACAGACTGGAGAAATGCTTTGCAAATTCCAATGCTTGGCACATCCAAGTGTGAGGAAGTGAGGCATCTCTCTGCCTGCCCCAGTTAATAGGAGCTGCTGTCTATTGCAGGATGGATGGTCACAGTATCACTTCGTAGCCTCATCTTCAACCATCGAGAGGGATCGGCAAAGACCCTACTCCTCCTCTCGCACGCCCTCCATCTCCCCTGTGCGCGTGTCTCCCAACAACCGCTCAGGTAAGAGGGGCCCCGGGCCAGTGGCTGCTTCTCTTGGATCCAAGGCCCCCCGCCCCGACCCCTTAGCTGACCCCACAGACAGGAGGGCCATCCCAACTGGGACGCTTGCTAGAAATATCAAATGAATCTGTTTTCTTTTTACAGTGGTGGTGACTTTGTATCATACGTACACAGACTCAGAACAAACATCTTTCTAACAGGTTTCTAAAAACCTCTAACAGGTGTCACAGGCATGAAATGCACATCCTGGGCCTGCATTCAGGGAGGAATAGGAATGTATAAAACCACCAAGTGTTTGCAGTTCAGGGTTTTCCATGGATGTTTTACCCACTTAAGATAGTTTAGGTTGCATTTGATTGATTAGATTTGGGATACCAGAGTAGGGGAGAGAGGGTGTGCTCCTTCCTCCTTGAGAATGACCTACGTTTGAAAACTGTCATTGAGGCTTTTGTTACTGTTCCGTACCTGATTTGCTTTTCATTATTACCTGTAAGCCAGCAGATAAATCATTTCATGTATTCATATTACAATCAACTGTAACTTTTAAACCATTCAATTTAATTTTTTCTAATTTTATTTCATTCTTTCTTTTTAATTTTTTTATCAAAGCATAGTTGATGTACAATATTACGTAAGTTACATGTGTACAATACAGTGATTCACACCTTTTAAAGGTTATGCTCCATTTATAGTTACTGTACAATATCAGCTGTGTTCCCTGTGCTGCACAGTATATCCTTGTAGGTTGTTTTATACAAAATAGTTTATACTTCCTAATCCCCTACTGCTATATTGCCCCTCCCCCCGTCTCATTCTTATTAGATTTTATTGTTGTTTTATTCAATGTGTAATAAATAATTTTATATGGGCGAACACACACACGCACACAGATAGAGGCTTTTGTTTAAGAAAAGTTTCTCCTTGCTCTTCACTGCCCTCCTCCTGCTGAGGAAACTATATTTTCTGGAACTGAGTCTCAAGGGCATGATGGTACAGAGCACTCCCCAGCAGGGTGGCCCCTCTGCCCTTGAGGATGTTTGTCATGAAACTTTACACCATACTTTACTGTCATAATGATGGGGAGAATCAGAGATGAATGGGGAATATTTGACTGAAATAGATTACCCTCTCCCAGCCCCATGAAAACTTATATTTTTAGTGTGGTGTTATCACTTCTGATGTTTAGCCCCACACTGAACGAGAATTAGGAAGCCCCGTGTAACTGGAGGAACTTCCACCTGCCTCAGAGGCATGGAGGTGGCCTTTTACACATGTTATTTTCATAGTTCTTAAAAAGATAAAGAGCAGTGAGTCTTGGAAGCTAAAGGACAGTGTCTTTAAGAGCTCTAATTATGAAGAACCAATCAGTGTCAGGAAGATGGAATAATATAATAGATTGGAAGGCGCCCAGAAAGAGAAGCAGTGCCTTACAGGATGTCAGCATCCCAGGGATGCAGGTGGAGCACTGCCTGGTGGTACCCAGGTAAGGCACTTCGAAGACACCTAATAAACTCTTGTTGGCGTGATGCGATTTTTCCAGGAGTATCCTCCTGGTTTACCGGAGACTCGGACCACTGTGTGTGAGGTCTCAGGAGATAATTACACACTTGACATAGTTTAGTAAACCCCACCATCTGTGCAATATCGGATTCTCATTTTAAAAGCTTTGGTCAAGAGGCTCCAAAATATTGTCCCTTCACGATTGCCTGGCAGTGACTCATAAAAGGCCAGTCTTTATGCAGAAGATCTAGGAGCAAGGACAGGAGAGGACTCTCCCCAGAGAGGAAGATGGAGAGAGAAGAGAGGAGATGGGGCAGAGGTGGAGGGGGTGAGTGAGACGCAGCAGCCCGTGTTCTGAGAACACGCAGGAACTGGACCCAGAGCCCAGCTGAGTTATGTGGAACAATTGCAGGTTTCTTCCCTGCCTTCCCATTGGATTTACACCCAGAGATTCTGGTGCAACTGGCTGGGGGGCATGTTCAAGCATCAATGTATTTTTAAGTATTCTAGGTAACTAATTCTGATGGGCAGCTAGGATTGGAAATCTCTGAGGGTTTCAAGATCTCAGCAGTGAGCCTTGATTTTATTTGACAGGTCTGAGAGGTGGGTAGGGGGCCTTTCAGGAAAGGATGGGCAAAGGCCCCCGTTGTTACCTTCCCAGTGCTTGGCTAAGACATCCACTGAGCCATCTTCTGGTTTCACTTCCTCATCCGATGAAGAGCTCCTCAACTTCAGAAAGTGTGCTGTGACTCGTGTTTTTGTCTCCCGTGTCTAGCACGGGGCTTTGCACATAGAAGATACTAAGTTTGGTGAAATGAATCAAGTGACTCAGATAGGCAACAAGCAGGCCCAGTGGGCTGGAGCTGGGGGACCCTGCAGAGGGTGTGAACGAACAGCTGAAAGGTAAACTGAGGCTTGACTGGGGAGGGGCTTGGACACTAGTGAAGGAAAATGAGCTTTATCCTAAAACTCAGAGTTCCCCAGAGATTCACCAGGCATGCTTGCTAAATTTGGATTCCTAGGCCTAACTGGAAATTCAGATTCACAAGGTCCAGGGTCGGGTTTTGTGATCCCCAGGTTCTCAGGTGAGTCTTAAGGTTAAACAAGCTTATGAAGCACTGCCCTCGGGCATGGAAGCTGGGGAAGGCTCTGGGACCGAAGAGTAGCACGGCTGCCCTCAGAATGGGTGAGATGCAATTGACTAAGCTTGGGATGTGAGTGGCCTCATTGAGGAGCGTGGAGACCAATGTGAGGTCAGCCCATAGGATGGGCGCACGGTAGCTGCCTTAGCGCCGGCACACACACTTAACCTCCACTTCTCACAGCACATCTCTGCACTGGCAGGGCGGCTTAATTGCTCGCAATCCATCCGATCTTTAAAGAAAACTAAACCTCTTTTTGTTTGCTTCCTTAAGTCCAAGTTCAGGTTTTCCTCTGTTCTGGGCCCAGTTTGTTAAAGAATCGTGGAATTCCTAAGGGAATCCTCTAATCACAGCCCATCACTGAAGACATGAAGACACAAACGGTTGACAGGGCTCAGTCCCCAGGTCCAACAGGCAGCGAGGGACCGGGGCGCAAGGTGTGTGTGGGAGATTGTTAGGGGCGTTTGAGATGGAGCAAGGACCCCCATCAGGAGACAGGTGCTCTCATGCCACACACCCCAGCCCAGCCCCCAGGCTGATGGAGAAGACCTCGGTGGGTGGGGCTCTACTGGTCCCCCACATCATCCTCTGCCTTCCTTTAGGGCCGTTTCTGCGTGAAACGTGTTTAAGTAAAAGCGCATCTGATTTAATCAGGGGTTCTTCAGTATCAGTAATCGCTCCTCTGAAACACATCTAATTTTTTCAAAGGAAGGAAGGAAGAAGAGGGAGGGGGGAAAAAAGGAAAAGAAAAAAGAACGAAAAAGCAACCAAGACGGATCTCATTCTTTAAACTGTCCTTGAGCAGGTCACATCCCCACAAGGATCTCTCTGTAGGGAAGATGCTCCCAGGATATAGTCCTTAATTCCCTGCCTCCGAGTTGTGTGTCCCCTTAACTCTAAAGCACCAAGTGACATGGAGTAAGGGAAGGGGGAAAGACAAGAACCAAAAGAACAAAAATAAAAATCAACAGGTCCACGTGCACATACTGACATGTGTTGAGCCAGATGCATTTATGACTTTACCTGTTTGTGTGAAAAGCTATACATGCTGTGGAATGAGACACAGAAAGTCATCCTTCCGATCTCTTTATGTAGCAAGTGCCCCAGCTTCACCTCGGGAAATGATCAGCCTCAAAGAAAGAAAAACAGACTATGAGTCCACTGGCAGCAACGCCACTTACCACGGAACTAAAGGAGAACACACTTCCAGGAAAGACACCATGACAGGTGAGCTTGGCTGTGCACGGTTCCTCTGCAGAGTTCGTGACAGGACCTGGGACAGGGCAGAGGGCTGGGACATCAGGCTTCAGCTGTGCTTGGCAGCTCGGCAGGACTTGAGAGCTTGATAGCGAAGATTCCCAGGGATTGGCCATAAGGAGATGAAGCTGGAGGTATAAAAACGGAGCATCTTATTCCTGGAATAGCTAAGAGAAAATCCTCTCTGCACAAATTTTTTCTTCTGTCTTTCTTTCCCTACCCCTTTCCTTCTCACTAGCCCAGTTCATGATATTTTCTCAAATTAGAGGACGAGGTCACCATAGATTTCTTCTTCGTTGGCATAACCCAAGATGGTGGGCCAAGCTTTGTCCATGAGGATGGGGAAGAGAAAGAGGATAAGAAAAGGAAGGGAGGGAAGGGGAGGGGATGGGAGAGAAGCAGAGGAAGAGAGGATTTCAGGGAGACCCACAGAACTGCTGTGGGCGTCTTCCCCTCTTGACATGAAACCACTCTCTGGCCATGACAAACTCCCAGGAAGATTCATCAGAACCACTGGCCACAGTTTCCCAGGGAGGCATTGATCTTTCATGCCCTTCGTCCTTCACTCCCCCAATCGCACCCATTGGCTCATGAGCTGGGACTCTGTGGAGGCCAAAATTGGTGCCATTGCCCCCCAGCGTGCCCGGGCCAGCCTGCCTCGTGGCCAGCCTCGACTCAACTCTCCTCTTACTCTGTACCACTCTCCTTGGGGTGGGACTTGATGTCCACATTCATCGTCCCCTCCAGGATCCCCCCACACCTCTCTCCTGCCCCGGTTTGCTCCTGGATACAATTTGGCATTATTGATGGGGGGCAGGGCGGCGGGGGTTATGCCTTGAAAGCAGAGCTGCCAGAACCATCAGGATCTCTAACCAGCGATTCCACACCCTTCTTTGCCACATGGATGTGGAGATGGGCCCCTCCTGAAAACAGACCATAGGGACTTCAACAGAACAGGGTCAGATTAGGGCATTCATAAAACTGCAGTACAAGGGTGCAATCCTAAACAGACACTGAGACCCTCTTATTCAGAAGAATCTTAAAAGCGTGTGGTAAGTCTCCCTGATATTATTTAGGTGTAGACCTGCAGGGAAACAGAATAGACAAATTGGATGATTTATTGACATGTCTTTTGGACCCAGGACGTCTAAGATAAATTTTTCTCATGGTAACTGTATTTACCCCAGAGGCCGTGGTTTCCATGGTAACTCTCCCTGGATCCAGAAGGGAGAGCCTCATAAACAGATGCTCGTGGTACCCAGCCCAGCTCAGCACTCTGCCTCCACGTACACACTCCACCAGGGAACGCCTCACCCTCACGCCTGAAACGTCCCCTGAATGGAGAACTGAATGCATGGCGTAGGACATATCTTCTTTTTCTTTTTGGCTGTGCCTCCACAGCATGTGGGAGCTTAGTTCCATGACCAGGGATTGAACCCGCAGCCCCTGCCCTGGAAGTGCAGAGTCTTAAGCACTGAACCGCCAGGGAAGTCCAACATAGGACGTACCTTCTGATTCTCGTTCTCTGGTTCTTTTTTCCCCATAAGTGTTGTCCCCTGTTGTCAATGAGCATGAACAAAGAAGCTCATGAATCTGAGTGCCAAGTCCCTAGAGTCGAGATATTCAGTGGAGAATCTAATTTGTACTGATTACTCCAGAGCAGTGGTGACTCAAAATTCACCTGACCCCTTCGTTTTTCGATTATTATCGCCCTAGGTAGCCACATCACCAGCAGGCAGGGATAACAAAGTGAGACTATAATTACAAGAATAATTGTGAAATCGACTGCACTGTTATTATTTAAGTTGATCTTTTCACTTTAACTCTCTTGGCCGGTAGAATCATTCAAAAGGTTTTTCAGGGCTTCCCTGGTGGTGCAGTGGTTGAGAGTCTGCCTGCTGATGCAGGGGACCCGGGTTCGTGCCCCAGTCTGGGAAGATCCCACATGCCGCGGAGCAGCTGGGCCCGTGAGCCATGGCCGCTGAGCCTGCGCGTCCGGAGCCTGTGTTCTGCAACGGGAGAGGCCACGACTGTGAGGGCCCCGAATACAAAAAAAAAAAAAAAAAAAAAAAAAATGGTTTTTCATTGTGGTGTGTTTGTGTTGAAATAGTTCCAGTGGTACATGATCCTGCTCTGCACACATCAGACAATAAAAAATAAAATCTAATATGTTTCTAGATGTTTAATCTTCCTAGAAAATGGCAGGGATCTTGACAACTGCAGCATTGAGATATACGTAACTTTTCAAACTTATTTAGAGGCTTAAACGCTTTGCTCTAACTTACTTAAAAATGCAATTCAAAACTACTGTCAATCATGTAGCAAGCCTAGAAGAGCATGAGGTCATTATTGAATAATATGTTTAGACAAGAAGGTTCCCTTTAAGCCAACAAGTACTGGGTAAAAGTTAGTTGCTAGCATCACAGTGATGTTGATGGTGATGGAGGAGGTGGGGGCGGTGTTGGTGCTGAGATTGGTGGGTGTGTTCGCCCCCCTCTACGATGGTATGAATAGCTCCCCAGCCAAGCCGGGTGGAAATCAACATTTCATGTAGGGATGGAAATGATGAATTGCCAACCTCTGTTCTGCTTCCCTTTAGCAAATGTCCATCATTCCAGCGTTTACTGGCAGATCAGATTTCTTGGGACCTCCGCATCTCAAGCAGTACCTTTTCTCATTCACCAATAAATGCAGGGGGCATTTAAAGTTCAGTTATTGCAAAAACATCTGAAAAACGGCCATCTTCCTTGTTTCTAAGGCATCAGGGGATCTTATACCATTTCCCCAACAGGAAACATTCCCTTTGCTGTGGGAAAACCATGGGAAACGTCACCCTCAAAATGCAACATGCAAAAGCTTTAAAGTGAAAAGCAGTTCCTTGCCTGGGTCATCATCTCCTCTCCTGAGCTCTCAGAAATGCAGATCCATCTGGGTTTATATTTCAGGCTTCCCCTCCACCTGCCTTCTCTGTATTCAATCTCTAGCTTAGACGTCTCTTAAAATGTCTTCTCTCCTTAGTGTTTCTCTGCCTCTGAGGAGCCCTCAGAAAGCCAAAGGCAGCTGTTCATTCAGGCATGCAGCACTGTTATAGCTATTTCTCGCGGTCATGATTCCCTAGGAGCGTTACGTGCTCAGAAGCACGCATCAGAGGAGGGCTGTGTGATCCCAGCAGCTACACAGCCTGACTTAAAAATTCACCAGGGGATTTTGCCCTCCCACCTGAGCTTCCCAAATACCTTAACACCCAGTGGTCGATTCTGTTTCTGTCAGTATCTCTCTTATGCCTTTTAAAGCTGCTCTAATCTTCAATCTATTGATACAGTTGGAAATTGGGGTCTATAAAAAAAAAGAAAGGCATTTCCCTATGAGTTGACTATTTGCTCAGACACATACATGGCAGAACACCTGTGAAGACACGTGCTTCATGTATCCAGAAAGGCCACAGGTTCAATCTCAGCTACACAGTCTCCTTTAAACAGGTGAAGTGCACCAAAGAGCAGGAGGAAAGAACTTCCAGTAGAAACATCTTCAGCTTGGAAGCCACAAGCACAACAGGGAGGGAGGCCAAGGCTATAAAAATGCACATTCTACCAAAAATAAAAAATGTATTTTATTCTGAGTAATAGAAAAAAATTTTCACCTTATCCTTGGAGTAACATTTTCCATCAGCAGGTTATAGCTCTGAAGGCAGATTTTTCTAAGGTTTAGTCATTCATTCATTCACTCAGCAAAAAAAGCACTCACTCTGTGAGCATCCCTCAAGGCCAGGCACTGTCCCAGATGCTGGGGCAGCCTACAAAGGTGGCGGGACAGACGGATGTCTGTCCTCATGGAGCTTCTTATCTCCTAGGTGAAGGGAGGTAATACACAAGGTAAACATGAAACAAACTCACTAACGAGGTGGTAGCACTTGGCGTTGAATGTGATGGTGGAAATAAATGGGGTAATGAGATAGAGGGCCCCAGGTGGGCAGGGTAACTTTAACTAACACGGTCAAGGGGAGACGTTTGAGCTGAAACCCGAATATCAACAAGGAGAGATAGTCCAGAGTCTAGGGCAAGCAAGTTCCAGGGAGAAGCATCAGGAAGTCCAACATCCCTGATGCAAAATAAATTTGGATGCTCAAGCCAGGAAGGAGGGCCAGCACAGCTCCCTGAACTGTGGGAAGAAGAGCAGGAAATCCTGCAGGAAGTCAGGACGGGACCAGATCACACGGAGCCTCGAAGACCATAATGGGCAGGGAATTGAGTGACATAATCCGGTCTGTCTAACATGATGATCGCTCAGGTGATGGGAACAGGGGGGATGAAGGAGCAGGCTGTGCAGAGTGGAAGCCGGGCCATTGAGAAGAGGATGCTGTAGCGGTGGTCCAGGCGAGGGATGGTGGTTTCCACAGTGATGCAGAGACAGGAGTGATGGGCGTTCAACCAGAGAGTCTATCAGAGTGGTCTTTAAAATGGGAAGTGGGCTCTCAGCTCTCACATTCTAAGCAGAATTTCCCAAGAGGAGTTTTATTGCACAGCTATTATGTGCTTTTAGTAATAAACATGGGTGGAATGATTATACTGACTTGGTGGCCTGTATCTTTGAGAGAATAGATGGTGTGTCATCCTATTTCATGATCCCATAGATACTGGAAGCAAAAGATAATTTTTTCTTGATATCTAGAGTGTTTTAGATACCCGCTGACACTCGACAATGTTTTTTTCCAGAGCTTTCTTAAACCAGGACCTTTTAGCAGCTATGAGGGGAGTCTTGCCCTGGGCCCTTCCTCTAGGCCTGTGACAGCAGCCTCAAGGGCCCCAGGGGAGGAGGCAGGCAAGTGGGCATCTTGCCCAGGACTTTGGAAGCTGCTGGCAACCGGAGGAGACCTTCCTTCCTTTTATCTAGAACACAGACTGGTCACAAGACAGGGTGGGAGTCTCCCATCTCTGTGTTGAACAGGACTCCGAAGCCACAGCCGCCCAGATGCGCAGGGCAAAGGCGGGTGGTTCTTCCTGCCCATCCTTCAGGCCGTTGAGAAGTGAACTGTCTCAAAGATGATCAAGCACTTCTGTGAGCTCAAATTAGAAATTTCATTCTTGTCATTCCCCAGCTAAACACCAAGCGGCTGATCCAGATTCCTGCATGCTTCAGTGCAGGTGACACGCTTTTATCATCTGCCAGTTTTCACCAGAAAACAAGGCCATAGAACTGGCAAGATGACCATCTGTTTGATGCACCTGCCTTGACCCCGTCTGCAAGCTGAATGCTATTGCAAGAGGCTGACGTGCAACGGGGATTTTATAGAATAACTGTTCTTCTCTCTTAATGTCTGTATGTAAAATGAAGTGTTCAGGGCTAACGAATTTCTTGCATCTGGAATGATCCATGAGACACCGAGCTTGGTCAGGGCAAAACTGGCCTCGATAACCATCATTCCTCATTTGAAGTCTGGTGTTCGGTGCTAATACTTTTGTTTCTCTTTTGCTTTCAGCTCAAAATACTGGAATTTCAACTTTGTATAGGAATTCATATGGTGCACCCGCTGAAGACATCAAACATAACCAGGTAAAAGAGAGGTAGCACGTTGGTGTTTGTTTCTCCCTTCGACTCCTGTGAAATATCTTGGAAGTGTAAAAAATAAGTTAGTTTCTATTTAACATGCATAAAAAATGGAAAAAAAAATAACGGTCCCCGCTGCTCTCTGCTCATGTGGGACACAGCGTACACGTGGGTGGTGGCAGTCATCAGAACAGCCTCAGATTTGAAAGCAATCTTTTGTTTTTTTGGCGGCATCAGGTGTTAGTTATGGCAAGTGTAAGATGCTGGTTACTAGACAAATTGTCTAATTACTAGACATGGATTAAGTAGCTCCTGTAACCCAGCCAATTCTTATTTGGAAGAAAGCATTCATTATACATGACAGTTACTAATAACTTAGACACATCAAGTTCAGTGTAAACAACTGAATAGAAGGCATGGTGTTATGCCTTGCCGCTGAGGCTAGTGGGGGAATAAGCAACAACAGCATCACCTGAGAGCTTGTTAGAAACACAGAAGAGATGCTTCTCTGGCCCCTAACCCTAACCCTAACCCGTTCAGGGTCTTCTGCATCTGAGTTGCATTTTATCAAGGTGTCTAGGTGATTCGTGTGGATGTTGAAATTTGAGGAACCCTGGCTGGTAGATACTTAAAGAATCCATCTGTGTTTTTGCGTGTGTTTTATTTAGCAAATATTCGTTGAAGGCTCGTTTTCTCTCTGGTTCTAAGGGGAACTATAAAAGCAAGAAGGCACCGCCTCTGCTCCTTTACTGATGAATGACCTCATACTTTTCCTTCCCCATGGTGGTCATGATAAAGACTGACATTCTTTATAACTCTTGGCTACTGGTAATCGTTTCCAGAACTGGCTTCTGCTGACGCTCTAGATTCCTGCCATGTGTCATGAAAATAGTACTGAAAAGATAAACCTGAAAGCTGTTTACTTGATCACAGTAACCAGATGAAAGTCAACATGAAAGGGAAATGTGTGTTTTTAATCAGTTCTCACCACCCAGCAGGGCAGCATCTTTGAAGAGGAGAGGGACTCCCTTCCAGCAGGTAGAATGTCTGGTGCAAGACTGTTTCTAAGGGAAGAGGGAGGAGGACACAGTTCTGGTCTTTGCTAAAAGCAAAGAAGTCAGTGAATAAACAGAGGGGCATGAGCTCTAGACAAGAGGTCACCAGGGGTGGCCCCCAACTATTTGCAGATCAACATGCCTACCCAAACATAAAGGAAATGCCAACTCTATTTATGGAAATCAATGCTTTTTCTTCCAGCAAATATCAGGTACAGTGAGCCAGTGGTCTCCAGCTCTTAAAGATATTTGTCAGGATGTGATAGGACCCTGGTTTTGCATCCAAGAGCATAAGATCATTCTTCAGCTTCTATAGGTCAAGAGAAGCTCATCACCAGAATCAGCCTGTTCTACGTCAGCCTTTATCTCCAGGGAATCCCACTATTGCTGGCAATGAAGAAACACCCTGGTGTGGCCCAGGGGTCCTTGGCATCGCACAGTGTGGCTGCAGTACATTCCAACAGACTGCTTGCAACCTAGGTTTAGAGGACAGTCCACAATGGTTCTAAGAGGCACATTGTCTTCACCCAAGCCTATTCTGAGCAGTTAAGAAAATTGGAATTAACGCACCAAGATGGCATCCCTGCCCCGAGAGAGTGAGCACAGCCTATTGTATGCAGCCTTTTCATTCTAGGGCCTCCTGGGCCCTAGAACGAACTCGACTCAACCTTGGTGTGAAACATCAAGGCCACGGTGTCTCAGGTGGATGTACTGAAACTCAGTCTGGATGGAGAGCAAGCTCTGAGCCACTCGTCAGCACAGGGGAGACGTTGCAGGCCGACTCCCAGCAGAGCTGAGTCCTGTGGCCATAGCTCAGTGCCATCATTATTCCCTCAGCTGGTCCAGCCGAGGGAAGGGGGCAACTGGACTGTTAACTCCATTCTAATATCAAGCAACATTTTTGAAATGTCCACCAAAGAGAGTTGTTTTTTACCTAAAACAATTTTTCCAAGAAAATCATTATGACACTCCAGTGACTTGAGAAAATAATAAAGGTTTTACTTGTTTTGGACTGTTATCAGGATACACTTTGACTTTACTTACAGCCTTCCCTCTTGGGAATTCGGGAAAGGAAGACCATCCTGACCATTCAGAAAAGTTGGCCATTTGCTCCTCTTCCAGATGGGTGCTTCTGGAGATGACCCTGTAAACAGCATCCATGGTGTGGATTTTCTGCCCATGTGAGCATGGTTGGTTATCACAGATGGCTTTTGTTTTCGGAACTTTTCTGGGCTAAAAGCCACTTCACAACCTCATAGCTAGTAAATGGTCAGCTTGAAAAATTTAACCGGGAGGGATGTGCCGGGGTCCATTGAGTTTTGGTGTCAAAGCTGGGCCTCCTGAGCTTTGCAGAGGAGTCTGGACAGGGATTCATCTTAGAGAAGAAGTGATTCACCGAGGGAAGCTAGTTTCACGGGGATCTCTGGGACGAGGCAAAAGACAGTGAGATCTGAAAATAAGGCAACAGCCCTGGATGCGTGGCCAAGCAAGGCAGGGGCCGGGGCAGGAGCTGGGAGGCGGGCTTCCCCTGACTCAGCAGAGAAGCAGCCAGGCAGCCTCGCAGCTGTGGCACACCCCACATGACCACCTGCCACTCCAGTTTCCAATCAGTGAATTCCGAGCATAAGGACTCCTAGGAGAAACAACCATTAGTGTGAAATAAGATTTGTGATCCTCGGTTTTGTGTTTGGGGTCACAGATATTGTTTTAAGAGTTAAGTACTCAAACCCTTCAAAAACCCTGCTGAGCTTCTACCAGTCTATCCCATACTTATAAAGAAAAAGAGCATATTTAACCGTATCCCGCTGGCGATAGGATTTTTGTTCATAAACTAGAAACAAAGGGTTTTGGTGTTTTGCTGACTGGTTTTCAAATTATTACTGACAGCAATAAAAATGGCATCTTGAGTTCCTCAGTCTGGCTGCCAGGTGGGCAGGCAAATAAAATTATCCCCAGAGCTGAGGAAATTGGGATTCAAGGAGGGTAAGGGTTCGCCCTCAGTCACCTGAAGAAGCTCGGAAGAGGCAAAGACTCCAGCCTGGGTCTTCTGTCCTCTTGTCCCATGTGCCCTCCTGTATACCACTGGTTCTCAAATTTGAGGGCGAGTCAGGATCCCTGGAAGACTGTTAAACATAGATTACTTTTGTCAACCCCAGATGTTCTGATTCAGTAGGTCTGGGATGGAGCCCAATAATTTGTACCCCTAAAGAGTTCCCAGGCAATACTGATGCTCCTGGTCTTGGGACCACACTTTGAGAAGCACTGACCTTCACCACGGCTTCATTCATTGTATAATGATAACACCCTGAGCCTTCAGCTTTCACTGTGCAGTAGACTTTGAAGGTCTGTAGTGGGTGGCTCTTTCCCTTGTGTTAGGAATACGTTCAATTGGTGGGCAAACTCAGTGAGGAATACAAAGGAGTCTTCCATCAGCGTGCTACAGGGGTGGGAGCTAAGAAGGAGCAGAGTCCTTTATAATTTACACTAAACATTCTGCTGCTGAGGAAAGCTTTCAGCAAGGATGACTCTGTGGGAGCAGAAGCCACAGGACGGAGCGCCAAGAGTGTGGACCCCCGTGATGGCCACGTGAACCAGCTGGCCGCCCCTGCCCTTCCCAGAGAGGACGCTGCCTTAAGCAGAGCAGACAACAGCCTCAGGCTCCTTGGATGTGCCAGGGCTCCTCTGGACTACAAGAGACTCAGATTCAGAACACACCACTGTGGGATAGGAACATCATTCCACCTCCTTTACAGAAGTCTGGCTTGTCCACACTGTATGTTAAAAAAAAAAAAAAAAAAAAAAGCATTTATTTTAGCTCCTCTATGGGGAAGGCTGGTATTGGGGAGCATTTCACCTGCCTAATCTTGAACACTGTCAGATAGTCTCTTAAAGTAAATGACAAAATACAGCCAACATACCTCTGCGGTGAATGCATCTTAGCAGCCGACATCCATACCACTGGGGTCAGGGAGCAAATTTAATCCCTTCAAACACAGCTGTGCCACCATCAGCTGTTCTGGGTGGTTCATTCACACAAATTCTCCGAACTGCAGAGCTCAACCTGAGAAGGGGTTGATATGGGACCTTATGAACAATACAAATGAACTGAAGAAGATAACTCCTGATATGAGACTAAAATAAGCTTGTGCTCAACCCAAAAATGTCCACCAGCCAGAGAGAACATAGCAGTAGTAAGAAATTTGAAACAGGCTTTGCCAGAAAAGAAAAAAAAGAAAGAAGCAGCCACCGTGGAGGAGGGCCACGAGCCTCATAAGTAGCTTCCCCTGAAGACCTCCCAAGCTCTAGCACTGCCCCTCCCCTGGTTACTGAGACCAGCACAGAGAAGTCAGGCCTCATCTTGGTTTCCTTTGTCCATGGCCTCCCTTCTCATCACAGGGTCTGGAGTCAACTCAGTGAGGCTGCCCGCCCCCTGAGGTGGAGCCACCTTGACTCAACAGAGACTGTGCTCCTGTCTCAGAGAGAACATGGGCTTTGGAGTCAGCCAGGTGTGCATTCACATCCCAGCCTCACCCCACCAGGAGCCATGGCATCCTGCACAAGTTTCTTATCTTCTCTGACCTTCGGTTTCTTCATCTATAAATCGGGAATTGGATGGATAAATGGATGGATGGGAAGGAAGGAAGGAAGGAAGGAAGGAGGGAGGGAGAAATTGAGAGAGAGGAAAGGTGGAGGGAGAGAAGAAGATAGATTAGATAGATAAATAAGTAGATGATAGATGGATAAATGGATGGATGGATAGATATACAGACATAAACATGCATCCATATATGTATGCATATATACATATACAAGAGTAAACAAAGAAGAATTTGTTACATGTTGAATATAGTGCCCACTGAAATAGAGCCAGTAAATTCTAGTTCCCTCCCTGTGTAATTTTTCCAAACCTCCCAACTCTAATTCTTTGTATGGTCCACACTTGGGTAGCAGCACCGAGATGGAGCGGAGAAGTTCCACGTAGTGCTCAGCTCTTCAAAGACCAGCAAAGGGCACCTTAGCCTATCCCAGTGATCAGGTACACGTGGTCTTAGCAATGTTTAATTGCAGGTGTTGAAGTTCCGAATGTCCCCCTCATGCCCAGGCTCTTAGGCTAACACACATTTACACTCTGAGGACTTTCACAGGTAGACAGAGACCTCATTCATTCAGCCACCACTGTCTGGAAGTGTGAGGCCTCCTGGATGGCAGCTATGATGAAGTTCACCGCTTCTTTGAAGAGCAGGTCGATTACTAGTGTAAATCAATGACATATAAAAGAGGGAGTTTCGCTTACTTGAGAGAAGAATTACGGGCAGGCCATTAGAAGCATTCATTCACACACAACGTGCTAATTACAAATCATTATCTATCAACTAAGACCAATTTCTAGAGGATGTTTCCATGCTGAACCTTAGTTAAATTAGTAGGGAATTACTGAGTCCACTGACAGGTGATCAAACTGTGCTTTTTTAGGAGTGTTCCATCGTTCCCCCCAGACCTCCTGCACAATCATTGCACTCGAGGAGCTTTGTGGATGCCATTATGCAGTAGCTGTGGGGATGGTTCTTCCCCCATGCTTTGGGGGTATCCTCACTTTGGGAGCGTGATGCTTAGGAAGGGACCGCAGAGGCAGTGGGAAGAGGATAGCTAGGCCCCGACATATAAATGCTAATTATCAGCCTATGAACACTGTCTGTTTTACTGTCCTTAAAGCAAAGTGGAGGGAACTAACTAACTAACTAAACTTCACGTTTCCCGAAGAATCCTGTGGTCCCTTTAGCCCCTAAAGGCCCCCTACATCAGACAGTAACCTGCAGAGGACAGGAATGGAAACGGGGAACACTGAGGTGGGCTGGGGGACACTGGACAAGTCTGAAGACCCCTCTCCCCTAACCAAAGTCTTCATAATCCCACATTATTCTCGAGTCCCATCAATTCTCAATTGAACCAAGTTAGGAAATGTTTTGGTTCTCCAGAGCATAGAGTATTTGAAGTGGATTCTCTCTTCTTCTCACATGCTTCTCTGTATCCTTCTAAGGCTGTGGTACCTGGTCACTTAGGCAGGTGTGATGGAATGGCCCTATTACCGGGAAGCCTCCATCCTCCAGAGAGGTATTGGTCACAGCCCTCCGAGCTGGCAGGAGGATGCCCAAGTGACCATTAGACCTTGTACATCTTCACTTTCTGTTTGTCTGGGATTACAGCACCCAGGCGTGATGGAAAAAATGCAGGAAAGATGACTATAAATTACTTGTGTTCTGTAGTGTCTAATGTATACCTCTTTAATTTGAAAAAGGTTAACTAGTGAAATGGTTCACCTATCATGGCAGTTTGGGCAATTTCTCAAAAAGGTAAACATAGAATTACCATCAGATCCAACAATTCCACTTCTTGGTACATACCCCCCAAAAATTGAAAGCAGGGACTCAAACAGATACTAGTGCACCCATGTTCACAGCAGCGTTATTCACAAGAGTCAAAGGGTGAAAATAATACAAGTGTCCGTCAGTGGATAAGTGGATAAACAAATGTGGTCTCTCCATACAATGGAATATTATTTAGCCTTAAAAAGGAAGGAAGGGGCTTCCCTGGTGGCACAGTGTTTGTGAGTCCGCCTGCTGATGCAGGGGACGCGGGTTCGTGCCCCGGTCCGGGAAGATCCCACATGCCGCGGAGCGGCTGGGCCCGTGAACCATGGCCGCTGAGCCTGCGCGTCCGGAGCCTGTGCGTCCAGAGCCTGCGCGTCCAGAGCCCGCGCATCCGGAGCCTGTGCTCCGCAACAGGAGAGGCCACAACAGTGAGAGGCCCGCATACCGCAAAAAAAAAAAAACAAAAAAGGAAGGAAATTCTGTCACATGCTACAACATGGATAAACCTTGAGGACATTATGTTAAGTGAAAGAAGGGAGACCCAAAAGGACAAATACTCTATTATTCCACTTCTATGAGGCACTAGTGAAATTCATAGAGGTGGAAAATAGAATGGCGGTTGCCACAAGCTGTGAAAAGAGGGTGGGATGGGGACTTAAGCTTAATGGATACAGAGTTTTTGTTTACGATGATGAAAAAGTTATGAAAATGGATAGTGGTGACGGTGGCCCAGGCGACGAATGTATTTAATGCCACTGAAAACAATTAAAATGGTCCATTTTATGTTATGTATACTTTACCATAATAATAATTAAAAAAAAAAAGATTACCTAGAATGATAGCGCATGGACTCAGGAACCAACTTGAAAAAGGAAAGTCAATCAGGAGAAGCTCGATACTGGTAACCGCATGGAGGATGTTTGGAGCCTTGGCTTTGAGAGAGGGTTGAGTGCATCGGCGGCGGGGGAGGACGGGCCAAGGGCAAATGCGCTAACCCAGGTGGATCTTCTTTTCTGGGCAGGTTTCAGCACAGCCAGTCCCACAGGAGCCCAGCAGAAAAGACTACGAGACCTACCAGCCGTTTCCGAATTCCACGAGAAACTACGACGAGTCCTTCTTCGAGGACCAGGTCCACCACCGCCCTCCGGCCAGCGAGTACATGCACCTGGGACTCAAGTCCACGGGCAACTACGTCGACTTCTACTCTGCTGCCCGTCCCTACAGTGAACTGAACTATGAAACGAGCCACTACCCCGCGTCCCCCGACTCCTGGGTGTGAGGCAGGCAGCACCGGGAACAGTGCATGTGCATGCAAGACCACAGACATTGCTATTTTTCTTTTCCCCTGCAAATTTAGTTTGTTAAAGCCTGTTCCATAGGAAGGCTGGGATAACCAGTAAGGAAACATTAAGAGCTATTTCAGAAAGCTAAATGAATCGAACGTTAACTTGAAAGTCAATAGAAAGTGATCCTCAATCTGACCTTGTACAACACCTTTCTAGCGCGGGCTGGAGAGTCTAAAAAGTGCTTTCCACTGAATGTGGCTGAAGGCAGCACAGAAGGCGGTCGGGGTGACGGTTGTAAGCACAGAGGCACGTGGTTCACACACTTCAGAGGGACGGCTTCTCACGCTTTGTTTACTCTTCATCCGTTGTGATTCTAGGCTTCAAGTTGCACTCGGGTTCCTCTGTACAGCAAGATGTTTCTTGCCCTTTGTTAATGCATTGTTGTAAAGTATTTGATGTACATTACAGATTAAAGAAGAAAAGCGCATTGTGTATATTACACCAATGCTGCAGCGTTTCCTCATCTATGGTTCTAAATATTGCTTCAATTTCAAACTTTTGAAAGATGTATGGATTTCCAGTTTTTCTTTTCTTTCTCGCAGTATGTTTTAACAGAAAAAAAAATGGGAAAAAAGGAATATTTAGCAGTATTGTTCGTTCTGATATGTGAATTTGTTTGTGGCAACTAAGCAAGGCATTCAGCAGTTTCTGACAATTAACATCCATCATTCCACACTCCTTGTCAACAAAGTGCTTTTTCACTGCCTAAAATTTTAGATGTAGATATTTGAAATAGATTTTTTCATTTATACCAGTTTTCTTTATGATGATACAGTGTTAAAAGAAAATAAATTACAATTGATCTGTCATCCATATTTGCTAAGAATGTCTATTTCCAAGGACCTATCTTACAAAACACACATTCTACTCGTGTGTCTGTGCGTGTGTGGGTGTGTGTCCACGTATGTATAAAAATGGCCTGTGTGAGATTTTATTTGGATAGAAGCTATTTCATTTGCTGTTCCTCTTGTACAAACTTTGTTTTTGGTCTCTAGTATGAATGTACATCAGCTGTTCCTTTTGTACTCTATCTATACTTCTGACCATCTAGTGACTCAGGATATTAGGCCAGTGGAGGTAAAGTTATAGGATTCTCACACATTCACACATTCTTGGATACCAACCCTTTCTACAGGCCCATTTCCTTCCATGTTTCATGCCCTCGGAACATGATAAACCATGGCCAACTCAATAATTTCACTTTGGAGCCAATTACTTGAAATAGCCACAGAAAATGTAAACTGCTCGCCTTATTTTCCCCAAACTCTTTTGTTCGTGTGGCAGGGAGCAGTAGACAATTATGGATTAGGTTATTAAAATTGAACTTGAAGCTAATGGTAGAATAGTTGTTAACAGAGCTAGGAAGTAAGGCTAGCCATTCAAAAGAACAGGGGCTGTGGGTAAATTAGCTTTGCTCTTTAGATGCAAGTGACTGAGGCCAATAGGTGCCTAGTAAATGTTAACTGTTCTTGAAAAAATAAAACGTTAAATAACAAAAGAAATTGGCTGACATCTTCCTTTAAAACTTTCTCCCCTTCGCTCTACGTAGTTTAATTCAGCTCAAAGTCTAAGATTCATGGTTCTTTCTCCAAATTTAGCAACAACCAAACAATCTCTGGTTCATGCATATCTGTGCAAATGAGAAGCTCTTTTCTAGAGCAGCGTGGTAGACAGACATTTTCATATGAGTTGTCCTACAGTTTCTTACAAGTTGGCCCTTCTCACCCTGTTTACTATAGGAATACACATTTCTGGGTCCCCTCCCAGGAATGCTCCAGCCCCTAAGAGAGATATAAATATGTAGCTTTGAGGACAGTGTTTCCACTTCATTACTGTCATAGAATGAAATAGTAAAGTTCATCAAGGCAGAGATATGGTACAGACATGATTTGTCCATAACCAAACAGCTGGTTTAACTTTTCCAAAAGTAAGGAGTAGGACTCATTCTCTGGCTTGAGTTATGCAGGGGGAAGTTAATGCATGTCAAAAAGTCCTTGTCCTAGCAGGAGCTTTATATTTCCTCTGTGACTTTGAGTCTGTGCAAGCCCAACATTTGCAACCCTTGAAGACCAAGGAGGTCTCTGCTGCCTGTGATTTTTTAAGAGCACATGGCACCAGGCTGACATGAATGAATTCAGCCAGAAACCTCTGGAATCAGAGTTAGAGCTAGGAGAAAGTCAATTAAAGGTGTTCATAGTTACTCAAGTTGATTCTTTTATCCTTTTCATACACACGCACACATACACACACGGAAGTAAGAAGTAGGGAGAGAGAGAAATGACAGATGGTGATGGTAGATAGATGATAGACGGTAGATAGATGATAGGTAGATGGTAGACAGATGATAGATAGATGATAGATAGATAGATAGATAGATAGATGAGGTTTTATCTGAACTGTGAAGTGGCCTAAAGCCATCCCATCTCCTTGGCAATAAAGGTTGATCAATGGGTGATTTATTATTTATAACACGTGTGCCTGGGACAAAAGCCGAAAGTGGCCAGAAGCATTGTTTTGGCTTTCATTGTACCGAAGTGACCAAGTGTGACCCTGTCCCCCTAAGTGGCTGCCTCTTGGGTCTACAAGAGCCTCCAGATCTTGGATTTTCTACTGAGATTGGAATGGTGTTTTTCAGAGGAAAAGAGGGAAAAAAAAGAAAATAGAAAATTTCTTTTTTCCTCTCAATCCTTATGGTGGACCATACATATACCCAATGTATTTAACAGGATGTGAAATCCAAACATTATGTATGAAAAAGGACCCATTGTTTTTTTCACTTGAGAGCTTTGATTGCCAGGGCCTAAGTAAGGAACACTTAAACTATATCACTATGAATAATATTAAATCAGATTTTTAATACTGATTCAATTTTAATGCCACAATTAATACGTCAATCCTCAATGTCAATCGTGAGTTAGACAATAAAATGTCAGACAGGTTTATAAGAATGAGGGTTACACAAGTTGTCACATCATACTTGGTGCTAACTAAGGTTAACCAGTGACAACCCATTTCTTGTTGATAAGACTCAGGCATTACAGAAAACTGCTATGAAAAAAAGCAGTGTTTAAATTCAGTGTTTATATATATATATATATATATATATAAATTTATTTGGCCTGTTTTGTTTCTCTTAGTTCAGCCCTTCTTCATTGACTGATACTGTCCCCCTATATCTGAGAGCTGTGCCCCTGAGAAGTGAGGTTTGGCTCTCTGAAGACACGGTATTTTCACTCAAGAGATTTGCAGTTGAGTCTGGGCTCCCTGAGGACAGGTCAGCTCTGCTCCACTCAGAATCAGCCGCTGAGGCTCAAAGGCTGGAAGCTGGAATCACTTGATGACTCAATCACTTAAATGTCTGGCACCTGGGCCTGGAAAACTCCAGTAGCTGAGGGCAGGAATAGCTGCAGCTCCTCAGACATCCCATGAGGTCCCTCCACAGGCTCTGGCCAGCAGGGATGCTTCAAGGGGGTCAAACTCCTGACATGTCATCTCAGGGTTCCCAAAATTTATGTCCCAAGAGAAAGAACCAGCCACGAAAGTCAAGATGCATTCCATTACTCAATGCAATTGCAAAATAGTGCTCAGTTCCAGGGGCCAGGGGCCAGAAATAGACTCCATCTCTTGATGGTGGCGGGGGAGAGGGGGCAGTAGTGGCAAGATTATGGAAAAGCCTCTAGCATTGGAAATACCGGTGTTGCCTTTCTGATATAATCTACCAATCTATCATAAAACTGATAACACTTTGCCTTAATAAATTCAGCTTCTTTAACTTGTAGCCAATATGTCTTAATAATGGCAAAAGCAGTGAGTTTTATCATAAGTAAAAAACAATTTAACTAAAAAATGAGAGAAAAATCCATGTCCTTATGTCAGAAGGAAAGGTTTGGGGTCTTGAGTTTGTGTTTTCCTCCAGCTGAATGCAAACATGGAAGCAAATGGCGACTCTGGTTCCTGGCAGCCATCTAACAACCATGAGGGGACCAGAATAAGTTGAAGCTGGACCTGAGAATAGCAGATTAGAGAGACTGAAAGAATTTGGCTCTCCTCTGAAATCACTTGAAGAGCATCTAATTCCCAAACTATTCCAAAATGGACCATCATTAAGCACTTATACACACATTCTAGAGACTTTCCTTTGCCTTCTCCTAGGAAGTAACAGAAGGCTGGACTGATGAAAAAAAATCTCAAGGTAAAGACTTACATATTCACATCATCATGTCCTCAGAATAAGAATATGCTTTTCTGAAGAGTCAGGAAAATAGATTATAAAAAATAGCCCCATTATTAATTTTTGGTAAGCAGAAAGGCATTCTGTAAACACTTTCTCTAGTCATCATTCTATCTTATTCTTTTAACTACCAGTAATATACACTATGGATTCATAACTGAATGGGTCTGAAGTTGTGTTATTGCCTCAATTCACTATCAGTATTAGAGTAATTTTAGGTTCCTAAGAAATTACACCCTCCATGGGCTCATGCTCTATCTCCAACGAGAACAAAGGAAAGATGATTAAAGGGTTGAAAAAACTAAGAAGTAAAAGAGGTCTGATGTGTTATTGAACATTGATTGATACAGCTTCCTTCTGAGTCACACTGTCTTTGGGAATACATAGTTTCTGAATGGGAGTGTCTCCAAGTTACATCGCCCTTTATCATTTCCTCTTCTGGTAACACACGCCACCTAAATTATCAACGTGGTGTCATGACTGCCTTCTCTGTTTCCACAATTCCCAGCCCCACACCTTCTGCTCACTGACACTGGTCCCTGGCCCCCATGAAGGTAAAGAAGATTCAGAGCATTCACAGCAAATGAAACGTTGCTGCAGACGAATGGCTCTGGCTTCCAATCTCCAGCCATCCAATCACAGCAGCTCTGCCAACAGCTGCTTCACCAGCCCAGACCTTTCACAAGCTCTGTTAGGGAAGCATCCCATCCAGATGTTCATTCAAGACCCAAGATTCTGAAGGGCAGAATCTTTACTTACCAAGAATTTACTATAAACCTAGAAGAAGAAGAAGAAGAAGAAGAAGGAGAAGGAGAAGGAGAAGAAGAGGGAGGGGGAGAGGGAGGGGGAAGGGAGGGGGAGGAGGAGGAGAAGGAGAAGAGGAAGAAGAAGAAGAAAAGAAGAAGAAGAAAGAAGAAGAAGAAAAAAGAAGAAGAAAAGAAGAGAAGAAGAAAGAAGAAGAAAAGAAGAAGAAGAAGAAGAAGAAAAGAAGAAGAAGAAGAAGAAGAAGAAGAAGAAGAAGAAGAAGAAGAAGGAGAAGGAGAAGGAGAAGGAGAAGCTGTGATGACAACAGATAACAGAACTGGCACCAAATGTGCTCATGGCTGTTAGGACCAGGAGGAAATGACTAGTAAACTGCCGTATGAAATGGAGACGAAAGGACAAGGAAAATTAGGTTTCTTAACAGTTCTGTTTTGCTTTAGACTACTCCAGAGATGTCTAAAAAGCCAGAGAGGAGATTGGCAGTCCCTTTGGGGTGGAAGTTCACTAGGACAGCAGTCACTAACCCAGTTACTAGGGAAACATAAGCATTCTTCTGCAATTAATTTTGACCCTAGTAAAGTTTGAAAGTTAGAGCTATATTTTTTAATAATTTAATAGGACTATAGCAAGAAATCTTCCCATCATGTTAATATGTAAACAAAGAGTATTTAATTAGGCTTACCAGATTCATCAAATTAAGATACAGAGTGTCCAGTTAAAATTAAATTTCAGTGAAATAGCCAATACTTTTTTTTAATATAAGTATGTCCCGTACAATACTGGGAACATATTTACACTAAAATTTGTTTTCATTGTTATCTGAAATTCAAATATAACTGGGCACCTTGTATTTTATCTGGCAATCCTAATTTAACCTATAATTCTGCCATTATTTTTCTAAGGAGTAGTATTTTATAGAAAAATTAAAATAAATTCAAGAATTCATTACTTGATTAATCTCATTATAGATGTATACATAATTTTATATATATGTGTGTGAAAATACAGAGTTAGGACTCAGAAACCCTGTTTAAATAAGCTAGGTAATGTTTGGGTCTCTCCTTATTAGTAAACGGGGGTGCGTGTGACAATATATGTTGTGCTTCCACTTTACAATTTTTGTGAAGATCAGATTGGGCTTATGACCAGGTGTGCTAGTGAATGTTTAACAACTGACGCTTGGAAAGAAAAGAAAAGAAAAATTCCTCAGTTTACAGTATTTGCTCATTTCTGTGCTGTAAATACACACACCGTGACCGATTTTAAGCTACCAATATGATGTCACCAAATGCAGAATCGAAAGTGGTGCTCAGTGACAGACCAATATACTATTTCCAGGATACAGATAAAATAAACATAGTAATTTAGATAACCTCAAGAGCATAGGTAATAGCAAAATGTAGTAAAATAATTAGGTTGTGTTGGGTTCTGAGTATTTATTACTATTATTTTCTAAATAATTCATTTAATTGTAAATCTATATAACGTGATACTAATAATGGCTGTGTTTAACCATCACCTTGCAAATTCCTGCTGACGCAGGCCAGCTCTAGGACACCACGTACGACTGCTTATGACACTGTGAACTGCTGTCCAAACGTAGTTTATTAACGTTCACTCATTTACCAACATTGACGGAAGTTACCATGTAAGAGGTATGGTACAAAACTTCTTGGAAAACAGACACAAGGAAAAGAGTGCTGTGCAGAAGCGTGGCTTGCTTTCTAAGGGGGCAGGTCCGAGTGAAGGAGACTGTTTTCTGAGGGACGGAGGGCAGCGCTGTCACCCATGCAAGTCGGAGTGGGAGCAAATGCCCTGCCCTGGGAGGAGAGATGGCCTAGCGGGGTAAGGGCTGGGAACTCTCGGGGTGGGGACTCTGGGTGCAGTCAGCAGGGTCGCAAGCTCTGTGGAGGACAGAGGAAGGGAAGGCCCCCAAGCTGAAGCACGTGGAGAGGAATGGGGAACAGAGCGGTGCAGAAGAGGAATTCGTGAATTGGAGGGCAAGGCGACCGCCCTGGACCATCTCCCCACCGAAACCCAGACCAGGGCCAGCAGCAGCTGGAGCGGGAAGATATTGAGAACCTGGGCCATTTTGTTGGGCCCTTTAAGCCTCAGATTCTGCGAAAGCCCAGAGGAGAGAAAGCAGCTATAAAAATGACAGCTAGGGCACAGTCTTGTTTTAGAAAAGTAAAGAAGTAGAACACTGTTTCCCACCTTGGGCATGTTGAGGCAAATATTCCCTCTATCCAGTAATAACGTTACACAGTTGCTTCTGGCTCCTACAGTAAATCAATTACAGTAGCCTATTAGTTTTCTACAGCTGTTATAACAAATCACCACATATTCAATGGCTTAAAAAACAAATTTATTATCTCTGGAGGACAGAAATTCAAGATGGGTGGGCAGAGTTGTGTTCCTTTTGGGGACTTTTGGGGAGAGTCTATTTCTTTGTTCTTTGCAGCTTCTACAGGTCACCTGTATTCCTAGGCACCATCTTTAAGGCCAGAAACACAGCATCTCTGTCTGATGTCTCTCTCTTAACTTTACTCTCCTGCCTCCCTCTCTCCCGTATAAGAACTCGTGATTACATTGAAAATCTCCCCATCTCACTCTCTCCAACTTAATCACATCTACAAAGTCCATTTTGCCATGTAAGGCAACATATTCACCAGTTCTGGGGGTAAGGATGCAGATATCTTTGGGAGGCCTTTATTCTGTCTACTGCATTTGGTTTTTGCTGTAGCATCATCACAGAGTCCATACAAACAAAAAAAGTCTTAAAATAGCTTCTTGCTGTATTGATATCTAAATTCCTAGAATAAGACCCTAAAATAATCTAGCTCATACTATGTTTCTTGTGGGGGGCAGGGGGAATGAAACTCATTTATTTCCTGTAGCTATATGCTTCCAGCATCCCTAAAGAGGTGACAATTCTCATACATATTTCTGGTTTAAAAAAAAAAGATTTCTTTCGCTAAATTTATTTACATTACTTAACAATATTCATGCATCTTGAGGTGGAAGAGGCAGGATAGATTAAATCCAAATAAAACAAAAGGAACAGGAAGTGGGAGGAAAGGGAAGCCCTCACGTAACAAAAGATCAGTGTATGAATTTTTTTCCAGCTTTATTGAGGTATAATTGATAAACAAAATTATAAGATGTTTAAAGTGTACAATGTGATGATTTGATATACATATACATTATGAAAGGATTCCCCCCGAGGTAATTAACATAGCTTATATTAAGCTCTGCTCAGTAATGGGAATTACAGTTATAATGAGACCCCTTGTATTTTTGTCTCATACAAAGAAATAGGCTTATTTGCAACCTGGTCTGCTGATCACAGAGATGGATGAAAATTCCAGCGTAAGTGGAAGTCAGGTATAAATGTCCAGAGGGGGATCCCTACAGACTGGGATTCTCTCAGGGAAGATGTCAAGAAGCTGTTCTCCCAGCAACCCCGCGAGCCCCCCTCCCCATTCATGCAGGTCCAGGCTTTCGGAATTGAGTCATGATTCTGAGGTCTCCTTCTGGCTTTGGCTCACAGCTCTGCCATCTCACGTCTGAACATTTCTTGAAAGACAGTCATAACTTTCAGAGAAAGAAATGTGTCAACAAAGAAGGGCACGTAATTTGCTCACTCAGCACCAAAGTGTGAAATGGATTGTTTGTGGCCGAAATATAGCATGCCCCCAAACTCATATATTGAAGCCCTAAACCCTAGTACCTCAAATGCAATCTTATTTGGAAATAGGATTGTTTAAGAGGTGATTAAGTTAAAATGAGGTCATTAGGGCAGATCCTAATCAGGTATGACTAGTGTCCTCAAAACAGATGGAAATTTGGACACAGACATGCACAGGGGGTGACCATGTGAGGAGACAGGGAGAAGACCATCATCTACAAGCCAAGGAGAGAAGCCGCAGAAGAAACCAACACTGCCGACACCTGATCTCAAAATCCTAGCCTCCAGACTGTGAGAAAATAGATTTCTGCCGTTCAGGCCACCACTCTGTGCTACTTTGTACGGCAGCCCAAACAGACTAACACAGGGATCAAAGAGCAGCGTCACTGAAGCCAATCAACCTATGGAAAAATTTAACTCAAACATGCCAGCCTCAAATCTCAGTCTTGGGGTACTCACCATGAAAACTGGATTTAAAAGCACTGGTGACCACACAGGAGGCAACAGAAAGACATCCACGCTTCCCAAACTGGGCTTCATGATGCTTCTTCAAACGTCACAGCATTTCCTGACTCAGCCGCGTCCCCGCTACGAAAACAGGCCAGCGCAGTCACTGACGCTTTCCACCCCCAGCCCACGTGAGCACTGAGCGATGGCATCCTGTCTCTTCCCTTCCCTTCCCACTTGCCTCCACACAAACCTTTCCATTTGGTCTCAGCCCTCTTTAAGGAGCATGCCTTTCCCAGGACCCCACGAGCCTGTAAAGGTTCTCTCCAGTCCACTTGGGAGTGCAGAAATTCAGCAATCTGATAAGCGTGACAAAGAACGGGACTTTGAGTGCCTTAAGTTTGTGTACTGAATTGAATAGTGTCCCTAGAATTCATATCCACCTGTAGATACGTAAGCTCAGAATGTGACCTTATTTGGAAATAATGTAACCAAAGTAAGGATCGAGATAAGGTCATACAGAATTAGGGTGGGCCCTAAGTCCAATGGGCACATCCTTTTACAAGACAGAAACCCAGAGAAGAACACCACGTGAAGATGCAGGCGGAGACTGGCGTGATGCATCCACATGACAAGGAACACCGAAGATTGCCAGCTGCCCCCAGAAACTTAAAAGAGACGTGGAATAATTCTCCCTCAAAGCGTCCAGAGGGAACCGACCCTGCTGACACCTTGATTTCTGACTTCTAGCCTCCAGATTGTGAGAGAATACATTTCCACTGTTTTGAGGCATTCAGTTTGCTGTAACTTGTTAGAGCAGCCCTGGGAAACACTTTGTTTAGGCAAGATTACATCTAACAGCAAGTCTGAACTTGCTCTTGATATTTCACTGTTTTAAGTCTCACTCTCCCTTCCCCTTCGGCCCTATATCTGGACAGACTCATAGGAAGACCCTGAGCTCATTTCCTCCTCTGGAGCCAGCAGGAAATTTAACCTTCCCACGCTTGGGAACTTTTCCACTGCCCCACCCCTTAGCCATTTATTAGAGATGTCTAAACCCACTCCCTTTGCCCGGCCCAAGTCAACCTGGACTTGCTGGTGTCCACCCAGCTCTTCCTGGAAGTCCTCTGAGTGAGTAATACTACCTTCTCTGAAATTCTCTGGTGCTTGGAGAGCCATCAACCTCAATATCCAAACCAAATTTTAGGTGGGGCGTTTGCTGCCTTTTTAATTTTTTTTATTATTATTTTTTTTTGCGGTGCACAGGCCTCTCACTGCTGTGGCCTCTCCCGTTGCGGAGCACAGGCTCCGGACGCACAGGCTCAGCGGCCGTGGCTCATGGGCCCAGCCGCTCTTCGGCATGTGGGATCTTCCCGGACCAGAGCACGAACCCGTGTCCCCTGCATCGGCAGGTGGCAGGCGGACTTTCAACCACTGTGCCACCAGGGAAGCCCTGCTGCGTTTTAAAAATAGTGATTATACTTTTACTATCCAGTGATTAAGGAAATGCATAATAACAAAGTTGCTCTGAATTTATTAATGCTTTGAAATAAATTTGTACTTTTTGGTTCAACATGATATATGCATTTGAATATAGTAAGTATATGTGACAGATGTTGTATATTCACTCTAAAGACAATGCTCATTTGGTATTCCAAATTCATTTTTTTATCATTTTTTTAATTGAAGTATAGTTGATTTACAATGTTGTGTTAATTTCAAATTCATTTTAATTCATTTTAATAGTGAATTGCCAGGTCAGAAGTCAGGGCACTAGACTAGCTCAATCCCAAAGACTTTTGTGGAACATGATAGATTCTCCCCAAAAAGTAAAAAATTTTTAAAGTTTAAAAACATTTTTAAAAAGCTTCCATCGTTAAAAAAATCTAGGAAATACTGCACATTAATCTTCTTCCTCTTGGAGTCACAAAGCAAAATAAGTTATAAAATTTCTGAGAAGTCCTGCAATAATGACAGCTGTTTACTTTTGTTTACCCTGGACTCTAAATCCTAGAGTCTCCCAGTCATATTTGATTACAAAACACTTTCTTCCCATCAGACCTGTTGGGAGCTTGGTGCTTTTGCAGAGGGACTATACAGCACTAAAGAGTGAAGAAGCACCTCTTGGAAAGACACTGGCATTGAATGACTGACATCTACAGAAACCATCAGGACCCTAAAGTTCTTCTCCAGCAACTGGGACACCAACCTTCACCTTCAAGTTCATCAGCAGACCCCCTTCTTTCCTTGGAGTTCATGAGAAAAATTCCAGAGGTCATTAAGACAAGCTGACATCAGAAAGAGCGAGTCAGTGTCTCTGAGAACTTTGTCCATGATGGCACCATTGACTTGATGGCATCTCACTTCAGCTTTAACCCAATTTTCAGCAAGTTTTGACAAAGTTAGCTTAATTAGCAAGCAGACAATGGCAGCAATGCAACATAAAAGAAAAGAAAAGAAAGAAAACTCCTATGGATCTACATGGTGACAACATATTTCTCAGCATCTCTGATTTGGTTCCAACTTTTGCTGCCATGAGACCAAGACTTGGCATTCACCTCCTCAGGCCAGATGCTAAATTAAGTTTGAAGACATTCCAGGTATTCATTATTAATCAGGCTTTTGGCAGCAAGAGAGGGAAATAAAGAAGCAGCAGCTGTGGTTTGAAAGGTACCATCTCTAAGTTAAGAGCTGCCAAAAATAACGAGCAAACTTTTCAGGTCAATGCGTCTTTGATGCATCAAAGTCCGCTGCCCTGGGGTCTCAGCAGAGATGATCAAGGAAAACAATGCCCCCAGTGGCTCCATAGCTCCCTGCATGGAAAAAAGGAGTAGCTGCCAGGTTGAGTGTTCACATTAAGTAATAACAATAAACCTATAAAGAAGTGAGAATGTCTCTCTCAAGGACCACATCTGTCACAATTCTTTGGTTGCACGTGACTGAAACCTTGACCCACACTGCAATAAGTAAAATGGAATTAATTTAATCATGTCCATGAAAAGTCCAGAAGTCAGCAGGCTTCAGGCATGGCTGGATTCAGGGGCCAGATAAAGTCACCATGGACCTGTTTCTCTCTACCTCTCAACTCTGTCTCCAGTGCTTCTGGCTGCAATAACCAGGTGCAGATGTCATGAAATCTCCAGGAAGTTTGTCCTCTCAGCTTTAAATCCATTAAGACAGAATAACTCCAAGAAGCCTCAGCAAAAGTCTCAGGGCATCTCATTAGTCGTTATGGGGTCACACGCTCATTCCTGAATGAGTTACTATAGATGGAAGAATGGAAAGCTCTGAAGATACAAACCGTTTAAAAATTATTATTTTTAAATAATAATATAAAAATTTATACCACACTAAGAGTTTTACTGTGTATTTCTTAAGCTCTTTTTTAAAAAATCCTAATATTAAAATATACTTTGAAATATTTTTTTAAAATTTGATTTTATAGCCAAGGAAAGAGAGGCTCAGAGAGGTTAAATCACTCTCAAAGGTCACACAGTAAGTGGTGGGATTTAGAGAGTTATGTTGGTGTTTGGACTCATATACTTGAGTTACAGTGGGGCTTGGGGGCCATCTAGTCCAAAGCAGAATCATGTTTCAGCATCCCTGACATATGTTCACCTAGATCCTCACACCCTTTCAGGGAAGCACACAGAATAACGTCCGCCCGATCCAACCCAGTAAGTAGCAAAAATGTTCCCTCTTATACTGAACTTGCATCTATTCACCCTATAAGTTCCTTCCTCAGGGTTTCTTAGACACTGAGCCTTAAGTTTTCCTTTAGTTTGCTCAACAGTCAAGTCACACTCTGTGCATCTGAAGCTTGAATCCATTAAAACTCTAGGTCACTTTTTTTTTTTAATTTTTTAAGACCAGACTCTCTCTTGTTGTTGCTTTTTTTTAAAATTTATTGTTTATTTTTGGCTGCATTGGGTCTTTGTTGTGGTGCACGGGCTTCTCATTGCGGTGGCCTCTCCTGTTGCGGATCACGGGCTCCAGGTGCACAGGCTTCAGTAGTTGTAGCACGTGGGCTCTAGAGCACAGGCTCAGTAGTTGTGGTACATGGGCTTAGTTGCTCCACAGCACGCGGGATCCTCCCAGACCAGGGCTCGAACCCGTGTCCCCTGCATTGGCAGGCAAGTTCTAAAACTCTAGGTCACTTTTATCTGAGGGGTTTTGTTGTTTTTGGTTTTGCAAATATGAATTATTATCATCAGGACCTTCTTTCATTGCATCTACACATTTGATTTTTTTAATTGCACTTGGATTTCACCTTGATTGTTTCAACCCTGTCTTTCTGCATCTGATTCAGTGATGAAGCAATCAAGCGCCTCTCAGTGCCATAAACCTGACCTTGCAGGGCTTCATTCTGATCCCCTATTCCAATAGGAGAGAGCCCTTCAGGGATATGGAAACCCAGGTGACTTTTCAGAGTCAAACAATTTTATCAGTGGGGAATATTGCTCACCTTGCTGTTTGCATCTCAGAAGAGCTGTGCTTCTTAGATTGTAAACGTTGCTCAGATTTTTACTCATGACAATGGACACATTATAGAGGTATTAGCGTCCTAGTCTAACCTTGTCCCATGCTCTGCCCTTATGATGTGGCCTTCTAAACTTGCACTATCTCACTACCTAATAAGTGACCTTGGGCCAGCCCCTTTCTTGCCAGGGACTCTGTTTCCTCCATTGGCAAAATAATAGTATTGCACTAAATGAGCATCAAGGGTCCCTTCCTGCAAAGTTATTCTCTGATATCTCCGGCTTTGCTTCCCATACAACCAAAAGCTCAACAAAGCTTTCACTTCTGGTTCTAATGGCTTGGTTTTGAATTTAGACACTATTTTAAAAACACCGTCAATTTACTGCAAGGTTAGACAACAGCTAGTTCAGTGTCTTACCTATTACATTCACAGCCCATCCATTTACTTGCTTGTAGATTTTTTCATTCTCTCTCATCCCCTTTCAAAGGTTTGGGCAACAAAGTAGCTTCTCGCCTGTCCAGAAAAATCTCTCTGAGTAATTCTTGGAGATAAGTGAAGTGTACCATTCAGACATCTGAATATATACCTCTGCTCGAAGCAATTCCCACCAGAAACTCCAAGTGATATGCTTTCAATTACAGGCCAGGAATAGGCTATTTTCTGTTTAAAAGACAAGGAGTCAATGGTACTTTATTAAAATAGCATTTCCTATCTTCCGTGACCACATCTTGTCTAATTGACTCCTGCGACCTGTGTTCTCTATTAGCATCCTGGTTCAGTTGACATATTTAGGAGTCTATCAGGATACCACTACCCACACTGCTTTAAAAGCATGAGGATTTATTCATTTATCTCTGCACCATGCCAAGTATACTCATCTTTCAAAAGAATGAACTACAGGTGTAGTGGGTACATGTTTAGCTTATGAGTGTAAAGGAATGAGAAGTTATAAAATTAATGAATCCAGATGCTGTTTACAAATCTCCTATTAGAGAAAGCCATTTGTCAACTGAATACCTTGATTACAAATGTCCCAGCTATGGAAATGTTGATGAAGCCTGGAAACTTGTTTCAGAAAAATCTATGATTTGGATAGGGCTGACACAGGTCGTTAAAATATCCAATAACAATCACTGGACTAACAGGAGAGTTTATTTCCAACAGGAAAATTAATACAGTTGATAAGAGCAAGGGATAAGACCCTGAATAAGTAATGTCTTCACTTTCTTCTGGTCTTGGGCATCCATCCATGACAGACACAGAGAGCTTTTAAGTAAGGACTCTGATCTACTTGGAAGAAGCTATTTGAATTTAGCTTTTCCTTTTATGGATAAAGTGATATCCATTTTTTTGTGTACATTTTGTTTATAATCCTCTACTAAATCAAGCAATAATACAGTGAAGGCAATAAGTTGTCCAAATAAGAGTAATTGATTCTGGGGACTTCCCTTGTTGTCCAGTGGTTAGGACTCCACAGTTTAACTGCTGGGGCCTGGGTTCGATCCCTGGTTGGGGAACTAAGATCCCGCAAGAAACTGTGCAGCACAGCTGAAAAAAAAAAGGAGTAATTGATTCTGGCTGATGGAGGAGAAAAAGGAGGTTTTTACAGGACTGTTGGGAGGGCTAGTGAAACAGAATTGAGGGTAAGACTGCAGACATGATGCCTAAAACCCAGCCACAGAGCTGCCTAATGAGGAACCCATGCTTTTGCTGCTGCCTCTGGGCACAGAGGGAACTAGCCCTGATGTCACCTATCTATGCTGCTTCTGTATCAGAGAGGGATCTTGCCTGACAGCTGTGCAACCACCCATTCTAGGAGAATGGATTCTGCCCAGAGCCTCCCTCCTTGAGCCACTCACTTCCCAACTGAAATACCCCTTGATGGAGGCTGGGGGTCAAACTCAGGTCACATGTTTGCCTCAAAGACAGCTCAGGATCCGAATCTCCCAGTCTCTCCTTGGAAAGGCTGGACTCAGTTCAAGCAAATATGTCTGAACAGTGCCACACCTCCAGAAAACATGATAAACGCCACTAGGACATCCTCAGGAATTAAAATTACATCTACCTTTAAAAAACTAAAAATAGAGTTACCATATGATCCAGCAATCCCACTCCTGGGCATATTATCCAGAAAAGATGAAAACTCTAATCCAAAAAGATACACACACCCCTATGTTCATAGCAGCACTATTCACAATAGCCAAGACATGGAAACAACCTAAATGTCTATCAACAGATGAATGGATAAAGAAGATGTGGTACATATATGCAATGGAATATTACTCAGACCTATAAAAGAATGAAATAATGCCATTTGCAGCAACATGGATGGACCTAGAGATGATCATACCAAGTGAAGTAAGTCAAAGACAAATGTCATATGATATCACTTATATGTGGAATCTAAAAAAAATGATACAAATGAACTTATTTACAAAACAGAAATAGACTCACAGACATAGGAAACAAACTTATGGTTACCAAAGGGGAAAGGGGAGGGGGAGGGATAAATTAGGAGTATGGGATTAACAGATATACACTACTATATATAAAATAGATAAACAACAAGGATTCACTGTATAGCACAGGGAACTATATTCAATATCTTGTAATAACTTATAATGGAAAAGAATCTGAAGCTGTACACCTGAAACTAACATAATATTGTAAATCAAGTATAATTAAAGTTTTAAAAATTACATCTACCCTTTGTCATTCAACAGCAAACTAGCAGAAGCTGTGAGGAGGACATCCAACAGCCAATCAGATCCCCCTGGTTCTTCTGTCTGTTCCACGCGTCCTCCATAGGCCTGACCTCCCTCCCAGCCAGACTCAAAGTATTCCAATGTCAAAGGCTGAGATGGAGTAACAGGAGCCAGACTTGCCCTCCCATCTTCAACACATGGAAGACTGGACAAAATATGTGCAGCCAGGGTTTGGACAAAGGGCTGCCCGGGATTATGGTCCATGAGAGGAAGGAAACAAGGTGGACCCAGGATTGCACAAACACACTGTCCAGGGCAGGGAGGGGAAGAGAACCTGGCTGAGCTGAGGAGAGCTCGAAGTCTGGGAAGGTCAAGGAGACACGAGTTTGTGGCGCAGATACAGGAGAGAAGGAAGCTGCACAAGTTAAGTTGAACAGGGCCCCTCTCCCCCATCATGAAAAGTTCTTCCCTTGTCCTCCCTTCCTAGACCAATACACTGATTTTCTTTCAGTCTTCAGGCATGTTAAGGAACAGCTATTGGGCTACAGATTTCTTCAGTTAGTACTGTATGGTCTCAAAACTGTACACATTTTAACTGGACATGAGTGTTTCCCAAGCATCCCAGCACATATTTTTAAAAAAAGATCATCCCTTGAGTTCCTTCTGCAAATGTATTAATTAATTCAGTCTAAAATGGTCCTCTAACCAGCCCTTCAGCTCCAAGCATTACACTAAGTGATAGAGAGATTGAGATAACGTCCTTAACCCTTAAGGAGATCAGCTTGGTAAGGAACACACCTCTGACTCACACTATAAGGCATATTTTGGAGGGTCATGTTTTCAGAGGGTAACCTTTGCTGCATATCCTGGGAACATCTTCTTTCTCTCGGATTTTCTGATAACTGCAGGTGTCTTGACTACCTGAGAATCTTCAGTAACAATTTTGTACTCGTCTATAAAATTGAACTGCTTTAAACACATAGAGACCAAGATACATGCCGGTGAATGTTTTCCTTTCCGTCACAGCGGATACTTGTTAGGTTCTGGCCACCAAGCACCCACTCATTCTGCTTCATGGAATAATGACAGTTTTCTTCTGGGGCACCACTACCTTCCTCACCCTCTGACCTGTGCACTGGGAAGGGAGTTGGCCCTTTCCCTGGCCCAGGACTCAGATCTGACCAATCAGAGTATGGTATCTCCCTAATCACTATGACTGGTTAAGAGATGATCATGTCATCCAGTCGGAACCAGTGAAATACATGAAGACTTTTCCTGATGGCTCTTTAGCAATAAGGAAGATGAGAGTCAGCTGCCAGCAAGACCACCACATGGAGCCCTGAGAATGAAGCCAAAGAGGTAGAATTCAAAACCAGTAGATGAAGAGACATAAGGTTCTCCATGGCCATCTTAGAATGCCTTGGCTAAGTCTCACCGTAAGGATTTTAGTAAATGAACCAATTACTCCCCCTTTTCTGCTTACGTTACTTGACCTTCCTATTGCTTGCTATTGAAGCACCAAACCCCACCTGAAGCAGATCTAATCTTAAGCTTTTAAATAAATGGACCTGTAATTTCCCTTCTTCTGCTAAAGTTTGAGTTGCATTTGGCAGTACTTGCTATTAAAATCCTCCTGATATACCAGCTGAGTAACTTCTCTGCCTCGTTTTGTGCTGATTCTCCAAACTGCTTTATTGCCTGCTCATCACTGAGGAAGACAGATCGATTTTTACAGATCCTTTCTTTTATGTGTGGTCTCTGGTCATCCCTGGTTCTGTGGACAATATGATGGGAAATACTGAACAACGTTAGACAAGTTATTTGGCGCATGTTTTTTTCACACATGCCAATGTGCATTATGAATTTCCAAGGTTTACTTGGCAACCTCCAACTAAAAATTGGCCCTGACCATCTGCCTCTACAAGGAGTAAGTCACTAACCAGTGCAGTCGCTGACCTTCAACACACCCTGAAAGGAATGAGGCACTCTGTGCTCTGGGAAAAACTGGTAGAAGGGGCCTTCAGATAGTTAGATATTTTCAGGAGAAGATTTGTATGAGTCCAAATTCTCGCATCTCCTCATATCTAGAAAAGCACTAAAATCATTAACAGTGACATCTGTTCCTCATGACTAGCAACCAACCTCTGCCAACATGTGTGCTTGACTTCACGTGCCCCCTTCACTAGAGTCACGTATGTACCGACGTTCCCCCCACTTCTTTGGAGCAGTGCCTCAGAGCTATCTGGGAGGGTGTCTCCCTGGCTATAGTCCTTATTTTGCCCCAAATAAAACTTAACTCACAACTCTCATGTTGTGCATTTTTTTTTCAGTCGAAACAACTGAACCTATCTTTTATGTGGCAATGATTACATGCTAGGAAACCTGTGTTCTAAAAAACTCTAGTTAAAGTACTGCGTTTCCAGCAAGCCCAGAGAGAATAACAGAATAAGGTACCTTCACAAGAACCAGGTTATGAGATGTGTGACACCTGGAAGGAACCTGATGACATTGCTCTCAAGAAAAGACCTTCAAAGCTCATGAAAGATGCTGGAAGGGAGTAGAGGAGTTAGGTGGGAGAGCCAGGTGAGGCTCTGCCTCAGGGGGCTTTGAAGAGTCTGGGAGCTGCATAAGAGCACTGAGCACCAAATGAAGTAGGAAAAACGGTGAGCAGAGTCAGAAAGAGCAGGAAAGTGTAGGTGGGGGAACACATGACACTGTGCTTAGAACAATCTTTGGGAATAATAGATGACTAGAGATGGACTTGTTCTATAAATATGTATTGGTAATGGACAAGCCTCTCTCAATTTGGATTTAAATTACTTTAAAAAACCCACATATTAACAGAGGTCTTTCTCATTCCAATAGAAACTCTTGCAAATGAATTAACACTTTCAAATCATCACTGTGGGAAGAATTTCTCCAGCATCAAGTTTTTGTGTGATTTTTAAAGTGATTGTCCTTGGGAATTCCCTGTGGTCCAGTGGTTAGAACTCTGTGATTCCACAGCAGGGGGCACAGGTTCGATCCTTGGTTAGGGAACTAAGATCCCACATGCTGCACTGTGCAGCCAAAAAAAAAAAAAAAAAAAGTGATTGTCCTTAATGTGGACCAGAGCACTTTTATATTGTTTACTAAAAGATGAGAGAAACAGGAAGATAACTGAGAGTTCAACTCATTTATAAATACATTTGTAGATAGTGACACAATTCGATACTGCTTTTTACATATGTTGTAGGACTCATTTTGTCTGTTGGAGTTTTAACTTACTTTGGTCGTGCTTGTAACATTAAATATGCTACTTGAACAGTTGAGGCTTTTAAACATAAAAATCAATGAAACGCATTTGCTCTGGGACTGTGTTGAAGTCATGGCACAATGCTACTTATCCTGCCCTCTGCCCAGTGCACAATGGGGCATTTTTCAGGCTGCCACGATCCCTTGCGTTCTCTCCTATCTTGTCTCATAACTTATCCAGAATTGAGAGCTCATGTTATCGTGTGCAGGCTGTATATTCCCTTGATATATTAAAGGTATATAATCATTACTCCTACGTCGGTCCTTTGAAAGCGACTGAGTCAGAATAAAGCATGTGCAAAAGTGGAAGACAGAAGAGGAGAGAGATGGAGAATACACTTGGCCTCTAGAATCTAGAATCTAGAAAAGGGAAGGCAATGGGTTCTCCCCTAAAGCCTCCAGAAGGAATGCTATCCTACCGACACATTCTGTCCCTGTAAGACTCATGGCAGGCTTCTGATCTCCAGAACTGGAAGATCATCGATTTACATGGTTTTCACCCACTGAATTTGTGGGGATTTGTTACAGCAGCAATAGGAAACTAATACAGGCTCTATTCCATCTGGGTCCACTAGATCTCTTTCTCTCTTACAAGCCAATTTCAATTAATAATTTACCTAGAAGATATTAAAACACTCTGATTACTAGTGGGAAATATTTTTATACCTCTATTTTAAATTTTATTTAACTCACTCTGTTGAGGTCAAATATGTTTGAAGGGTACATTTTCTTCTACATATCTAAAACAGTGGATTTCAAAGATGAAGGTCAATGTTATACAGTTTTATTAAATATTCAATGAGAGAAAAAAACCTTATAACAGTAAAATTTATGTCAAGCTCTTTTCTTATCAGAAAGAGACCCCCCTTGAGATGTTCGTATAAACCAGCATATCTTAGTATCTGATTTTGTTATTCCATTTCTGCTGGGTCTAAAAATGACTCAAGTAGCAAAGAAAGAGCTGGAATCTCAGGAGAGCCAACTGGTCATTTCCCTGATAAGTTGTAAGCAATCAAATTATCATACTATGTAGTTGTTGATCGTTTCCAATAGAAAGGATTGGGTAAGTACAAAGAAGAACGGTGTCTCAAGGAGTAGACAATATAATGTAATTAGAGCTCCCCTGATATAGTAAAAATGCAAGCAAATGAAAGCAAAAGAAAAGTTACAAGGACATTGACACCTGGAAAAACTGATTTAGGGTCTTTCAATAAAAAACAAGTGCTGGGCTTCCCTGGTGGCGCAGTGTTTGAGAATCTGCCTGCTAATGCAGGGGACACGGGTTCGAGCCCTGGTATGGGAGGGTCCCACATGCCGCGGAGCAACTAGGCCCGTGAGCCACAACTACTGAGCCTGTGCGTCTGGAGCCTGTGCTCCACAACAAGAGAGGCCGCAATAGTGAGAGGCCCGCGCACCGCAATGAGGAGTGGCCCCCGCTTGCCACAACTAGAGAAAGCCCTCGCACAGAAACGAAGACCCAACACAGCAAAAATAAATTAACTAATTAATAAACTCCTACCCCTAACATCTTCTTTAAAAAAACAAAAGTGCTGAAAAATAAAATCATATCAGAGTGAATGAGTTCTTCATAAACTTGTAGCAAAAAAGAACCATGCTAAGCAGTGATTGACAAAAGTTATGTTAATGAAAGATATCTAACTGTAGCTGAGTTTTTTATTTGTTCAAATTTTCTCTAAAATGTGCACCATTCTTTAAAAATACTTATTGATGATCAGAAATTGGTATGCTTTGTTCCCAAAGAAGGTCATTTTAATCCTATCCTAAGTCTAAGAAGAAGTAGCCTTTCTTCAGGACATAGAAACAAAAGAACTAATGATGCATGGAGCCACGTAATTCATTAGGTCACTGAGAGACAGGGCCCGTCATTATAAGAATGTTAACCAAATGTGGGGACTTGTACAGTGAAAGGAAATATTTCCATTCATCTTGAGGAGAAGAAAGGAAATGGAGCTGGCAGCAGTGAAGAAAGGCACGTCAACTCTATGGCAATCTATCTGGGATGTGAAGTCAAGATTCTGGAACAATCCTGGTCCTCTCTCCATCTCCATGACGATTCCTTTCCTGGCGTTGCCTTGGAGTCTTCTTCCTCCATTCATTCCCTAAATGATCATCCTCTAACCTCTCCTCTTCTTGCTCTGTGCCCTCCCTTTATATAAATCAATGATTTGAGCCATCAGCTGTTTGATAAGTACCTACAAGTTTGTATCTTGAGTCAAGACCTGTGCCCCAAGGTCCAGACTCAAATGTGAGAGTCTTCATACTTCTCCCATGAACCTCCCACATGAACCTGTCACATGTGCACACTGATTCATTTTCTTCCAATCCCCTGTAAACCTCCCCTTCTCTGCATCCCCCAGCTCAGAAGATGTCCCCACTGCCCATGCAGCAGTGACAGTCTTTCTAAACCCTCCTCCCTCCTCTGCCCACATCAGTAACTAGTTCCAGTGCCTTGATATTTCTCAGTCCTACACTTTCCTTTCCTTGCCACTGTCTCTGCTTTTATCAAGCCCTATTTCTTCTCGCTGAAACAGCATCCTCATTGGCTTCCTTTTCTCTATGCTCCCCCTCCAACCTATACTCTACACTTCAGCCACATCTATTCTTGTGCGACATAAATCAACTCGTATTGCTGCCCAGCTTTTCAATTCCTTTCTGAGAACTTTCAGCATAAAGTTTGAATTTCAAGACCCTTCACAATCAGAAATTGCCTCCACGGTAGCTCCTCAAACCTTCTTCCATACCTGTCCTTACAACCATCCCAAACAATTGGCCATGACACAAAGTCCCCATGACGTGATGTCTTTTACATGTGGAATGCACATTGCCACTCTTCAAGCCCCACGCATCCCTCAAGGATCAGACTAAACACCGTTGCCTTTAGGAAGAGTTCTCTGGTGCTGTCATCTGATTTGGACCCCTCTCACTTCCCACAGTGCCTACTGCATACCTCTGTGATGTCCTTCCCACTCTGTATTGTAATCATGGGTTTGCTTTGCTGTTTCCAAAACAGAAGGCAACTTGACAGACAGGGATACTCACCACTATACTAACGAGGAGAGAAGGCAATTTGAGGTCCACGCTGGGCATCTCCATGTCTTGAGCTTCTGGCACAATGCCTGCCACATAGTGGGTGCTCAATAAATGTGGCGACACAAAAGTGTGCTGGGTAATTGTCAGGGGGAGGGAGGTTATTGAAATAATGGATGAGTTACACAAAAGTAGTGAGGTGGGCCTCTGCTCAGAAATTACCTCATGCTTGGAAAAGACTTGGATGTATCAATGGAACCAACCAGCAAGAAATTGTACTATTATTTAATTGAAAGTGAAGCATATAGAATTTGGGGAACAGGGGCAGTATTTGACAGAGAAATTGGCCAGGTGACAGTTCTTGGGTCCCTAAAATAGGAGAGATTTTAGGCGCGGTAACAGACTGAAAAAATGATGATTTAGTACTTTGGTTAACTTCTTTTGGCTCATTCTCCAGTTTACTCAGACCATCGATCAGAAATCATATGTGGAGGCAACACCAATAAAAATGACCTCTATTCTATGAACAGGGTGTTTTATAAGACTCTATAAAATGGTAAATAAACCTTATGTGAAGTCTTTTCAAATAATCCCAAAATACTACTCTGCCTCTATTTGGAGGATACAAATCTTTCCTTTGAAGACACAATATCTCTCCTATTATAAACCATTGAAACTTTCCTTTTTTTAACTGTTTCTTGATTTATGAGATATTGTCATCCATAAGATCTTTATTTCCTCTAATGTAAACATTTACCCAATAATATCTCGATGTACCTCAATATCTCAAGAGACCAAAAAAACCCTAATGCAATGTGGATACCAATATAGGTTCGGTGGTTAACTGTTTCTCATTTAGTAAAGAAAAGCTCGCCAACCTTCCACTCTTCAGGGGCATTTTCCAAACTCCAATAACCACTGGATGTCAAGGCCATTTCTTTTATCCAGTTGGTAGCCTCACAACGTAAGAACAGAGGAGTTCAGACATTAAAACACTGTTAAGATCACGTTGGTTGTAAGATTCCCACAGGCTCAGCAAATTTGGGCCTAATTACTGCCACCTTAAATGTGAAAAGAGGATATTCTGAAGTTGCTTACAGGAAGATCTGGCACGATTTAAAAAAAATGAAAATCAACAGTGAGACAGTAGATGACTTTAACTTAATTAAAGAATAGCTTCTGGTGAGAAAAGCAACATGTACTCAGAATTGCTGATACAGAAACATTGAAATACCTGAAGTGCTCTGATAATTAAACAAAATTCTTCAGCAATCCTGTTTTCTTCCTCTACCACTGCAGGAGAGTTCCTTGCTTCTCTTCTTTTTTTAAGAAGGAAGGCAGGAAGGAAAGAATATGACCCCATGAAAATGAGTTTTAGATAGGAGGGGTGACCAGGAAAAGGACCTATGAGAAATGTGTGACCCCTTTCGAGGCCAACCAGAAGAGACCACAATTGAGATCCTCTTAAACCTGCAACCTTTTTTTTCCCCACTCTTTCAATTTCAGAAAGACCCATCTTCTCTTTCAATACAGCCTCTTTCTAATCTTCACTCTTGTACTCACCTCTATCTTAATTCATTCTTCATTTCCTTCCTTCTTCTTCCATCACTGTTGGTGATACAAATTGGACAGTTGGGAGATGGGGTGCAGAGGTAAATAATTGTGGATTTTCCAATATTAATGTTGGCTTGAGAGGGATAGTAAGAGTCTGAGTCCACATTCTTGCAACAGCAATTCCATCTCAGTGCACTCAAAGTACAGTGAGCTTTGAACTGGAATTAAGTTAAATATAGAAAACCAGTTCAAAAGACATTTGAATATTGTATCAAATCCTCTGGATCCTCATTTACAAGACACCTCCGTGTGTCTTTCATTTAGGTAGGCACTAGGTAAGCTTATAGGTTTGGTAGAATACACAATCCCTGTGCAACCTGGAGGTTGCTAAAGAAATTTCGATCTTCCCTCCATAGACCCTGAACCTCCTCCAGACCTCCCGTGTCACCCCCATGTGGGGCTCAGAGCTACTGGAAATAGCCACGCAAGAGGCCATGCTATGACCCACCCATGGAGCTAGTACCCTCCTGTCCCACTTTCTCTTCCAGAACCTAGAAGGACAGTGAACTGTAGAAGGCCCATCCATCCATGGTCCACTCAAATCCCCAAAGCCAGAACACCAGACCACTAAGTATATAGGGATGGATTACCTCAGTCCATAAACTTGATGTTCAAGAGCTGTAGCAGTGTTTCTGCATCCAACCTAATTTCAGTTCAAAGCACCCTTCACTTCCCCACGTGTGTGGGTGAGGCCTCAGTCCTCAGGCTGCCGAACATCTCTGCTCTCCTCTGGCCCATCTTAGGGACAGGTGGAATTAGAGGCAGGGGTTGGAGCAGGGTTTGCGGGGGCGGGTAGTGGGGGAGGTGGAGAGTGCTCCAGATCTAGTCCCATTTACCCAGGGATGAGACCTGCCCACTGGCTCATGCCCTTACAAGGTGAAGGTCAGAGTCACCCTTCTGGGGAAATCAGGACACTTTTAGTTTTGGTGATGTGGCTATGGGTGGTTGGCTTAGGGTTATCCTCAAACTGTAGCCTCCTTTTTGGTTTTTCTTTAACATGTGTATGTATACTTCATTCCTTTTTGTTCAGAGTGGCATTCCATTGTAAGGATACACCACAATTTATTTATCCATCCACTTCTTGATGGACATTTGAGTCTATCACAGTTTGGGGCCATTATAAAGTAAGCATTTATGAGCACTGTGTACTAGGAATTTTGGGGGGGAGTGGTAAATACATATTTTCTTTCCTTTTGGGTAAATACCTAAGAGTAGAATTTTAGGGTTAAATAGTAAGTACATATATAACTTTATAAGAAACTGCCAAATTATTTTCTAAAGAGGTTGGTCATGTACCTCTCAGAGGTATCTGAGAGTTCCAACTGTACCATATTCTCACCAACATTTGAGATTGTCAGTTTTCAAATTTTAGCCTTTTTCATGGGTGAGTAGTAATATCTCATTGTGGTTTTAATTTGCTTTTCCCTGTTGAATAATGATGTTAAGTAACTTTTGGTGTACTTCTTGGCTCTTACAATATCTTTTTTTTTTTTCCTTTAAGAAACTGATGAAATATTTCACCCTTATTTTTTCGGTATGTGGGCCTCTCACTGTTGTGGCCTCTCCCGTTGCAGAGCACAGGCTCCAGACGTGCAGGCTCAGCGGCCATGGCTCACGGGCCCAGCCACTCCACGGTATGTGAGATCCTCCCAGACCGGGGCACGAACCCACGTCCCCTGCATCGGCAGGCGGACTCTCAACCACTGCGCCACCAGGGAAGCCCCACCCTTATTTTAATAGGTTGTTGTCCTTCTTATTGAGTCATAAGAGTGCTTTAGAAATTCTGGAAATCTTTGCCTACCCCCAAGGATATGTAGGTTTTCCCCCTCATTTCCTCTCAATGTTTTATATAATAGTTTTGGCTACTATATTCAGGTTTTTGATCCATTTCAAGTTAGGGTTTTTTGTTTGTTTGGGGTTTTTTTGGTTTGGTTGGTTTTTTTATGTTGGAAGGTAGAGGTCAAATCTCAGCTTTTCCCATATGGATGTCAGCTGTCCTGGCACCGTTTGTTAAAAGACTATGCTTTCTCCATTAATTATGTTGACACTAAGGACCTCTACATCTAACCATGATGAAATAATAGGAATGGACTTACTCTTAACTAATTAGGAAGCTGGACAACATAAATGAAACAACGGACAATAGGCAGTTCGGGACAGGGGTCATGGGAGAAGGGACACAAATGAGGCGGTCTCTGCATTTGTGCCAGCTGACAGCCTGGAGAGTTGCCAGGCTGCAGTACAGGAAGGAGGGACCCAAATAAGCAGTCTCCCTGAGTTGAGAAGACCGAAGCTGGAGTCCAAGGAAGCCAGAGCTGCTAGAACTTACAGAGCAAAATACCTAAATGGCCAAGAAGCTGAGGTAGTTATCCTCTGTTCCCACCTATTATCAGCTGAGGAATGTCCCGGGGTGTCTACTCCCAGGATTCCTGAGCTGCGCAGGTAAGCCAAGAGAGAGCCCTCAGGCTGGGACACGATGGGGCTCCATCTGCGTTTTCCAGAACAGTAACTACAGAGGCCATGTGGGCGGGGAGCTAGCAGTCTCTGCCTCAGGGGGTCTTGAGTCCCTTCTGCAGGGAAACTAGCCCAAATGGCAAGCCCTGATGAATGGAAACTTCAGGGACAATCATAGCCCCGCCGCTGCCACCACCTGGGCCCCTATCCCATCTTGGCCAGGACGGAGGTGGTGCCAGAGTACAGACTTTCCTAGGAACTTGGTGGGCCGTGGTGTGGGCAGCTGGGAGCCTAAGTCGAAACAGAAAAGGAAGAACAGGGCGAAGATGGTGTGGTGACGGCTGTGAAAACCTGTGCATACTCATGGGAGGCGCATCAAGGGACTTGCTCCCAGAAATAGCTGGCTGTCTTTGGAGGGGGTGACTGAGGTTCTGCGACTACAAAAGCTGGAGCCATGGTGCCGTTTAGCAGGGGGGTTCCCGGTGAGTTCCAGCTAAGCAACTAGAGCCCGAGTTCCTTGACCTCGTGTGTAATGACCTTTCACCTTTGGACCCATGACACCATCCACCTGTCCAATGTCAGCTCTGTGATACTGATTAACATTTTGCAGCAAATGTAGAGATCAGCTCATTTGTTTCCCTTCTCCCATGATCACTGTCCTAACATTTTGTACCTCCAGGAAAGTAGGAACTTATCCATTTAACTTGCCCAGCACTTAGAATGGTATCTGGCATATAATAGACTGCAAGAAATATTTGGTGAAGAAATAATATGAAACAATCTCACACCGCATGCTCTTCTCCCCCATCGTTCCCTCTGTTACATATATTCTCCCTTCCCCACCCCACCCCTTAACCCCATCTGTACTTCTCCAAACCCACGTCCAATGTTGCCTCCCATTATGAAACATTTTCTCCGGGGCAGAATTAGCAAGCTTATCTCCCAAAAGGCAAGTGAGAATCAGCTCATTCCTGTACTTAGCACTTACTCTCTTGGTCCAGGGATGATCCTAAACCCCATCGCTGGTCATGAGTTTCACTTAAAGATGACACATTTCGTTGCTGAGGCAAAGAAACTAAGCCTTAATTTAATCCATCTTCAAGATGCACCTTCTTCTTCAAACCATGACTGAAGTACTGATGATGCCAAAAGCCAAAAATGGATGAACAATATATGCCAGGAGAAAAATGAAAATCATGAGTCTCCATTTCCACCCCCTAATCAGTTAAGAATTACAACTGCCTTCAAGTTACTGTAAGGAGTCACAATTGTTGTAGAGCCGTGACTTCTCCTGAGAGGAATATGTTTCTGAGTGTTTCACTCCTGGCTCTTGAAATTAAAAATCTCATTATTCAAAGAGCTTCTAGCAATATCTCAACATATTAAATTCAAAAGTTCATTCTCAAAAGCCTTATTCTACTGGATGCTGTGTTAGGCGGAAGAAAAGGCTCATGAAAAACATGGAATAACAAGGCTGGAACAGATCTAAGTCATGAATTCCATCCTCTTTTCTTCAAGCAAGGCCCATTTTAGTCACTGTGCATGGAGGAAACTGACCCCATGTGATCCTTAAAGGCCTTCGGAGAGCATGCCACCAGTTGAGGCACTGTTACAGTTGAGACAGTACTTACATTAAAGTAAAGCCCAACTACCTCTTCTTGTGCAGCCCTCTTCGGTTTGGGCACCATGATTGGGCATGAAAATTCCAAATGCTACCAAACTAGGGGCATTCACTCTTGTGTATTTGAGTCACTCAGACTCAGCAAAATTCTACTACAGCATGATTCAGAGTCAGGTATACTGCGACCCAAACCTTACCTTCTGAAACATAAGAGTTCCAGAATAGTCTTCATGTAACACAGTTACACACATCTGCCCATCAGCAGTGCCCAGCGTCTCAGTGGAGATGCACAAACTTCAGTCTGCCACGTGAGAACCATTGGTTACCAGAGAGTGAAGGGACACAGCATGGAGACTGGTGGCTGACGCACAAATCCCCAGATATAAGATTAACTATCACACTTTAAGAATTAAGGCCCCCTGGGACTTCCCTAGCCGTCCAGTGGTTAAGACTCAGAGCTTCCACTGCAGGGGGTGCAGGTTAGACCCCTGGTTGGGGAACTAAGATCCCGCACCCTCCACATTGTGGCCAAAAAACAAAACAACAACAACAACAACAAAAAAACAGAAACACTTTCCTCAATAAAGTGAAGAAAATATTTTTTAAATAGTATTAAGACCCCCAATAGGTGCATGAAAAGATGCTCAACATCACTAATTATTAGAGAAATGCAAATCAAAACAATGACGAGGTACCACCACACAGCGGTCAGAATGGCCATGATGAAAATGTCTGCAAATAACAAATGCTGGAGAGGGTGTGAAGAAAAGGGAGCCCTCCTACCCTGTTGGTGGGAATGTAAATTGATAGAGCCACTATGGAGAACAGTATGGAGGTTCCTCAGAAAACTAAAAATAGTGTTGCCATATGATCCAGCAAACCCACTCCTGAGAATATATCTGGACAAAACTATAATTTGAAAAGATACATGCACCCCTATGTTCATAGCACCACTATTTGCAATAGTCAAGACATGGAAATGACCTAAATGTCCATCGACAGATGAATGGATAAAGAAGATGTGGTATATACGTATACAATGGAATATTTGCCACAAAAGAAAATGAAATAATGCCATGTGCAGCAACATGGATGGACCAGGAGATTGTCATACTAAGTGAAGTGAGTCAGAAAGAGAAAGACAAACATCATATGATATCATATATGTGGAATCTAAGATATGACACAAATTAACTTATCTATGAAACAGAAACAGACCCACAGACATAGAGAAGAGACTTGTGGTTGCCAAGGGGGAGTGGGGGGAGGGAGGGATGGATTAGGAGTTTGAGATTAGCAGATGCAAACTATTATATGTAGGATGGATAAACACAAGGTCCTATTGTACAGCACAGGGAACTATATTCAATATCCTGTAATAAATCATAATGGAAAAGAATATGAAAAAAAGAAAAAGAAAAAAAAAAGAATTAAGCCTCTGAAGACAGAAACAATGGGGAGTCACCTCTTCCTTTCTCCTTCTAGTTTTATTGCCCTAACCACCTCTGACGATGTCTATATGAGACATTTCTAAGTAGATCTAGAGAAGCATTCTACTTTGAGTCAATTTCACTCTATTAAAAAATATACACAGAAGATGTCTTTAAATTTGGCCGAAACTCTCATAACTTCATGTCATGATTTCTTTGCAGCCTGAAATTAAAGAATCAATAATAAATTCAATTGCCCTAATTGGTAACTACAGAGCTTATCTTCAATTCATAGAGGCAATCTCCTCCGGCATATTTTAAAGTCAGGTTTTAGAGTTCACTGTGCAATTTGCAAAAGATTTTTTGACTAACAATTGTTTTGGCTTGGTTGAGGCCCTTATGACATCTCCCCTGGATCCTTTCACAGCTTCCCAAGGCTCTCAGTCAGCTTGTAGACCAAGCTGTTCCCATGCTCCATCTCCTCCTTGTAGCAGACCAGATGGAGTCACGTCCCTGCCTACGATCCTTCAGAGGCTCTGCTCAGACTTTGGGAAGAAGTTGAAGCACCTTACAAGGCTCTTTATCCCCCTGCCCTCATCTCTCCCATCCTCCTTGCCTCCCCCTGCCCTTCTTTCCAGCTGTACCAAACACTAACTCTTGCCCTAGATGTCACTGTACTGATGGTCTCCAGACCTTTTCATATGCTCTAGCCTCTGCCTAAAATTCTCTTTCTTGAGCTTGAAGCCTTAGGTTAGCCATTCCCTTCTCCAGGGGTCCATCCTCCACCATGGTGCTTCCCAACAGCCATGTCATGACATTAGAGCTACAATAATACTTCAATAGCACCAAGTAATGAATGGATTGAGGTGAAAAGAGAGGCCACCAGAGGTGTCTCTGACCAGAGAGAGCAGACCCTGCCCACTAGTCACTCCATGCCCAACCCGACGGCTCCAAAGGCAGAGGACAGCTTGGTACCTCTCCAACCTGGTGTTGGCATTCCCACTGGGCAACCCCACTCTGAAGATGGTCCTCCCCAATCATGAAACAAAATGAAGTTGTTTAATTCTCCATTACAGCCCAGATGAGTGGTGTCGTTCTGTAGATTCTATAAAGGCAGCGGCTGTGGACTTTTGTGGGCAGCACGGTGACCCCAGCATGGTGTCCAGGGCATCCTCGGTGCTCAGTAAGTGTGTGTCGGCTGCCTTGCAAGCATAAACAAATGCTAAGGAGGAACGTGGAACCGTCCCTTTGCACTGATGTGCAACTGCACGGGTGTGTGACAGGAGGGACAACTTAGCCAAGCAAACCTTGTGGCTGATTGCCTTTATTCTTCTCCTGGCTGGTGTACGGGAGCTAGGAAAATTCTAAAGGCCAACATAGAAGGCATAAATGGCATCTCCTTTACATCGTAAATATGAGAGTCATCCCCACTACAAAGGAGTTAATTATGTTTGACAGACTCAACTTCTCTGAATTTGAACGATCCTCTGTAAGTTGCCAGAGCCGGTTGCGATGAAGATTTTTCTTCAGCTACCAGGCAGCCAAGCACTTCCAAATCCCTCCCTGAGATGTCCGCTTCCACTGGGTTCTTGTCTGAGAGCCTGCGACCAGCTTCTCCTGCCGATTCCAAGACTGAAACACAGCATCATCATAATTACCCAGAAATACCATCCTAATAAATTGCCATGGGTTGTTCTGTCTCATTTGTACTGCCGAAACATATTTTTTGTATCCTAAGTACCACTGAACAGACAGCCTCACGAACTTACTAGACACCATCATGAACTTACTTTCCCAGAGAGGTTTAATTTAAGAGTTAATATCAAGGACCTTTACGTAGCTCTATGCAATCCTAGCACATCTGAACAACACAACTGAGAAGCGCTTGTCAAAAGGAGAATGTATTCAGAAGAGACAGATGCTTACATTTTTTTCCCCTTACCTTGAGCTTAACACTATTTCCACAGCGAAAATTACAGACTTGCTTTGTTTCTGGCCATGGCAGCAAATCCAAACAAAAGCTTTCCTGGCAGCCCCAAAGCAAACCCATGACCCCAAGCACGTGTCACTTCTGTGGGTTGTCATCACCACTCTCTTCTCCATAAAGAAGTAAATTTTCAAAAGGACAAAAATAAGCAAGCAGAGCTGTCTGTCATTTCAATTCTTTATTTTTCTGAATAGAATATCTGTCTTGGTCTATTAAAAAATACTTGGCCACTCATTCGGAATCCCTTCATTAACAGAAGGTATTAAGTCTAATCCATTTTGCCATTTTGAAAAACTATCTCCTATGCATTTAAAAGCCTGTTCTCGTGGTGAGATTAAACCCTCCACCTCTCAGCACGGTTTCATTCTGCTCAAACTCCTGACTTCAGGTACACAAGGCATTTTTACTAAGTCACCATAATTTATTGGAGAACAGAGTCTATATTGTATCTAGGAGATGAATATATGCAACATCACTTTTAAGCTCTAAAGAAAAACGCAAGCATTAGCTACCTTTATCTTTATTATCCCTTTAGCACCTAATGCATAGCAAGGACTCAATAAATGTCTACTGAATTAGCGTAAATGTGGACAAACTGTAAAGAAACAAAGGGAAATATTTCATGAGGATAATAATAAATTCAAAATACAAAATATCCCATGGTGCCAGCATTGCTGACCCTACAGTGTTGGTTGGGGGCCAAAGTGGGCTCCCGATTCTGGACCTGTACCCACGGAACCAGACATGGCTGTTGTCCTTTGGGACCATCTGGTGCCAACCTAAGGTTGTACTCAGGGCTCACATTCTTCAAAAAGAAAACTGACTGCACCAGGCATTAGTGAGCAATGAGATTATCCTGGAGAGTCCACAGGGAGCCCAAGCATATTGCATCACACCCTGGGAGTGACAGCTCTCCCTCCACCCACCCCAGCGGACCCCAGCCCCTCCCTTGCTGCTCCAGACGGGGGTCCTCCCACTCTCGATTCAATGCTGTCATCAGAGAGGTAAAAGGCAGTCCCAACTGAAGACGCTTATAACATGGAGGCTTTTCCAAATATGGGAGAGAGAAAAAGAGGTATGGAGAGAAAAGAAAAATACTCCATCCCAGAGCCATTGCACAAAAGACAGACCACGTGCTAAACCTTACACCGTGATACGTTGTAAACGGGCACAGCATTTTGTAAAGGGAAATGATGGCACACAGAAAGAGTACCAGTAATACTCATGTCCCTTGAGTCACTCCAGAGAACACAGTCCAAGAACATACACCCACAGGAGGAAGCAATGTCTACAGGAAGAGGCTCTGTGAAGCACTGTCCACACTGGAAACCAGAGGGGCTGGGCTGGGGTGAAAAACATGGTAAGTGTTCTTTCTAGTAAATGATGCTGCACCCTCACAGTGAAGTCTTCTTCTTTGATTAAAAAATGTAATTAAGATGGCCACCTTGAAATGTAGAAAATAGTTATTTTTCACTTAATCATATTAAATGAAAATTAAAAATAAATCAATAGACCGTGATTATAGACTATAGTGGCATTAGTAAATATGTGTATGGACAAAGGTCTGGAAGAACTTTTAGAATTTTTAAAATGGTGACCATGAAAAGACTGTAAGTTTATTGTTTTGTTTTGTTTTAGAAAACTTATTTAATAGTTACTTCATAAGCTTTTGAGGTAAAAAGAATAAAAATATTTGACCACACTCAAAAAGGGACTTTTAAATTTAGTTATGGATCCCAAATAATTTTTGACATAACAGTTTAAACTGCTACTTAAATGGAGAATAATTTTCCACATGTGAGAGTTATCTTAGACTTAATATGGTGGATATTCAGCCTGCAGGTACAGAAATTAAGATAAAAACAAGCTTTTTACATTTGTTCTAATTATGGGCTTTCAGATGGATGGGGCCTTGGAAGTTCTAAAGACAAATCCTCTATTTTAACTTTCCCGAAGATCAGTGAACCCACAATTCTAAAGGGGAGTAACAGTCAGGACACTTTCAGACTCAGATTCCATTTTTCCTCTCAAAAAAAATGTATTCTAGAATAATACCATTTGTCAGGATGTGCAGCCTAGCCTAACAGCACCAGAGGAAACTGAACAGGTGAAAATCATGTTAGCTTAAAGCAAGGTGAGAAGCAAAGCCTATCTTTGGCTAAAAGGTACGACTAAGGATGAACAGTTAGCCACTGACCCAGTGTAACCAGACACAACATACAAGAACGTGCAATGACTGAAATTATATTGCAATGCTTATAGCAAATCATTAGCTAGATGGAGGTGGCATGGGCAAGTAACACAGAGGGACAGTTTTATATTGTTCTGGGTTGTCTCTATGTTTGAGTCTAAAGATGTGTCCACCCCAGAGAGCAACCTGACTCCTTCAGCAAAGGCTGGGGGGTGGTGCTGGGAAGAAGCAGGGTGGGGTCTGCAATTCTACCCTCTTATAGGAGCATCCCTATCACCTGAGGTACCATTGTATAAACCCATCCGGTCCCCTTAGCTCTCATAAACAGGCTTGTTTCTCATCGAATCTGTAAGGTACCAATAGTGTTTTTTTTTAATGTTTTAATTTTATTGGAGTAGAGTTGATTTACAAGAGTTGTATTAGTTTCAGGTGTACAGCAAAGTGATTCAGTTATACATATACATATATTCATTCTTTTTCAGGCTCGTTTCTCTCGTAGGCTTTCACAGAATACTGAGTAGAGTTCCCTGTGCTATCCAGTAGGCCCTTGTTAGTCATCTATCTTATATATAGTAGTGTGTATGTGTTCATCCCAAGCTCCTGATTTATCCCTCCCCCTAAGCTTCCCCTTTGTTAACCATAAGTTTGTTTTCAATATCTATAAGTCTGCTTCTGTTTTGTAATTAATTCTCTTATTTATTTTCTTTTTTTTTAAGCAGATTCCACACATAAGTGATATCATATGATATTTGTCTTTCTTTGTCTGACCTACTTCACTTAGTAAGGGCCCAATAGTTTTAACATGCTTTCTTGGTGATGACTCACAGGCTTTTGAAGATGGGTTCTGGGGCCCCATAAGCACAATCCAACCCTAACTCCTGAATTCTCATCATGGTCTCAGAGAGATAAATTTCAACCAAGGCTGGGGGGAAAGGTATTGAATGGTTTCCCCTAAATACTGAACAGTAGAACTGTTGTTAATGATTCAAACCTTAACCAATTACCCCCCATAAATAAATATATATGTGTGTATATATTTCATATGTACATATGAGATAATGTATTTCTGTGTTTACATAATCAGGAGCTTGAAATTTCAAAGGGCTGCTCAGAAAAGGAAAATTATATATTCCTCTGTTAAAATGAATAACCCAGTAACCTTGCTTCACACCTTTGTAGTGACTCAGGCTTACCAAGGGAAAGAGCTTAGGGTATCTGTTCAAAATTCTTAGTGTGTAAGGAGGAAACTCCTGCTGAACTAGCTGACTTTGGCCCATGTGGCCTGAAGTCCCTTCCAGACCACTCTGTGTAGGTCTGAGCATAGGGAGCAGTTAATGTGGATGGGAAAGCATGTTTGGGACCTAAGTTGTTATTATTTAGCAATTTTATTTTATTTATGAATATTTTATTTATTATATATTATTTATTTTATTTATCTATATATTATTTACTTTTTTTTTTTTTTTTTTGCGGTACGCGGGCCTCTCACTGTTGTGGCCTCTCCCGTTGCGGAGCACAGGTTCCGGACGCGCAAGCTCAGTGGCCATGGCTGACGGGCCCAGCCGCTCTGCGGCATTTGGGATCTTCCTGGACCGGGGCACGAACCCGTGTCCCCTGCATCGGCAGGCAGACTCTCAACCACTGTGCCACCAGGGAAGCCCTATTTACTTTTTTATATTTGCTTATAGTATGTTTTTGAAGCATTAGCTTATGAAAGTGGGAGAAGAATATTCTTCATCCATTTTATCATCTCCTCTTGCTAAGTAAAATACAGAGACAATGATATGTTCCACAGAGATTTAAAATGGAGGAGATGCAATAGTGAGAAATTATGGACATGGTATCAGCACAAGGCAAGTTTCACCTGATTCTTGGTCTTCCTGACCCTTGATTTCAGGAGGTTTTTCATTGGTCATTGCTGCCCATGGTCTAAACAGACGTTAAAAAATGAGATAAACAATCATTGAAGGTGATGCACACACATCCGGTCCTGAAATCTGGATGTGGATAAATGACTCCTTGAATGGTCTTTGCAGCCTTTTATTGCATATGAAAGAACTTGCCATATACAGAGATGGACACTTCTAGCTCTACCACTGTCTTAACATGTCAAAAATAGATCACCACTTCCACTCCTCCTTCTTTTGAATCTCCATGTCAGCTCTTTCACAACTATAGTTTTTAACTTTTAGAGTTAATAGACAGTACATTCACTTTGTCATTTATTCTGGAAGTGACTATAAACCACTGCCAGCCTTGGCTAAATCCGACTGTTCAATAAATAAACTATCAGGATTTGGACTGTTTTAATTATTTGCCTCTCTACTGGCAAACCTATCATTGGCAGTAAGAGATAGCCTTCCAGTGTTTTCGGAAATTTAATTTATGGCAGGAACTGTGCAAAATTCCCTCCTTTCAGACCGGGTAAAATCTGTTAACCTCCAGAATTACAAATGCACCATGAGCCGCTTCCATCATTGTTGGGGAGATGTGAGAACGTCATGTTTGGGTGACAGCTGGTAGAACAGCCCCTGGCAAGTCCCTGGCATCATGTCAACAATGATAACATGTTGCCATATCAGAATGTACAGAGGAGAAACATATATCTCTGCCTATACATTCCTGAACATTTATTATTTTGCCATATTATTCTGATGAGAAAAAAATTGACTACTCTTAGAAAAAGATAAATGTATGTATGATTCCTTTCCTAGGGCTGACATAATGAAGTACAGTTGACCCTTGAACAACAGGGGTTTGAACTGCTGTGATTCCAATTATACATGAATTTTTTTCAATAAATACATACTGCAGTACTACACGATACAGTTGGTTGAATTTGCGGATGCAGAACAACAGATATGAAGGCCAACTGTAAAGTTCTATGCGGATATGGAAGGTCAGCATCCCTAATCCCTGCATTGTTCAAGGGTCAATTGTACTACAAAGTGCGTGGTTTAAACATAAACTTATTGTCTCACAGCTCTGGTAGCCAGGAGTTCAAGATCAACGTGTCATCAGGGTTGGTTTCTTATTTTTTTTTTTTTTTGCGGTACGCGGGCCTCTCACTGCTGTGGCCTCTCCCATTGTGGAGCACAGGCTCTAGACGCGCAGGCTTAGCGGCCATGGCTCACGGGCCTAGCCACTCCATGGCATGTGGGATCTTCCCAGACCGGGACACGAACCCGTGTCCCCTGCAACGGCAGGCAGACTCTCAACCACTGCGCCACCAGGGAAGCCCCAGGGTTGGTTTCTTATGAGGCCTCTGAGGAAGAGCCTGTTCCATGCCTCTCCCCCAACTTCTGGTGGTTTGCTAGCAAACTTTCATGGTCCTTGACTTACAGAATCATCACCTCTGTGTCTATCTTCATGTTCACATAGTGTTTATTCTCATAGTATGTGTATGTCTGTCTCCAAATTTCCCTTTTTTATAAGGATAGAAGTCATATTGGATTAGGGCCCACCCTAATGAGTTGTTTTAACTTGATTACCTCTGTGAAGGCCCTGCTTCCAAATAAAGTTACATTCTGAGGTACTGGTGGTTAGGATTTCAACATACGAATTTTGGAGGGACACAATTCAACCCATAACAGTAGGTGTTCGTAAGAGATAAGGCAAGAGGTTGGGTTTTGCTATTAGACCAGGCCTGGCGCCTGGCTTGCAGGTGCCTTTTCTTCTTGGATGAAATCACTGCTCTGTGCAGTATGTGGTAGAACCACATCCAGCCTTGTGAGGAGCCACCACAGTTTGCAGTAGATGAGGCTGAGGAAGCTCCTCCACCTGATGTGAGACCAGCCTCCTAGTTAAACTGATCTCAGTAAGAAGTGAAACATCATCCAGCACTTTTCCTATAAGAAATTTTCAAGTTTCTGTAGGCAGTCTAAGGAGGGTGTGATTCTTGGGCACCTACCATGCTCTTCCTGTGTAGCACAGGAGGGCATATTTGTTGTCACAGTTGTTCTGTCATTGCTTAACTTTTATGTAGGTGCAGTGGATTGGAGAGTGTCCCCCCAAAGATAGGTCTAAGTTTTAACCCCAGATACATGTGAATGTGACCTTCCTTGGAAATAGGGTCTTTGCAGATGTAATTAGTTAAGAATCTCAGTATGAGATCATCCTGGATTTAAAGAGGGCCCCAAACCCAATGGCTGGCATCTTTATATGAGGAAGGAGAAGGAGGTTTGACACATGGGCCAATCAAAGGATCCAGTGCTTGAGAGACTGGATAAAGGAAAGTAAAGCGAACTAAGCACAAGATTCTGAGCCACTTCTCCCTCAGAACATTCTCTGACTGTGAGGTGTGCAGGCCAAAAATGTGGGAAAACTGAGATGACAAAAAATGCTTACAAAAGGTAAGAAACTAAGTAGAGCCATTGGCATGGTGTTGGGGAAATAAAAATGAGGACTGAATCTGTGACAAAGTGGTGGAGTCCTGGAAAATATTGCAGGTTTTCAGTTGGGACCCCTGAAGGACTATACCCTAGAAGTAAGGGCAAACCATAGATAGACTAGACCTTACAAAGAGTGAACAATTAGACTATAATCAATTTAATCCCCAATTGGATAAAAGTGATATGTTCCTACGCTCTTTGCCTATCAGAAGTGAAAGAGAAACCTCTCCAGAGGAAGGTAACACTACCCCAAGCCTCTACAATTTCTCATAATGTGTATAAATATATATGAATTTCCAACATTCAATAAAAGATTGCAAGGCATATCAAAAGATAGGATATATCAAAAGGCAGGACAAAGACAATGAAATACAATAGAAATATACCCACAGGTGACCCAAGTAAAAGGGAGTTAAGAAATGTGGACTTTAACTGTTATTAATAAGTTTCAAGAAAATAGATGATAATATGGAGAACTTCATCAGAGAACTGAAACCTATTCAAATAAAATCAAAAAGAAATTCTAGGACTAAAAAATACAATAACTGAAACTAAGATCTAAACAGATGAATTTCAGAAGCAGATTATACAGAGCTAGAAAGAGAATTAGTGATGTAGAAGACATGTCTTTAAAAAAATGTCCATACAGAATCACAGAGAGGAAAAAAAAGGAAATAATGAAAAAGAGGGTAAGAAATAAGAGTTATGGGACCTGATGAAAAGGCCTATCATATGTATAACTGGAATCTCAGAAATGGAGGAGAGAGAGAATAAGACAGAAGTAATATTTGAAGAAGTAATAGCTGAGAATTTTTCTGAAATTGATGAAAGAAATCAAACTATAGATTTTAAAAATAATATAAGCTCAGCAATTAAAATGCATAAAAAATTACATTTAAGCACATCACAGCTGAAACCCAAAAACAATGAGAAAATCTTAAAAGCAACCAGAGAATGGAAAAACATATTATCTTCCCCAAAACAAGAAGATGGACAACTGACTTCTTACTATAATCAACTGAAGCCCAAACACAAAGTAATGACATTTAAAGTACTGAAAGAAAGTAAGTGCCACCATAGAATTCAATGCCCAATGAAAATATCCTTCAAAATTAAAGATAAAATAAATATTTTTCACCAGCAGACCTGTACTAACCTAAAAGAATTTTTTTCAGGGAGAAAAAATATGATCTGAACCAAAAGCAAGGAAATGTAGGAAGACATAAAAAGAAAAAAATTATAAAATGTGAATAAATCCAAATGAATACTAACCATGTAAAACAATAATAATAATATCTTGTCAAGTTTAAAATATTGTGAAATTAAATATACAATGACAACAACACAAAAGATAGCATGTTGTAAATGTTAAAAGTTAAACTTTTCTAATGTGCTTTCATTGTCCAGGAATTAGACTAATACAGTACTAATGTAATAATTCATCACTACTAAGTTATTGTAGACTTTAATAAATTAAGGATATACCTTGTAATCCCTAGAGTAAGAATAAAAGAATAGTAGAAAATATACAACTAGAAAAGTAATAGAGAATAAATGGAATAATTTTAAAATATATGAAAATTCCAAAATAATCAATAAAGGACAGGAAAAGAAACATAAACAACTGGGACAAATAGAAAACAAATAGAAGGTGGTGTCTATAGATCAAAATATATCAGTAATTACATTAAATGAAAATGATCAAATACTTTCATAAAAAATATTATAAGACTGTATTAAGAAAATAAAACCTAACTAATACTGTCTACAAAAGGCCAACTTGAAATATAGGAACGTACAACAGCTGAAAGAAAAGGATGGAAAAAATAGACCATATTAATACTGACCAACCCCCCCCCCAAAAAAGCTGTTGTGGGTATATTAGTATTAAAGCAGTTTTTAAGTTAAGATGCTACTAGAGATAAAATGAAACATTTTATAAAGAAAAAAGATCAATCCACCAGGAAGGTAAAACAAATAGTATGTACCTGATACCATAGCTTCAAAATATAAAAAACAAAAATTGACAAAACTGAAAGGAAAAATAGACACGTGCAATCACAGAGGTTTTAACAACTTCTCTCAGGAACGATAGCACACATAGTGGAGACAAAAAGATACAGAGATAGGAACAACATGAGTAACAAATATGAAGTAGTTGTCACATAAACAACACTACACTACAACTATACTATATTACTCATCACTTTTTGGTAAATACATGAGAAATATTTACCCAAAATGTTCATATGCAGTGCTGAAAGAACATCTCAACAAAATTCAAAACATCAAAATTATACAATATATGGTCTTCGGCCTCAGTAAAATTTAGCTTAAAATCATAAACAAAAAATTAAATAGAAAATTCTAAAATTTAAAAAATTAAACACGTGTAAATAATCCATGGGCATCATTTGTATTGTATTGTGTATTTACCTAAGCTATGGAGCTGCAGGCTACTTCCCCTAATAAAATCCTTGCATGTTACACATGCCTTGGCATCGGCTTCTCAGAGGACCTGAGTGCGTCATTTCTTTATTGAGTTTCCCCAAGTCTTGTACTGACCAGAATGAGCAGGTCCAATTCCTTCAACAGTCCCTCATATTTACTTCTCATGTATCAGTCATTCAATAAATATTTATCATCGCCAACGTACCAGGCATGACCTGATGAGCTTGGTTCTTTCACTGAATGCCTCCTGTCTTGACTGTATTGCTGCTAAAAGGGACACCGAAAAGCGAACCCAGCCCTCAAGCACAGTTTGTCAGGTCCTGTTGGGAAAGAAGCCTCACCTTCTGTGTTCAGGACACATGACTTCCATTCAGGCAGAACGATGCTGTGTTCGATCACAGGATGCTGCCTCTTACTTTGATTTCACTGTTGACTTGAAATCCTGGATTTTTTTCTCCCACTTACTCCTGTGGATTCATGTCTTCTTATTCTGTGTCTGCGCAATTGCTCTTTTGGAGAGTTAGAGCTTATATGTATTCACATGACAGCTCATCCTGTTAGCCCAGCCCGTGGTCTTATCCTGATGTGGTTCCTTTGGGTCCTGACTTGGATATGAAGCCTATTTGCTCACACCCGTGTGTTGATGGGCAGGCTTTGTACTTCTGCATGCCTGGGCAGGCTTGGTGAAAAGTAGCTGGTAAACTGAACAGGAAGCATAGTAGGGTTTACCTCTTTCTCCTCATTTTAATTTTCTATAGGAAACATTGCTTTTTGGTGAACTTAGAGCACATTTAGTAGAAGCAGATTCTGTGCATTCTACCAGTGACAGTGGAAATGGTTAGAAGTCCTGCTGGCAAGAAGTGTGGGGTGAATTCACTGTGAATTTTTATGAGAACAATGACTGTTTTAGAAGGCTGTAGCTGAAACAGTGACGAAATGTGTTCTTCCACAGATGACTGAGTCTAACCGTGTTTGTGTGTTTTTAATTCAGTACAAGTTTAATTTTTTTTTTTATCAATGGATAAAATTCTTATCCATTGCCAAAGAGGAAGAAGTTCTGTTAGGTTCAGGGAAAGCGAAATAAAGATCTCTGATGTAGTAACTTATGGGTCTACTCTGTCTCTGCTCCTGGACCTTCAGCAGGATGTTAATAAAGAGCAGCCATCAAACTGTCAGACTATTCTGGCTTATCGCGTTGGGAGACTGGCGTAGTGAAAAGGGCACCAGGAACAGGTAATATCAGGCACCACGTGATCTTGGACAAACCTCCCTGGGCCTCAGTTTCTCCAGTGGCTACCTTGTCTACTTCATAGGGTCACGGTAAGAATCAACATATTGGGTGTTAAAAGTGCTTTGTAAACTGTAACCTGCTATTCAGATGTCAAGCATTATTATTCAGAAACTCCAGGAACACCTAACTTATTCAGAGTCCCCACTCCCTCCCATGTGATTGACACTTGAGGTTACAAAAGAGCATTTAAAATGGATGGCATGTTCAGCTCAGGTAATAGAGAAGAAAATTCCCATTGAAGACAAAGAAGAGATTGGTAATTAGAAAGAAAATAGTTGGGCTTCCCTGGTGGCGCAGTGGTTGAGAGTCCGCCTGCCGATGCAGGGGACACGGGTTCGTGCCCTGGTCCGGGAAGATCCCACGTGCTGTGGAGTAGGTGGGCCCGTGAGCCATGGCCGCTGAGCCTGCACGTCCGGAGCCTATGCTCCGCAACGGGAGAGGCCACAACAGTGAGAGGCCCGCGTACCTGTCAAAAAAAAAAAAGAGAGAAAGAAAAAAGTGACAAGAATGAGCAATCAGATGCTCTTGGATTAATCAGCTTACGGTGTCAGGAATCTAAATATTGGAAAGTCTCTTTGATGATGTTTTACTGAGACAAAGACTAAGGACATTGGTAGTGGGGACCAGGGCCAGGCTTGGTGATTCTCTTCCTGATGTTCAAATGGACTCTGCTGTTTCCCTTCCCTTTGAACTTGGTTGGTTTATCCTCCCCAAAGCTCACTAATTTAGCTTGCTCAATCATTACGTGTCCCTGAAACACCTACACACACCTTTAACAACCTAAGTGCTTGCAAAGAAAAGGACCCGGATCACAGAGTACAATGCACAGGGTCAACATAAACAAAGAGCTGAAATGAACATGTAGGCAATGATCAGAGCATGAACTGATTTGTCTGGGAGGAGAACACAGGAAACACATCTATTCAATCCAAACTGTGAAAGCTGTAATATAAGTGTGTTTTTCCCCTTTCTCTAACTTCAGGGAGGATGGAAGAAAAGTGGGACAGGTTGAGCAATAAATATACTCGCAGAGCAAATGCCTTCATCACAACATATCATATTTTGACAAGTTTTGTAGGCCCCAAGCCACGAGATGGTGTAAAGGTCTCATTTTTCTTTCCATTGACTTTACTTAGGCTCACAAGTTTGACAATCTGTTGCTATTATCAGTATGACTTTTTAAAGCCAATATTCTTAACAGTTAATTTCCTCCAAACTCACCCAGCTCAACTGCACAAATTTTAAGAGAAGCTACAAGCATATATTTTTGTGACAGCTTCTAGCACCAAGTCAACAGAGTGGCCATAGAAGATATAGCAGAGCAAAAACATAGAAAAGGTTCTTTATAAAATGGCTCTTTCAGAAATTCATAAAACATTTGAAAATGAGCCAAAAGGTTTCAGACCATAGAGAAAGCTTTTTTTCCCCCTCTTTGAAATCTTCTTCCTTATGTTTTTGTTTGGTTTTTTTCTGGGAGCTCTTTCTGTTCTTAATGTTTACACGTGGATGCTTTTAGGATACATGGACTTAATACGTGATCACTTAACACCTATCATGTTTTCCTGACTGGGGCCATTAAGCACGTTCACCTCCCAGGAAACATTCCAAGACTGCAATGCCATGTCACCAACACTGTCAGTTCATGCTGATCCAGGATGGTGTGTAATTCTAATTTTAAAACAGATCAGCATGGGTCACAAATAATGTCAATTAGCAAGGAAATCCAGAATATAAAATTTCTTCAGATCACGTGAAAAAGAATTCAGCTTTACCATGTTTTACTTTCATGTACTGTGGTAGTAGGGCTGACACAGATAGTGGAAAGAAAATTTCAAGCCATCTCCTATTGAAGAAATAATCTGACGCTTAGCAAATGTGACAGGTCACTGAAAGTAAGGCAAATCTGCTTACATAACTTTGTACATGTCTGATGAAATTAGAGATGCTGAGAAAGTTAAACTTCCTTTTCCTTCACTGTACTTCTTGTCATGTTGTTAATATCTGTTTTCTAGGGGTTTCCGTTGAGATCCACTTGTCTCTCTTACTCTGAACCATGTCTGTTTTTTTGCCCATTTCAGGGATAAGAGGGATAAACCAAAGAAAAAACGTTTGGAATTTGCTTCTTTTAGGAGCTCAGAAGATAGAGAGGTCTGTGCTCCCCTGAGCATGAGAGATGGAATGGCCAGAGTCTCGGAAGAGACAGAACTCTTAGAAGGTAATGTGTCATGGGACTGACCATATATATATTTTTTTTTTTGTGGTACGCGGGCCTTTCACTGCTGTGGCCTCTCCCGCTGCGGAGCACAGGCTCCGGACACACAGGCTCAGCAGCCATGGCTCACGGGCCCAGCCGCTCCATGGCATGTGGGATCTTCCCAGACCGGGGCACAAACCCGTGTCCCCTGCATCGGCAGGTGGACTCTCAACCACTGTGCCACCAGGGAAGCCCGGGACTGACCAGATTTTTGCCAACTCAAAGATTTTGGTTGGGGAAGTTGGTCAGAGAAAGAGAATTTCTGCAAACTTTGATTTTTTGTCATTAAAAGAGACCTGTAGGAAATTACTTCTATCAATAAACAACAAGGATACGAATAGGTATTTGGCTGAAGTAGCCAGTTGCCAGCATGGTGAGATTGGAGGCACCCTTCTGATTCCAGGTCTCCTGTCTGACTCACCACGGGGCCGGCCTGCAGTCAACCTAGTTCTCCCTCTCTTGGGATAAGTAGTGATTTCCAATTCCTGCTTCTACATTTGAGTTGTGTGGAGAGGAATTTTCAAGATACTGATATCTGGGTCCTACCCTGGACTTATTAAATCAGACCATCTATCGATGGGGGCATAGACATTTGATAATTTTTAAAAGTGCTTCAGGTGGCTCTAATGTGCAGACAGTGCTGAGAACTACTAGGTCATTCTATTAATCTCTTTTGTTAAATAGAACCATTTTCTGGCAGAGGAAACACGTGATGTCACTCTGAGGCATCAAACCATTTACACCTTTGCTGGAAGCATCCAGCAGGAGAAGAGCTGAGGGCTAGGACAGGAGGTTGAGGTTGATGAGAAGTGAACAGGAAAGTGAAGGGAGGAAAATGCCAGTGACTGTGGGATGTCAGAGGGTCTAGAGAATCAAGGTAAAAATTAGGACTAACGATAAAGAAGATTTGAAAAGAGAAGGAGAAGAGGCCCATGGAGACACTATTCATTTATTTCACAATTTTGCCAGGGCCACCTAATTACTGGAACAGGAGGTGGGATTGGGGGGTGTGGAAAGGGAGGTTAATTTAGCACTTCCTGGTTTGGAGGTCAGATGATGCAATTCATTGTGGAGACTGAAAAAGACATGGGTGAGTAGTTACCGCAAAATTTGTTTGGCTGTGGGCATATCACCTAGGGAAAACAACCCACGACCTTTGTGATGTTCAAGGGCATGAGCAGTCATCATTAGTCTACTATAGTTCAGTAGCAAAAAAGAAATTTCTTTTTTACCTAAAATAAAGCCCTGATAAAAAAAAAATTTTTTTTTTTGGAGTATGGTCCTGAATTTTACGGTTCTGTATAGCTAAATCATTCTAGGAGTAATTCAGTACATGTTGGCAATTAATTTCACAAAATATAACAGTGGTCCATCATATTGCCACGTTGAAATGAGGGGATCTGTGGATCCCGCTAACAGTTAAAATTCATGGAGGGCAATCACAAGCAGCATGAAGCAGAAAGCTAAAATCTAAAGAGCCCTGCTCACCTGATGAGAAATTTTAGAAAATCAGGGCTGTGTATTTCAATAATGTGCTTGTTTGCAGATAAATCTTCTTTTCATAATGTCAACTCAAATAGTTCTTGGTTTTATCTCTTTATTTTTTTCCCCACAAGTATAAGGTAGATCATTGAAAGTAGTGATTTAAAGGTGCATGTTTTTAAAATTACCATCTCTGAAATCAGGGTGTGTCTTAAAATAAACAAAGTCTTGTATTAGAAGAAATAGGGTTGCCCTCCCAGGCCTTACCAATCACCGCTTTCCTCCATATTTAAGACACGTTATTTCCAAATGCTATGACATACCCTTTTCATTGACTTCTTTCTTGGACACGTGGATGCTGGACCCTGACTCCTCAGGGAGTATCCTCAGAGGATAACAGTTACCTGGGGTCCTGTGCTCTTGTCCTTTGCCTCGATACACCTGCCATCACTTGGTCTTCACAGCAAGTGCATGAGGAGCTGCCCTGGCCTGAAGATGTCCCCAAGTCATGGGTGGGAGAGACCATATGACTCACATGAAAGTTCTCCTCAAAGCATGCAGTTGACCTCCTTTTTATAAGAGAAAGCTCCTGTCCTTTCATCTCTTTATAAGGGCACTAATCCCATCACTGGAGCCCTACGCTCATAACCTCATCTAAACCTAATCACCTCCCATGGGCCTCATCTCCAAATACCATCACAATGGGGGTTAAGGCTTCAACATATGATCTGGGGGGAGACACAAGCATTCAGTTCATAGGAGATGATATAGTCAAGTGAAAAAAGCAAATTAATAAATACCATGCTTAGTATGATGTGGTAAACGTAAAATGAATACTCATATATATTTTTGTATAAGCAAAGAAAAGAGTATGGGAGAAAAACATACCTAATTGTTAATGATGATTACCTCATGGGTAGTTAGAAGGAGTGGGAACATTTTAACTTTGACTATTTAGACTATTCTGCAGAGTTTGGAGTTTTACCTGGAGCATTATTACTTTTGAAGTTTCAGTAACTGACTTTTAAAAAAACACACAAACAAGCAGGAACCTGTAATCTACAAAAACTGTGCTGGTGCCTAGTCTGAAGCTCCAATATATAACAGACTGGAGTGTGGCCTCTTGAGGATGCATTTTTTCAAGAGCAGCCCCTGAATAATGTCTATGCTCCAGGTACTACGATGGGAAGCCAGTGGGAACCTCATCCTCATGCCTTGGTGAGAAGACCCATTGTGCTTCCGGTCCTGAGGTGGTCCATCCATGATGTTAACAAGCAGACTGCAGAGCCTGGAGGTTTGATTGCACATCTCAAACAGAAGTTTCCTCTGAAACCTGAAAGAGAGCCAATGATGAGGACTATAAAAGTAATTACCACCTTCCCAATAAGAGGAACTTATATAATTGCAGTGGGTGAACTCTTCTATTTAGATTCACAACTGACTCATGAATGGAAATGGTTGGCCACATAATTACAAAGTTCGGGTTCCTGAATGATAAATTAGATGCGGTGGCTTCCTTTTGTGTAAGTCCTACTTAAAGTCCCATTGCCTGAAATAGAGCCCCTTTGAAATGAATCACACTGTACACCAGAGACTGGAAAAATAGATTACATTGAAAATGAATCCCAAAAAATCCATTTTTTTCCCTCTGACTGAACTCACCAAAATCTTAAAACTTGTATTCATAGGAGGCTCTTGACGTACTCTGGCTCTAAACTCAACCTATAGGTTAAAAATCATGTTATGAAAATCCTTTTAATTAATTGAATTCTTTTTGGATGTGAGGAAAGAACTCTTAACATTTTACAGATTCACAAAGTAAAGGTGACCTTCAGAGGACATCTGTAGAATCCCCATGTCCCAGTGCCAACTGAACCTTCAGGCACAGTCACTTCCCAGAAACACAGCTAGCTAGTACTCTCCTTCTTCTTCCTTTCTTTTTTAGATTTTTAATTGTGATAGAATACACATAACACAAAATTCACCATCTAAACCATTTTTAAGTGTACAGTTCCATAGTGTTAAGTATATTCATACTGTTGTGCAACCAATCTCCAGGCCTTTTTTATTTTGCTGAACTGAAACTCTGTACCCATTAAATAACAGCTTTTCACTCCCTTTTCCCCTGCAGCCCCAGGCAACCATCATTTTAGTTTCTGTTTTGTGCATTGGACTGCTCTACATACCTCATGTAAGTGGACTCATACAGTATTTTGTCCTGGCTTATTTCACTAAGCATAAAGTCCCCAAGGTTTATCCACATTGTAGCCTGTGTCAGAATTTCTTTTTTTAAAACTGAATAATACTCCATTGTATCTGTTGACCACATTTTATTTATCCATCATCTGTTGATGAACACTTGGGTTGCTTCCTCCTTTTGGGCATAATGAAAAAAAAATATATATATAATACTGTTATGAATATGGGTGTACAGATATCTCTTTGAGAACGTACTTTCAATTCTTTTGAATATATACCCAGAACTGGAATTGCTGGGTGATCATATGATAATTCTATTTTTAATTTTTTGAGGAACCACCATACTTTCTTTCTTTTTAATAAAAATAGGTTCATTTGGGTTTTATTCTGGTGATGAAAGTTATATATGCTCATGGCAAAAGCTGTTAAAAGTGGAAAGAAAATATGACCAGTAATTCCCCTACCCAGCAAAAACTAATGTTAATGTATAACATTATTTATTATATATTATATAATATGTATATTATATGATGAATATAAAGAATATGTTGTTATTCTTACTTTAATAATAATAAACTAGGAATATATATATTTCCTAGTTTATTACCTGATTCCTTGTAATCAAAATATTTTAAAAGAAAGTAAATGCCATAACTAACAATAACCACAAAAATCAATAATGAAATGACCGCTAATGAAATTGATGCTCACTGAGCCTCCCTCCCCAATAACATGGCCCGTCAATTGGGAATCTTTGTTGGGCAGTCTCTCTCACTGACTCTGGGTTGTTCAAATAAAATACATATTGATTCTAAGGCAGAACTGGAAATATGGCAGAAGATGCCTAATTTCGTTAAATCAATGCACTGCTCTAAATGATCTGAGATGTGGCTGGGCACTGATGTTTTCTCTAAGTCCCCCAGGTGATTCTTAGGTGCAGCCAGACTTGAGGAAAAAATTCAGTAGGTGAAGGGTCCACAGTCTCAGTTAAAGCCAGCCAGCACTGGGCCCTGGATCCAATCCCTCCCACTGCTCTGGGATGTCGCTCCAGCTGTGTTCTGTCTCCACAACATCACTTTTCCTCTCTCCACTGGATCATTCCCATGAGTATGAGGCAAACATATTCCTATTTCTCCCATTCGCCCCCCAAATTTCCTTTCCTTGGCTCACTCTTTTTTAAAATTAATTGACTTACTTTTGGCTGCATTGGGTCTTTGTTGCTGCACGTAGGCTTTCTCTAGTTGCGGCGAGCGGGGGCTTCTCTTGTTGCGAATACAGGCTCTAGGAGCATGGGCTTCAGTAGCTGTGGCACACAGGCTCAGAAGTTGTGGCTCGTGGGCTCTAGAGCGCAGGCTCAGTAGTTGTGGTTCACGGGCTTCATTGCTCCACGGCATGTGGGATCTTCCCGGACCAGGGCTCGAACCCATGTCCCCTGCATTGGCAGGTGGACTTTCAACCACTGTGCCACCAGGGAAGTCCATTTGACTCACTCTTATCTCTAGGTTCTGTCTCATTTCTCAGCTCCTCTTTATAGGAAAACTCACTAAAGAATTGTCCACTCTTATCTCCACTTCCTCTCTCATGGCAACAAGGCTTTCTTCACCACGGCTCCAGGGAAGATGCCCTTGTCCACTGACTTCCAGGCTCCAACCCAATGGTCTTTCTCAGTCCTTAATGTATTTCTCTCGCAGCATGGAGTCATCTCTCCCTCCTCCCTGAGACGCCTCTTCCACTCTGCATCCAGGTGACCTCTTCCACTCTGCATCCAGATGACTCAAGACATCTTGAGTTTCTGCCCCTTTTTCCCATGAATGCACAGTGTGCATTCCTCCCTGTCTCCCCAGCCTGGTCCAAGCACGTGGGCACCACAGCTGCTCCTCAAACACGCCTGACTCAGTCCTGGCCCCCGGCCCTTGTACCAGCCTGTCCTCCTGCCTGGAGCTCCCTTTCCTCAGGCAACCTCCCCATTTTCTGCAAGTCATCTCTTGACTTCCCGTTATAAGACAGGGCTTCCCTTTCCTCTATCCAGTGACCTTCTATATCCCTCATCAGGAACTCTTCTCCTCCTAGCACTTACCTTCTTGTTTGTTGATTTGCTCCCATCTGTCTTCCCCTCCAGAAAGTGAACTCCAGGTAAGCCTTTCTTTTTTTTCCTTTAATTTTATTTTTATATACTTATTTTTATTTTCTTAACATCTTTATTGGAGTATAATTGCTTTACAATGTTGTGTTAGTTTCTACTGCACAACAAAGTGAATCAGCTATATGTATACATATATCCCATCCCTCTTGCACCTCCCTCTCACCCTCCCTATCCCACCCACCTAGGTGGTCACAAAGCACTGAGCTGATCTCCCTGTGCTATTTAGCTGAGACCCACTAGCTTTATACTTTATATTTGGTAGTGTATATATGTCAATGCTACTCTCTCACTTTGCCCCGGCTTACCATTCCCCTCCCCGTGTCCTCAAGTCCATTCTCTACATCTGCATCTTTATTCCTGCCCTGCCACTAGATTCATCAGAACCATTGTTTTTTAGATTCCATATATGTGTGTTAGCATACAGTATTTGCTATTCTCTTTCTGACTTACTTCACTCTGTATGACAGACTCTAGCTCCATCCATCTCACTACAAATAACTCAATTTCATTTATTTTTATGGCTGAGTAATATTCCATTGTATATATATGACACATTTTCTTTATCCATTCATCTGTTGATGGACATTTAGGTTGCTTCCATGTCCTGGCTATTGTAAATAGAGCTGCAATGAACACTGTGGTGCATGACTCTTTTTGAATTATGGTTTTCTCAGGGTATATGCCCAGTAGTGGGATTGCTGAGTCATATGGTAGTTCTATTTTTAGTTTTTTAAGGAACCTCCATATTGTTCTCCATAGCGGCTGTATCAACTTACATTCCCACCAACAGTACAAGAGGATTCCCTTTTCTGCACACCCTCTCCAGCATTTATTGTTTGTAGATTTTTTCATGATGGCCATTCTGACTGGTGTGAGGAGATACCTCATTGTAGTTTTGATTTGCATTTCTCTAATGATTAGTGATGTTAAGCATCCTTCATGTGTTTGCTGGCAATCTGTATGTCTTCTTTGGGGAAATGTTTATTTAGGTCTTCTGCCCATTTTTGGATTGGGTGGTTTGTTCTTTTGATATTGAGCTGCATGAGCTGCTTGTATATTTTGGCAATTAATCCTTTGTCACTTGCTTCGTTTGCAAATATTTTCTCCCATTCTGAGGGTTGTCTTTTCGTCCTGTTTCTGTTTTCCTTTGCTGTGAAAAAGCTTTTAAGTTTCATTAGGTCCCATTTGTTTATTTTATTTTTATTTCCATTTCTCTACGAGGTGGGTCAAAAAGGATCTTGCTGTGATTTATGTCATACAGTGTTCTGCCTATGTTTTCCTCTAAGAGTTTTATATCTTATAGTCTCTGGCCTTACATTTAAGTCTTTAATCCATTTTGAGTTTATTTTTGTGTATGATGTTAGGGAGTGTTCTAATTTCATTCTTTTACATGTACCTGTCCAGTTTTCCCAGCACCACTTATTGAAGAGGCTGTCTTTTCTCCATTGTATATTCTTGCCTCCTTTAGCAAAGATAAGGTGACCATATGTGTGTGGGTTTATCTCTGGGTTTTCTATCCTGTTCCATTGATCTATATTTCTGTTTTTGTGCCAGTACCATACTGTCTTGATTACTGTAGCTTTGTAGTATAGTCCAAAGTCAGGGAGCCTGATTCCTCCAGCTCCGTTTTTCTTTCTCAAGATTGCTTTGGCTATTTGGGGTGTTTTGTGTTTCCATACAAATTGTGAAATTTTTTGTTCTAGTTCTGTGAAAAATGCCATTGGTAGTTTGATAGGGATTGCATTGAATCTGTAGATTGCTTTGGGTAGTATAGTCATTTTCACAGTGTTGATTCTTCCAGTCCAAGAAGAATCTCTCCATCTGTTTCTATGGTCTTTAATTTCTTTCATCAATGTCTTATAGTTTTCTGCATACAGGCCTTTTGTCTCCTTAGATAGGTTTATTCCTAGGTATTTTATTCTTTTTGTTGCAATGGTAAATGGGAGTGTTTCCTAAATTTCTCTTTCAGATTTTTCATTGTTAGTGTATAGGAATGTAAGAGATTTCTGTGCATAAATTTTGTATCCTGCTACTTTACCAAATTCATTGATTAGTCCTAGTAGTTTTCTGGTAGCATCTTTAGGATTCTCTATGTCACCTGCAAAGAGTGACAGTTTTGCTTCTTCTTTTCCAATTTGTATTCCTTTTATTTCTTTTTCTTCTCTGATTGCCATGGCTGAAACTTCCAAAACTATCTGGAATAATAGTGGTGAGAGTGGGCAACTTTGTCTTGTTCCTGATCTTAGAGGAAATGGTTTCAGTTTTTCACCATTGAGAATGATGTTGGCTGTGGGTTTGTCATATATGGCTTTTATTATGTTGAGGTAAGTTCCCTCTATGCCTCCTTTCTGGAAAGTTTTTATCATAAATGGGTGCTGAATTTTGTTGAAAGCTTTTTCTGCATCTACTGAGATTATCATATGGTCTTTATCCTTCAATTTGTTAATATGGTGTATCACATGGATTGATTTGCATATACTGAAGAACACTTGCATTGCTGGGATAAACCCCACTTGATCATGGTGTATGATCCTTTTAATGTGCTGCTGGATTCTGTTTGCTAGTATTTTGTTGAGGATTTTTGCATCTATGTTCATCAGTGATATTGGCCTGTAGTTTTCTTTTTCTGTGACATCTTTTTCTGGTTTTGTTATCAGGGTGATGTTGTCCTCATAGAATGAGTTTGGGAGTGTTCCACTCTCTGCTATATTTTGGAAAGTTTGAGAAGGATGGGTGTTAACTCTTCTCTAAATGTTTGATAGAATTCTCCTGTGAAGCCATCTGGCCCTGGGCTTTTCTTTGTTGGAAGATTTTTAATGACAGTTTCAATTTCAGTGCTTGTGAATTGTCTGTTCATATTTTCTATTACTTCCTGGTTCTTGGAAGGTTGTACTTTTCTAAGAATTTCTCCATTTTTTCCTGGTTGTCCATTTTATAGGCATATACTTGCCTGTAGTAATCTCTCATGATCCTTTGTATTTCTGCAGTGTCAGTTGTTACTTCTCCTTTTTCATTTCTAATTCTATTGATTTGAGTCTTCTCCATTTTTTTCTTGATGAGTCTGGCTAATGCTTTATCAATTTTGTTTATCTTCTCAAAGAACCAGCTTTTAGTTTTATTGATCTTTGCTATTGTTTCCTTCATTTCTTTTTCATTTATTTCTGATCTGATCTTTATGATTTCTTTCCTTCTGCTAAATTTGGGGCTTTTTTGGTTCTTTTTTCTCTAATTGCTTTAGGTGTAAGGTTAGGTCGTTTATTTGAGATTTTTCTTGTTTCTTGAGGTAGGATTGTGTTGTTATAAACTTCACTCTTAGAACCGCTTTTGCTGCATCCCACAGGTTTTGGGCCATGCGTTCTCATTGTCATTTGTTTCTAGGTATTTTTTGATTTCCTCTTTGATTTCTTCAATCACCTCTTGGTTATAAAGTAGTGTATTGTTTAACCTCCATGTGTTTGTATTTTTTACAGGTATTTTCCTGTAATTGATATCTAGTCTCACAGTGTTGTGGTCAGAAAAGATATTTGATATGATTTCAATTTTCTTAAATTTACCAAGGCTTGATCTGTGACCCAAGATATGATCTATCCTGGAGAATGTTCCATGAGCAATTGAGAAGAAAGTGTATTTTGTTGTTATTGGATGGAATGTCCTATAAATATCAATTAAGTCCATCTTGTTTAATGTATCATTTAAAACTTGTGTTTCCTTATTAATTTTCTGTCTGGATGTCCATTGGTGAAAGTGGGGTGTTAAAGTCCCCTATTATGATTGTGTCACTGTCAATTTCCTCTTTTATGGCTGTTAGCTTTTGCCTTATGTACTGAGGTGCTCCTATATTGGGTGCATAAATATTTACAATTGTTATATCTTCTTCTTGGATTGATCCCTTGATCATTATGTAGTGTCCTTCTTTGTCTCTTGTAATAGTGTTTACTTTAAAGTCTATTTTATCTGATAGGAGTAATGCTACTTCAGCTTTCTTTTGATTTCCATTTGCATGGGATATCTTTTTCCATCCCCCCACTTTCAGTCTGTATGTGTCCCTAGGTCTGAAGTGGGTCTCTTGTAGACAACATATATATGGGTCTTGTTTTGGTATCCATTCAGCCAGTCTGTGTCTTTTGGGTGGGAGCATTTAATTCATTTACATTTAAGGTAATTATTGATATGTATGTTCCTGTTACTATTTTCTTAATTGTTTTGGGTTTGTTTTTGTAGGCCTTTTCCTTCTCTTGTGTTTGTTGCCTAGAGAAGTTCATTTAGCATTTGTTGTAAAGCTGGTTTTGTGGTGCTGAATTTTCTTGACTTTTGCTTGTCTGTAAAGATTTTAATTTCTCCATCAAATCTGAAAGAGATCCTTGCTGGGTTGAGTAATTTTGGTTGTAGGTTTTTCCCTTTCATCACTTTAAATATGTCCTGCCACTCCCTTCTTGTTTGCAGAGTTTCTGCTGAATTATCAGCTGTTATCCTTATGGAGATTCCCTTGTATGTTATTTGTTGCTTTTCCCTTGCTGTTTTTAATATTTTTTCTTTGCATTTAATTTTTGATAGTTTGATTAATACGTGTCTTGGTGTGTTTCTCCTTGGATTTATCCTGTATGGGAATCTCTGCACTTCCTGGACTTGATTGAGTATTTCCTTTCCCATGTTAGCGAAGTTTTTGACTACAATCTCTTCAAATATTTTCTCAGACCCTTTCTTTTTCTCCTCTTCTTCTGGGTCTCTTATAATTCGAATGTTGGCACATTTAATGTTGTCCCAGAGGTCTCTGAGACTGTCCTCAATTTTTTCATTTTTTTTTCTTACTCTGCTCTGTCGCAGTTATTTCCACTATTTTATCTTCCAGGTCACTTATCCATTCTTCTGCCTCAGTTATTCTGCTATTGATTCTTTTCAGAGAATTTTTAATCTCATTTATGTTTTGTTCATCATTGTTTGTTTGCTCTTTAGTTCTTCTAGGTCCTTGTTAAACATTTCTTGTATTTTCTCCATTCTATTTCTGAGATTGTGGATCATCTTTACTGTCATTACTCTGAATTCTTTTTCAGGTAGACTGCCTATTTCCTCTTCATTTGTTTGGTCTGGTGGGTTTTTACCTCGCTCCTTCATCTGCTGATTACTTCTCTGTCTTCTCATTTTGTTTAACTTACTGTGTTTGGGGTCTTATTTTTGCAGACTGAAGGTTTGTAGTTCATGTTATTGTTGGTGTCTGCCCCCAGTGGGTGAGGTGGTTCAGTGGCTTGTGTTGGCTTCCTTGTTGGGGGGATTGGTGCCTGTGTTCTGATGAGTGGGGCTGGATCTTGTCCTTCAGGTGGGCAGGGCTGCATCGGTGGTGTGTTTTGGAGTGTCTGTGAACTTAGTATGACCTCAGGTAGTTTCTCTGCTAATGGGTGGGGTTGTGTTCCTGTCTTGCTAGTTGTTTGGCATGGGGCGTCCAACACTGTAGCTTGCTTGCCATTGGTTGCAGCTGGGTCTTAGTGTTGAGACGGAGATCTCTGGGAGTGCTCTCGCCAATTACTATTACATGGGGCCGAGAGGTCTGTGGTGGCCCAGTGTCTTGGACTCAGCTCTCCCACCTTGGATGCTCAGGCCCGACGGCTGGCTGAGGCACCAAGACCCTGCCAATAGCACGGCTCAGAAGAAAAGGAAGAGGAGAAACAAACAAACAAAAAACGAACAGAGAGAACCCCAAAACAAAAGATAAAAGCAAAACTAAACAATGTCACACTAAGAAACATACACACACACAGTCATAAAAAGAAAAAAGCAAACAAAACAAAACAAAAATAAACAGAGAGAACCCTAAGACAAATGGTAAAAGCAAACCTAAACAGACAATATCACACAGAGAAACACACACACACACTCACAAAAAGAGAAAAAAGAAAAAAAAAAGGAAGAGAGCAACCAAACCAGTAAACAAATTCACCAGTGATAACAAGCACTAAAAACTAAACTAAGCTAAACATAAAACCAAAAACAAATCAGGGGCAGAAAGCAAACCCCATGTCTACAGTTGGTCCCAAAGGGCACTGCCTCAATTTTGGGAACATTCGCTCTCTATTCAGGTATTCCACAGATGCAGGGTTTATCAAGTTGATTGTGAGGATTTAATATGCTGCTCCTGAGGCTGCATGGAGAAATACACTTTTCTCTTCTTTGTTTGCACAGCTCCTGGGGTTCAGCTTTGGTTTTGGCCCCAACTCTGAATGTAGTCCACCCTGAGGCATCTGTTCCCCTCCCAGACAGGAGGAGGTTAAAGCACCTGTTGATTAGGACTCTCTTGCTCACTCAGGCCGGGGAGAGGGAAGGGTACAGTAGTCATAACTGGAATGCAGGGTGAGCCTGCAGCAGTAGGCCAGCATGATGTTGCAATAGCCTGAGGCACACTGTGTGTTCTCCTGGGAAGTTGTCCCTGGATCACAGGACCCTGGCAGTGGCGGGCTGCACAGGCTCCCGGGGTGTGGGTTGTGGGTAGTGACCTGTGCTTGCACATAGGCTTCTTGGTACAGCGGTGGCAGCATTAGTGGTCCATACTCGTCTCTGGGGTCTGAGCTGATCGCCACGGCTAGCGCTCATCTCTGGAGCTCACTTAGTTGGTGCTCTGCCGTCTGTGGGCACATGAAGCAGGAATGCCCTCTCCTTGCACACCCCAAAACAATCGTCTCCTGCCTCTCCGGCAGGTCCAGGCTTTTTCCAAGACACCCTCCTGGCTAGCTGTGGTGCACTAGCCCCCTTCAGGCTTTGTTCACGCAGCCAACCCCAGTCGTCTCCCTGGAGTCTCACCTCTGAAGCCCGAGCCTCAGCTCCCAGCTCCCACCCACCATAGCGGGTGAGCAGACAAGCCTCTCAGCCTGGTGAGTGCTGGTCAGCACCGATCCTCTGTGCGGGAATTTCTTCACTTTGCCCTCTGCACCCATGTTGCTGCGCTCTCCTCTGTGGCTCTGAAGTTTCCCCCCTGACCACCCCCATCCCCATGAGTGAAGGGGCTCCTAGTGTGTGGAAACTTTTCCTCCTTCACAGCTCCCTCCCTCCTCCTGTCCCCATTCTTTTGTTTCTGTTTTTTTTTTTTTCTTTTGCCCTACCCAAGTACGTGGGGATTTTCTTGCCTTTTGGGAGGTCTGAGGTCTTCTGCCAGCGTTCAGTAGGTGTTCTGTAGGAGTTGTTCCACACGTAGATGTATTTCTGATGTATTTGTGGGGAGGAAGGTGATCACGTCTTACTCCTCCACCATCTTGAAGGTGTCCTCAAGCCTCTCTTTTATTCACTGTTTGCTGTATCCTCTGTGCCTACAAAGTGCCTGCATATACTAAGTGCCTAATATTGATAGCTGTTGTCCATGCACACTTTGTAGGAAAAATTATGTCAACGCAGTTCAGAATTCACTGTTTTTAAAATTAGTACTTAGTTACCATTATATTTTAAATTTTGTTAAGAATAAAATATAAAATTTCTCAAAAGTTTTAGGTCCAATCTTTAAGATAAAGTCATAAAATACCTTTCTTGTGCCCATTTTTTACTCCAAAATTTTTGTGCCCATTTAGGTAGATGCATATTAAATGGCTAATCTCCAGCACCCCTTACACTGATGCAGCAAGATTTTGTATATTTTTTTAAAAGTATTTCATATTACAATTGTTGTTTATAATTTGCATTTTTACTTAATACTATATCTTAGACATCTTCCTACGTCAATAAACACTACTTTGCATTATCATTTCAAAGACTGAAGGGCTGCACAATATGGATAGATCTTAATAGTAATGACAATGACAATAGTGAAAATTTATAGAGCACTTATAATATGTCAGGTATTTTGTTAAGCGTTCAACAAGCATTGTTTCATTTAATTCTCATAACAACTCTAGGGAGTGATAAATTATTATCTGTTGTACTCATGAAGAGGCCAAGGTTTAAAAATCATCTTCCTGGGATTGAAACTCTGGTCAGTCTGACTCCTGGTGTGCACACTCACATTCCATGCTCTGCTGCCTACACATTTACTCCTGTCTCAATTTCCCTGGTGATGAGTTTCTAGAAATGGAATTTCCGTGTCAAAGAGTGTGCACAATTTGGCTTTTCAAACATATATGAATTTCCCTCCAAAAGTGTGTTGTGAGTTTATAATTGTTATTTCTCACAACTTAGCCATCTTTTGGTATCTCATTATCGCTTTAATATGCAATTTTTATTACTGACATTGTTACAGTTCTTCTTTTATAAATTACTTTTTTGTGAATTTGGATTGTTTTTCTATTGATATATATCTTTTTCTTATATCCATAGAAACTCTATGTGCTTTGATGATTAATCCCTTGTTAATATTTTTCCATTTTATTCTTTGTATACATAGGTTTTATCATTTAACTAAAGATTTTCACTTCAATACAGTCAAACCTTCTTGGCGGTTTCTGAGCCCAGGATCACAGACATAATGGACAAAGCGATCCAAATTGGTTTACTTCTAAATTGTTAGCTGAAAATGCCAATTAACATTTATAAAATAGATGTTTTTTCCAATAATTGAGATGCCATTTTTTTCATATACACTTGAGTCTTTTTCTAGAATCACCATTTCAGTCACCAATCTTCTTTTCTTACATTAGCACTGTACTGTTTTAAATGTGCAATAAGATAATTTAAAAGCTGGTAGGACTAGTTTCACCTCCTTTCACATTTTTTTTCTTTGAAAAATCATGGACACTTTCTTATATATATTCTTTTTAAATACCTGGGGGGAAACAACTTTAGGTTTTGAGTTCATAGAATAATTTAGATAAAAAATTCATCTCTCCACTATAAGGTCTTTGCATCTAAAGAAAATGTATCTATCACTCTTTATTTACTCACGTCTTTGTATTCTTTAAAAAAAAGTGTTTTAGTGTTCTTCACATAATTCCTGCCCCACGTGACATGTTAATTTTATTCCTAACAACTTTATCACTGCTATTGTAATGGGATATTTTATTTCCATTATATTTTCTGTATATAGGTGATATAGTTAAAAACTGGATTAATAAAAACAAGTGCTTGAGAAAAGCAAATATCATATAATAATGTATATATGTGGAATCTAGAAAAATGGTATAGATGATCTTATTTGCAAAGCAGAAATAGAGACATAGACATAGAGAACAAATGTAGTAGAGAACAAGTGTATGGATACCAAGGGGAAAAGGGGTGAGGAGGGAGGAATTGGGAGACTGGGATTGACACATATACATTATTGATACTATGTATAAAGTAGACAACTGATGGGCACATACTGTATAGCACAGGGAACTCTACCTAATACACTGTGGTAACCTAAATGGGAGGGAAGTCCAAAAGGGAGGGGATATCTGTATGTGTATGGATGATTCATTTTGCTGTGCACTGGAGGCTAATACAACATTGTAAAGCAACCATACTCCAATAAAATAATAAAAACAAGTGCTTGGGAGAGGATATTAAACAATGAGAACTTGCATACACTTCTGGTTCAAACAAGAATTGAGTGCAATTGGGTTCTGTCTAGAAAAGATGAAGATACGGATTCCCCCCAGCTCCTGGTGCATGCTCTAGACCCCTGGGGTCTAGAGGAACACTCACATTTGTGAAAAGGAACATGTACATGAAAGTTCATGACAGCAAATGATGGGATAAGTAGAGCTATATACATGCACTGGATTAATACACAGCAATGAGTTGCATGTCCTAGAGTCCCATGAATCCACTCAGGGGAGCCCCGCAAACATGATGCTGACCCAAACAGGCAAGCTGATAAAGAACCCTTCCATCAGGATGCATTTTGATGGTCATCAAACCAACAGTAATGAAATTTAAAAGTACATATATATTTAATAAAAGCACAGGCATACCTCAGAGATATTGTGGGTTCACACAAATTTTATGGTTTCCCAGTGCATATAAAAGGTATGTTTATACTATACTGTAGTCTATTAAGTGTGCAATAGCATTATGTCTAAAAAACAAAGTATTCATTTTAACTTAAAAATACTTTATTACTAAAAAGTGCTAACCATCGTATGACAACACAGGGTTGCCACAAACCTTTTGTAAAAAATGCAGTATTGGGCTTCCCTGGTGGTGCAGTTGTTGAGAGTCCGCCTGCCGATGCAGGGGACACGGGTTCATGCCCCGGTCCGGGAATATCCCACATGCTGTGGAGTGTCTGGGCCCGTGAGCCATGGCCGCCGAGCCTGTGCATCCGGAGCCTGTGCTCCGCAACGGGAGAGGCCACAACAGTGAAAGGCCCGCGTACCGCAAAACAAACAAACAAACAAACAAACAAAAATACATGCAGTATCTGCGAAGCTATAAAAAAGGTATGCTTGTATTAAAAATTGCGCGAAAATGATACACATCAAATTCATGATGAAGATTACTTCTGAGTCAAGGATGTGATCAGGAGGAGAATACCAAGGACTTCAACTGTATCAGCTGCTTTTTATTTCTTAAGCCAGATGGTGGGTACACAGGTGCTTATGTCATTTTCTTATATTGTTCTGTGTCTGCAATATTTTATACTAATTTATAAGTTAAAAATGCTATTGCTTTTTGTATGCTCATTTTGTAACCAAACAGTTTATTCAGTTATCTTGCTGTTTTTAAGAGTTTTTCCACTGGATTTTGTTGGGTTTTCCAGGTAGATAATCATATCATCTGAAAGTAATAACTGCTTTTGTCTTACCAGGGTATAGACCTCTGGTTTAAATTTCTCTCCGATTTCATTAAGTAGCACTTCCTGAACAATGTTAAATGGTGGTGATAAAGGTAGTCTATTCTAATGTTCCACCATCACATATGATACTGGCTATTGTTCTGATGCAGCAGTAGGGCTTATGTGGCTTACAGGTATGGAATAGGATGTATATGTACCCGTGAGTGATGTGTGTGAAGAATGCAATGTACATATACATGTGATTGACATGTGTGTGTGATGTGGACATGCATATAATTGATGTGCCCATACATATGCATGACATGTGTATAATATGATATGCACATGTGTGGAACTGATTGTGTGCTATGTACACATATGTGTGATTAGCGTGTGTGTATAAAATGTGTGGGTTGTGTTTTATATCTCATATCTTACAATAAAGTATCTTGCCATCTATTTTATTAACAATTTTGGGCCTGGTATAAAGGTTATTTTTTGACCTATGAAGACAATCATACAATTTTTCTCATTTAATGTATTAAAAGGGTACACTTTATTAATAGATCTTCTCACATTAAACCATACTTACAATCCTGATCTTTGGCATTGCTTTTTAATTTTTTTTATTTATTTATTTTTAAAGATGAGTTGTTTCTTTTTTTTAAATTTATTAATTAATTTATTTATTTTTAGCTGCATTGGGTCTTTGTTGCTGCTCATGGGCTTTCTCTAGTTGTGGCGAGCAGGGGCTCTTCTTTGAGGTGCACGGGCTTCTCTTTGTGGTGGCCTCTTTGGTTGCAGAGCATGGGCTCTAGGTGCGGGGGCTTCAGTAGTTGTGGCACGCAGACTCAGTATTTGTGGCTCTAGGGCTCTAGAACGCAGGCTCAGTAGTTGTGGCGTGTGGGCTTAATTGCCCTGTGGCATGTGGGATCCTCCCGGACCAGGAATTGAACCTGTGTCCCCTGCATTGGCAGGTGGATTCTTAACCACTGCGCCCCCCAGGGAAGTCCCGATATTACTCTTTTAAATACATTTTGTCTGCTGACACTGCATGAAGGATGTTTGCTTCCATGTTTCGCAGTGAGTTGGGTTGTGCTCTCTCCTTTGGTAACAGGGTTGAACGAACATCAGGAAAGAAGAGAGAAGCTTTGCTCTAGAACAATTTATACAACCTACAAATTATCAGTTCCTTGATGACATTAAAGAACTCTCCCAGAAAAGCATGGATTTTGAGGCCGGGGTTTGGGGTCCTTCTTTGACAGTTTTCTTAATTTTCCCCTTTCTATGATTTTCTTTTCATCTTGAGGAATAAAATCTAAAGGCAATATTGTCTTACAACCACTGCAGTGACAATACCCCACCATCAAACTTTTCTCCTGCTGCAGATAAAATCATTCTTATGTAAACTGAAGACATATTCAGCCATCACCTATACAATGTGTATTTTATTTGGGGAAACCGCGATTTTTTTTCAGATAAAATAAAATAAACCCACCTCCTTCAGTGGTCCTGTTGTGATTATCCAAGTTAAAGATAGCAGAATGGGGAGAAATCGCCAGTCTTCCATCTGAGTTACGACCACCTCAGTAAGGGTAACAGTACATTTTCAGCCAGTCACAGAGCCTGAGAGCGACGAGCTAAGTTCTTGCTAAGAAAGGAAAACTAACAAAGAGATTTCAGGGGGGAAAAAATAAAGTAAAAATAGTTTTCTGTACAGCAGGATTTTAAGAGGGCAACCATAACATATGTCTTTCTTAATGTTGATGAGTTCCTGCCTTGAGGTAGACAGCAGAGGTCAATTGAGATGATTGGTTGGAAAAGTTTTAGGGAAAAGAGTAAAAAATCCAATATCTCAGTTATAGCAACAAGGTCAAAGTCAACCTGTGGGAAATTCTGAACCATGGCTTTCGATGCCATAGTAGCCTCAGATTGTTTTAAATGTGGCCTTATTAGCAGTAATATGATGTCTGTTATTTCATAAATGCTCCCAGTCAATAGTCACAAAAAAAAAATCGTTATCCTGTTCTTTTAGGAATTCCGAGAAGTGATACTAAGACTGAAGCTTCATGTAATTGAAGGTTCATGATCACTTTTCAACATGTATTTCTGGAATACTGACTGTGACCCTCTTTAAGCCCGAATTAATATCAGATGCGCTCTTAACTGCGCTAAGATCATCATCTTCTCCCTCTCCGTTTATTTTTATTCAAATTTGGGAACTTGGTGGTGATAGATGGTAACTAGACTTATCACAGTGATCATTTTGTAATATACAGAAATATCCAATCACCATGTAACAGGAACTAACATAGTGTGGTAGGTCAACTATGCTTCAAAAAAACAGACAAACAAACTCGTAGAAGAAGAGGTCTGATCTGTGGTTACCAGCAGCGGGGGGCTGGGAGGAGGAAGAATTGGATGAAAATGTTTAAAAAAATAACTGGGGAGTTTGCTATCTTCTGCTCAGCGCTGTGGGGTAACACAATGACTCCCCTGCTGGCAGGCAAAGGCCAAGGAGGGCAGAGGCAACAGGTTTGCTTTGGTCTTTGAAACCAAGATCATCTCAATTTCCATTTAGGTGTTATTCTTCCATGGCCTTCCCAGGAGAGGCATTGAAATAATGGGTAAGAACAGTGGCTTTGCAGGCCAGTGACCTGGATAATCTCGGCTCTTTCATTTACTTCAATGACGCTTGACAAATGAATCTCTCAGCCTCAGTTTCCCACTGTAAAGATGTCCCCACGTCTCTGAGGATTTAAAAAATACCACTTATAAAGGGCTCAGCTTGATCCTCAGCCTTTTGGAGGTTCTTAGACAATATTTCAAAGACCTTGACCACTTACTCCTAACAACACTACCTGCTTTTCTTCCTGAATTCCTATAACAGTGTATGTCAAACAGGGCTTAAGTTCTACAGAATTTTATGTTCTTCGTATATTTTTAAATTAATTAATTTATTTATTTATTTTTGGCTGCATTGGTCCTTCACTGCTGCATTCGGGCTTTCTCTAGTTGCAGCGAGCAGGGGCTAGTCTTCGTGGCGGTGCACAGGCTTCTCATTGTGGTGGCTTCTCTTGTTGCGGAGCATGGGCTCTAGGTGTGTGGGCTTCAGTAGTTGTGGCATGTGGGCTCAGTAGTTGTGGCACATGGGCTTAGTTGCTCTGTGGCATGTGAAATCTTCCTGGACCAGGGATCGAACCTGTGTCCCCTGCATTAACAGGCTGACTCTTAACCACTGTGCCACCAGGCAAGTCCCTGTTCTTGATATATTTATCACCTTTTTTGGGCCTCTCACTGTTGTGACCTCTCCCGTTGCGGAGCACAGGCTCCGGACGCGCAGGCTCAGCGGCCATGGCTCACGGGCCCAGCCACTCCGCGGCATGTGGGATCTTCCCGGACAGAGGCACAAACCCGTGTCCCCTGCATCGACAGGTGGACTCTCAACCACTGCGCCACCAGGGAAGCCCTATCATATTTTTAAAAGTACTATTATCATTATCTGGATGATGATGACGTAGGATCACACGCTCTTAGGCTGTTCGTCTGTTCTTGTGGGTATGTCTGCACAAGGTGAAGATCAAAGCCCCGGCAGCAAGAAACGTGGGGAGAGAACTGAGTCGGGTCCACCATTTGGGACAATTCAAGGGCAATGAGCATAGTGGCAAATGTGCAACGATGACTTTTTTTATTAAATGGTATTTTCATCATTATATTTGGGGGCCAGTTTTTAGTTAATTGGCTTATTGAGATAATGCATCATTGATTTAAAATGAGATCATATGGTTAAGTATTCTTTAAAATACTTCATCCACACTGAGAAACTGTCACAGGTAAGAGGAGACTGAATGGAATGTGGAACCTTGGAAACAAAAGGGACATTAGTGTAAAAACAGGTGTGATATGGACAGAGTCTGGAGTGTAGTTATTAGTAAAGCCCCAATGTTGGTTTCTTAGTTTTAACAAATGCACCATGGCAATGTCAGAAGTTAACATTAAGGGAAACTAGGTAATGGGTATATGGAAACTTTCTGTATTGTCTTTCCAACTTTTCTAGAGTTACTCCAAAATAAAAATTTGATTTTGAAAAATTAAAATAAAATAAAATCATAATTAAAATGCAATATTTAAAAATCATAATTGACACTAATAGTGATCTTGCTTAATGCTCTGTACCACTCACTCTTCTAAGTGCTTTATCTACATCATTTATGTATATAAAAATTATTTCACATCCTTTCATTCTTACTAAAACCCTCAGAGGTAAGCACTACTGTTTTAACCTCAACAGATGAGGACAGAAAGGAACACAAAAGTTAACTATCCTGCCCAAGGCCACTAAGTCCTGAGCAACAACCTCAGGTTTTAACATCCATGATTTTAACCATCATGTAGCAGATGGTTCACAATGACCGCCACTCATATGATGGCCCATCCCGGGGAAAGTCCTAAGACAGGTTGACAGGAAGAAACCATAAATCTCTTCTTAAGCCCATTTTAAGTAATTTAGTTTCAGGAAAACATCACCCATCCAAAAAAATTACATTAGATGTGAGTGTTATTGGTTTCCTAGTTTAGTTCATATATCATTTATAAATCTGCTATGCTGTAATCCTAAAAAATTTATACTCAGTTTTATGCTTATATTTAAATAGCTTTACAATAAAAATAGTTTATGTCAACCCTAGAGGGTCAAAATATTTTTATAGGGCCCATATATATCTCAAATTTGAGAACATAGTGTTATAACATTTCTTGTCTAGCTCACTCTCTTTGGCCCTTGAAATGTCCCTCCTGCTCCAAGGCCCAGTAGAATTCATTTTCTGCTCATAAACCTTAGCCCTGAAATAACGTGGAAGAACACAGCAGCCACATTCCAGGGTGGAAGCCCAGAGTTTTGGATTCCCGGGGTCCTCATTCACCCCCTCAGTACTTTTCTTTTCCTTCTGAATCACCCCCTTGCACCATGGGTGTGTCCATCTCCTCAGCAAAGTGCTCACCTCAGTGAGCACAGGGGCAATGCTTTCCTCGCCTGTTCACTCTCTTTGGGAAGAACACACAGGGTTTTGCTGATAGCAGGTGCCCAATGAATGTCTGTTAGCTCAAAAGAAACCCAGCCAAAGACCAAGACCACTGTGCACCGTAAATTTGTCTACTGATGTTTTTCACAGCATCTCAGGGGATCAAGGTGAGTTCTGGGACCTCACTGCAGCAGCTCCACCAAGACCCACCTGGCTTGAGCGTGGGTGCCCACAGGGATGTGCATTCACGGTAGGGCGAGGTGGCATGGGTGATGGTCCCTCCTGAGACTGTCCTGGAGAATCTGCCACTTTGCCCCATTTAGTCCAATTCTGTCCTCTGGTATTGACTGACCGGAACCTGCTCTCCCCAATAATTCAGAGGGACACACATATTTTAAATCTCCATTTCACTGAGGAAACTCAGGCCCAGAGGCTTACAAAGATTTTCCCAAGGTCACACAGCTAGTGAGGATGGAGGCACAGATGGTTTCAAATATTTCAATGTGAACTTGGCCATGTGGATCAGAAGCTACTAGGAGATAGGAACCATGTCTCAAACTTATCGGCACCCTCCTTACCACTTGGTCTAGTCCATGGTAGATTTATAGTAAGTGTTCCTTCAATGGATGAATAAATACATAAATTAATGACTCTGGGATGATAAATACAGGCTAAATACCGAGATGCTGTACCTTACACTTATCATAGATGCAGCAATTAACCTGCACTTTTCTGTGCACCAAAGCCACAAGGTGATTCATGAGGCTGTTTGGAGATGATACAGGAATCTGGCAAGAATCTCACCCAAGATAGAATATGACAATATGCTTTGTAAGAGGCAGCAATTGACATGTTGGCTGGTGAGGCATACAATATGGGAACAGCCTGAACCACTGCTTGGCTCTGTGCTGGCGTTTTTCCTAATTCTCTAAAGAAATGTATCTAGAGCTCCAAAAGGACAGGGGTGAGATCTGTCCCATCCAGGCTCTGAGCAGACACTACCACTCTCCCCCACCCCAGTTCCTGGGGGGTCAAGTGAGCAAGCACTCAAATGGTAGGGAAGACAACGTTTGGTAACTTGCCGTGCAGGAGGGAAGGGAGAGCTCAGAACAGGGACGTTCTGGACTGGCCAAGGGGCAGCTCTACTTAGTCCAGCACAGGTGGACAGAGTGGCACGGCGGCAAGAGTGAGAGAGGGGCTGGTGCCAGCAATAGCAAAGGCCAAGTGCCCAGGCAAGGTCAGTGCATGGCCAAGGGTGATGGCAATGGGTAGGCAACCAAGACTCGGCCATGATCACAAGGGCTGCTAGTTTGATGGCTCCCCAAAGCAAAGCAGGAAGAGGGTCAAGGAGAAGGATTGGCAACATCTGCTGGAGGTCTGGAGACTAACGCTGTAGTGGGGGGCACTGTGTGGACCGCTCCCTGCGGACCTCCCAACCCCTTGATGAAGAACCCCTGAAGGCAGCACCTACGACTGAGTCGCCCGGATCAGGGTACATACCAGATACATGGGTAGTTGAAGTGGGCTGGGAGTGGTAACAAACACATGAACCTGCTGGATTCCATGTCTGGGGTGACCATTTGCAACTTCTGACCAAGTCTTCATAGTTGGGACTCTTGAGAGACTGACATGGGAATGAGACCAGCTGGGACCTTTTGCTGCAGTGCTGTAGTGCTTACACCTGGACACACCTCTCCTCGGGCAACAAAATACAAAGGAACTATAAGGGACTGAAAATAACTGCGTGCGTGCGCAGTTAGGGCTAATTCCAGACGAAATATACAAAGAGACCAAAGAACCCAACTGCCACTTTTGAAGAGCCCAGAACAAAAGCAGGGCACTGTGCATGCCCCCTGCACACAACACCACCTAAGGGGTGGGCAGACCACCTAGGCCACCGCTCCAGCCCGACCATAGGACACACCCCTACCCTCACCCCATATAAGGAACAAGCTTGCCCCCATCCCTCCAGGGAGCAAGCAAGCAAGGGAACCTGTTACTTGTTCTCACTCCCCCACTGCGGCAACAGTGGCCCCAATAAAGCCTTGCCTGAATTTCTTGTCTGGCCTCTAGTCAAGTTCTATTGATTGGGGATGGCCAAGAACCCTGGTTGCTATCAAGGAGACTGAGAAGTTCTCTGTTTTGAAAGAGATCCTAACTGGAATCTATTTTTGAGACAACACAGTGGTTTGTTCCAGGGTTACCATCCCAAAGCATCTCTTGGTTATATAAACTCAAAACATGTCCCACCATCACTGTAAAGTCCTTGATCATTGATGCTTTACCAGAAGAAGTCCCAGTACTCTCTTTGGGGATGGATATGTTGATGATTTTAGTTGAACTTAATCTCAGTTAGATGTTAGAACTCTTCTGTTCCTTTAGAAGAGTCCCTTCCTCTGTGGATTCAGACTTCCTTGAGCTGACCATCACTGGTCCTGCAAAGGGGTGCATGCAAGTGTGTGCCTGTGTTCCAGCTCAAGTAGGCTGCCCCCAGCCATCAGGACCTACAAGCCTGGAGATACCTGAATGGATGGCCAGGACTAAGCTTCACCTGAAGCTAAAAGAGAGTCTATAGAAAGGAACCACACTGGACTTGGCTAAGAACAATCCAGGCTGATGTCTTACACGTGGTATCATTTTAAATTAAATAAGCCAGGATTGGGGAAATGCTAATGCGGGATTATAAGCTTTCAGTGAAATTTCTTTTAGGGGACCATAAGGTAAAACCACTCAAAGAAAGGTTGGGGTTTGGGGGATTCCTTTGAAGGGAACAGAATAAGCTACTGTCAACCAACGGGGAAGACAGAGACCCTGGACCAGGGGATGAAACTTTAGTGGTGCACCTTGTGTTAGGGTATGTGGGTGCACTGGCCTGGCTCCTGCAGATTCAGGAAAGGCTGGTGGAAAGTCACAATGTGTGGAGACTGAGGAAGAGGGAAAGGTGGCAGCAGCCAGAGAGAAGCTCTCAGGATGGCGGGCAGCAACTCGCAGAAGAGCCAGTGTAGACCGCAGACAGAGCAGATTGCATGACGGTCCTGAGCCAAGTGGTGGCTCACCTGGCAATCAAGAGATATTATGAAGAAGCGAAGAAATTCCTGAGGCTTCCCAGATGTTCTTGGGGGGAAGAATGGATTTTCTTGTAACTGAGCAGAATGAGGTTCAAGTGAATATAATTTGGAAAATATATGTGATCTGGTGAGACATGTTCACAGAGGAAATTCTGAATCTTCAGCATCCCACAGATTGCTTGCCAGACAGAAGACATCCAGGAAGCGTTTGCAGCACTGAATGGGCCTGTGCCATCACCCCCCTCAGGCTGGGGACCTGGCGATTTTTCAGTGCAGAAGACTTGACATTGAGGCTTCCTTAACTGGCTCTGTGCTGAGCAAGATGTTGTGGGTTCAGGATCATGCTAGGTGGCACTAATTCAGGATGATCAGAAAGAGGGGATTACTGCTTTCCACATGTGGTTGACCTTATCTAATACAATCTACCCATCTCTTAGGAGTGAGGGCACAGCCCTTGCTCTTATGTGCAATCGTAATACGAAGAGCATCTAAGTTCACTCCCTATCTGTTTTTCTAAATTTATCTCCTTCAATTCCTAAACAGCTCACTTCATTTGAAGTAGTTGCAGAAGTGTCTAGAAGTTATTTGGAGTGGATTTTTTTTCTCTATTTGATGAAGGAAAGGATATTTCCTTTGATTTATTTTGTTCTCTCTCCCTCAGTTTTCCAGCCCAGCATCACACAGGGGGTAGTGATTTGTAACTTATTAATGTACATCTAGGTGTGACAAATCAAATGGCCAAGGCACAGATGCACAAAAAAATCAGTTAGCCAATTGCTTGGATTTCTTCCGCCTCACTTGATTCACCCTGGCTTCTCCCACTACGAGCCTGCAAGGCCAGTGGTTGAGCCCAATAGAGCAAGCAGATGTCTCAAAGAGGAAAGTGAGTTTTCACTGGATTCAATACCTTTCTCTTACCCTGATCTTCTTTTAAAGTGGTTTCTTTCATTTTGCCTTTGTTTAAGAATAAAACGCGCAATTGAACTAAAACTGAGAATGGTCACCAGTCACATCTGAGAAACTTGGACTCCAGTTGAAGGCAGGCTGGTCGCCACCTGCTGCTCTTCTCCCTTTTATGCAATTGTAAACCCAACTCTTCAGTTCCTTTCTGCCAAAACTCCTCTTATCTTGCGTTTTGAAAGAATCTCATTAGCACATTTTGTCTTTCTCTAAGAATGTTACTGAGTGTTAACCATAGCAAAAGGAACTCTGTCATCAGCCACAATCTTTTAATATCCTCCCTTAGTTTGTAGAAAGAATGATATAAGCAAAACAATCCTTGACCCCCACCCCCCAGGAGGGAAACAACAACAACCTAAGCAGAGCTGGAGAGATGAGTCTGGTGGGTAAGTTTCCCTGAGTCACAAGCAGATCAATGATCCTCCATAAAAGATCAGACTGTTCCCTAGATTTCATCAGGGAAGAAATCATTCCATAGACTAGCGTGGGCCCTTTTCTTATTTTTCAGTGGGCCACGTAAACACACAGAGATAGCAGGAAAATGTTCTTTATAAGGCACCATCAGCGTGCAGCAGACAAGCACAGGTCCTATACATATATAGAGATTCTTTTTCATATTCTCCTCCAGTATGGTTTATCACAGGATATTGAATAGAGTTCCCTGTGCTCTACAACTGGACCTTGTTGCTTATTCATTCTATGTATAATAGCTTGCATCTGCTAATCCCAAACTCCCAAACCATGCCTGCTTTGCCCACCTCGGCAACCACAAGTCTGTTCTCTATGTCTGTGAGTCTGTTTCTGTTTCGTAGATAAGTTCATTTGTGTCGTATTTTAGATTCCACATATAAGTGGTATCATAGAGTATTTGTCTTTCTCTTTCCGATTTACTTTGCCTAGTATGATAATCTCTAGGTCCATCCATGTAGCTACCAATGGCATCATTTCATTCCTTTTTATGGCTACGATTTATGGTTCATCATGCCTCTGTCTATCCAAGTTACTGGGTCAGGAAACCAGAAATCATCTTAAGCTCTGCCTTTCTTGACCCACCTTCCATGCCATTCATCATCAAGCCCTATGCTTTGCCTTTCTTTTTCAAATCCATGGGATCTCCTGCTAAATTGATTCACAGCCTCGTCTCTTCTCACCTGGGTTGCAGTGGTCCTGCCAACTTTATCTCCAAAATACATCTCAAATCAGCTGTCTTCCCCATGTTTCCAACGCCACCACCTCTTCCCTGCGAGGGGCAACTGAGTCAGCTTTCCAACGGGTTTTCCTGCTCTCAGTCTTGCTTTGCAGAGTGGCCAGATGAATCCTACTCGTCAGTTTGGCCTCAGAATGAATGCCACTTCTTTAAGGAAGCCTTCCCTTGATCCCTCATTGAAAGGAAGCCCCGTCCCCTCCTACACAATTGTATATAGCTTTGTGGAATTCCGTTCCTAGCACTTATTTTTTTTTCAGGTTCTAAATTATTTTTCTTTTATTTTCTTATTATCCTTGAATAGGCCAGGAAGAAGATTTTTTAAAATCTAATCTGCTCAGGGACAAATGTTCCTTTTTTTTTTACGTTTTCATTTTATATTGGAGTAGAGTTGATTAATAACACTGTGTTAGTTTCAGATGAACAGCAAAGTGATGCAGTCACACACATACATGTATCTATTCTTTTTCAAATCCCCATCCCATTTAGGTGGTTATAGTATGTAAATACACATTCATTTTGGTGTCTATTTTAACCCACCTCTCCTACTCATTAGTGAGCTGTTTGGGTCACTACTTTATCTCCAGCACTTGGCCTGTCACCTGACACACACTAGGTATTCAAAAACTATTTGTTGAATGAATGAATGAGTGGTATTTTCTTTTTCTTTTTCTTTTTTTTTTTTGCGGTACGCAGGCCTCTCACTGCTGTGGCCTCTCCCGTTGCGGAGCACAGGCTCCGGACGCGCAGGCTCAGCGGCCATGGCTCACGGGCCCAGCCGCTCCGCGGCATGTGGGATCTTCCCAGACCGGGGCATGAACCCGTGTCCCCTGCATCGGCAGGTGGACTCTCAACCACTGTGCCACCAGGGAAGCCCGAGTGTTATTTTCTAACTGGTCTCCCTCTCTTGCCCTTCTGTTATTTTATTCTCAAGCTACAGAGGTCTTTCTGAGTGACAAGTATGATCTTGTCACTGCTGCTTAAAATGTTAGCAAAGGAATTGTGAGAATCAATTCAAACCCTTTTATGCTACGTGCTGTTTCCCCAGGTGCAGCTCGGGCCTCTCCGATGCCCCCTCACTGATCCACACTGAACAGGGCCATTTCCCAAACGGACCACGCTTTCCTGTGATTAGGGGTCTTCTTCTATTTTCCTCAAGGTCCCACTCACCCTGTCCTGCTCTAGAAAGACTCCCTCAGTCCTTCAAACCCTGTTTCCTGGCACTTCTTCTAATTATATCAAATGTGGTGTCTTTTTCTCCTTTAAGCAGCCGTTTGTCCTCCACTAGTTTGTATATTCCTTGAAGACAAGCACGAGGACATTGGTTTTGATATTTCCAGGGCTTTCCATTATGCTTAGAGAGTACTGAGTGTTCCACAACATTTAATGCATCAGGCGATATTCACAGTAGTTAACATCTGGTGTAGCCAAGGCAAAAGCAGCTGGGACAGACCCATCAGACAGAGGCTGCCTGGAGACGCTGGTCACCCACATGGGCACGTGCCAGCCCAGTGTCAGCGTGGGTCTGATGAATCAGTGAGTGAATGAATGAATGAGTGAAAACTGGAAGCCCTCCTTTCTGAGCTTAATCCCTTCACTTCTCCCAAGGACGAAAAGAACAGAGGTTGGAGCAGATTCCCCCACTCTCCCCAGCACCCTCACAGTGGCTGTTCTTGAAAGCTCTGGCCAGCCCAGCAGCCAGCACCAGGCTCAGAACGGTCCTGCCTGCCTGTCTGCTTCAGCTGTAATCACAGCACTTGGTGCCATTTGTCTTGAGAGGGTTTCCCTTGAAACGCATTCACGCCCCACATAGAGATAACACAGTTCCACGGCAGAGTGATTTATTGTTCGGGGAATAATTAACAGAACTTCTTGTCAACTCCATTCTATTTTGCTGAGGGGGCTAAAAGATGTATTTTGAACAGGACAGAGCACCTGTAGGGAATTAACTGATGAATGGGAGATGGAAAGCACAATGCCGGCCCTAGTGGGGAACGTAGTCTTCACCAGATGAACTCAAGCCAACCTGCCTCTGAATAAATACGACTGACTCTCCATGGTCCTCACAGTGTTCCTTGGGCTGTATCAGCAGTTTTGGATGTTTTCCTTCTCCGTGTGGGCATAGTGTAAACTGGGGTCTGAGTAGCATTCTACCTTTTTCTCTTTCTTCATTTTCTTGGCTCTGCCAACAGTCCTGCTGTAAATATGGTACCTACTCCCATCTCCGGGAAAGGGGCAATTCTAATCTCCAGCCCTGACTCTATCCTACACCCCAGCCTCACAAAGGCCTAAAATAAATAAAGTTTCCCTTCCAGAGCAAGGAGCAGAAGTGTATTATGGTACACCAACAAATAGTGAGTAACTATACATTGTGTCAGATGGTGATAACTGACATATTTGATGTTTGACATATGTCACATCAGAGACGCCAAGTCAAGCCACATAAATTTAAAATGGGATTCTGTAATAAACTCACAAGACTTCTAATAACCCAGAAAATGCTGGGCCCGGTGAGCTGGATGGAGGTGCAGTCCGATGAGTTAAATCTCAGTGTCCCACCTTCTGCAGTCCAATTTGATGCCTGAATAGGACTTGAGCCACTTGGTAGGAAGGAAAGAAAGATGAATCAGAGATTGAGTGTAGAAATATCATAACGGGTTAGATCTTCTACGAACCATGGGCGTGTCACATCTACTGTCAGCTTCATGGCAATCCAACAAAATCCACACAGAAGCCAGGCATCATCCCTCCCTTTTTACAGATTAGTGTGGGATCCAGAAGTTTGGGGGACGTGCCGACACTCAAACAGAATATCTGGGCAGAGCGGACGCTGGGCTGCAGATCCCCAGTGTTCTGCCCCAAAGTTCTCTCCACTGAATCGTGTTGCTTCTCCATAAAATGGGGTGCAAGATCTCTAAAATGGTAAACATAATATTAGCAACAAATAGTCATAACATCTCTGTGCCCAGCACTGTTCTAAGACTTTCTGTGCATTAATGCCCTAAGCCTCCCTATAAATCCATTGAGTGGATTCTACCTTACCCCCATTCCACACATGAGCAAACTGAAGTACCAAGAGGTTAGGCAATCTATAAGTGCTAGTAAGCAGCAGGGCTGGACTTTGAAACTAGGCAGGTCAAACAGGGACAGACTCTGCCACTGACATCATAAATCCTTAAGTGCAAATTTGTGCTCAACAACTCAGCTGGAAGTTAAATTAAGCCTACTTATTCCAGAATTCCCCAGCACCAGTCCCCAAAATGAGCCCCGAGAACTGACCCTCACCACTGACCCCTGACGTTTAAAGACAAATGCCCAGGAGGAACTCGGACCCTCCAGATCTTGGTTCTGGACACATAGGAGGGCGACTTTTGGGATGGATGCTGCAATCATGTGGAAGGAAAGAGGCCGTTCTTTGGAGTCAAGCTGTTAGAGCTTAGCGATAATATTTTTAATTTCTTTTGCTTCTGCCTAGCTGAGGAATCATAGGATATCTATTCTCATTTTATTTTTAATGTCTATGTGATGGGTGAGCTGAGCTGTCCCTCCCCTAACCTTTTCAGCATGATACTATTTCTTCCATGCTTCTATTTCCCTGAGGGAGTCTGTGTGCTTGTTATCCAGAATGTATTAATAGCCACCTCTGTCAGACAGCATCCTCCAATGTGAATATGAGGAGAGCAGGGAACACAGTATTCTTTTGGGTTAAAAAAATTAATAAAAAGACAGTGTGTGGAAAGTGTGGAGAATCAGTTAAGGAAAGGAGAGTGTTGGATATGTGATATGGAAAATAACACACTGGCCTCCTGCAAAAATAAATAAGACACCTGCAGAACATGAATTCCACTCCTGCCCGGTCGGAGAGATAAAGCTTCAGAAACTTTTTTTCAACTACTCATTTTGTGAAAGGAGGTGAAGTCTAGAAATACGTATTCTGTTTCGTATCGTTTTGTGGTGATCATGGATTCCGAAATAGAATCAAGACATGGGGTTTCGGGCTATTTCCAGGTGCCAGGGGTAGTCGGAGCTATGGAATTAGAAGTTCACATGCTAGAATCCCCTGGGCATTTCTGTGGTTTCTGGAGATGAGGAAACGGTTCTAGAGGAGTCGGTGATTTAGGGCATGTCACCCGCTGCCCTGAATCAGACACCATGTTTAAGTGAGTAAATAGGCAATGTCAGTGGAGTAGATAATATTTAGTAACAGCATTTCTGGCATGACATTAGGCTAGATGGAGAGATATTCTGGTCCTCAGGAGGCTGCCGGGACCAACAAAATCATGCTTCCCTGCCTCTTTGTTGCCATTTATTGCTCATTACGGAGAGTAAATAGAGAACACTAAGTTGTTTTTTATTATATTATTTATTGTTATTATGAATGAGAATTTCCAAAGTTATTCTTTGTTTTGGCTGCGTTGGGTCTTTGTTGCTGCGCGCGGTCTTTCTCTATTTACGGTGAGCGGGGGATACTCAACGTTGTGGTGCGCGGGCTTCTCTTGTTGCAGAGCACGGGCTCTAGGTGCAGGGGCTCAGTAGTTGTGGCTCGTGGGCTCTAGAGCACAGGCTCAGTAGTTGTGGCGCACGGGCTTAGTTGCTCTGCGACATGTGGGATCTTCCCAGACAAGGGATAGAACACGTGTCCCTTGCATTGGCAGGCGGATTCTTAACCACTGTGCAACCAGGGAAGCCCTTACAAGTTATTTTTTTTTTTAACATCTTTATTGGAGTATAATTGCTTTACAATGGTGTGTTAGTTTCTCCTTTACAACAAAGTGAATCAGTTATACGTATACATATATCCCCATATATCTTCCCTCTTGCGTCTCCCCACCTCCCAACCAACCTATTCCACCCCTCTAGGTGGTCACAAAGCACCGAGCTGATCTCCCTCTGCTATGCGGCTGCTTCCCACTAGCTATCTATTTTGCATTTGGTAGTTTATATAAATCCATGCCACTCTCTCACTTTGTCCCAGCTTACCCTTCCCCCCCCCCGTATCCTCAAGTCCATTTTCTAGTAGGTCTGTGTCATTATTCCCGTCTTGCCCATACGTTCTTCATGACCATTTTTTTTTCTGTATTTTAGATTCCATATATATATGTTAGCATATGGTATTTGTTTTTCTCTTTCTGACTTAACATCACTCTGTATGACAGACTCTAGGTCCATCCACTTCACTACAAATAACTCAATATCGTTTCCTTTTATGGCTGAGTAATATTCCATTGTATATATGTGCCACATCTTCCTTATCCATTCATCTGTTGATGGACACTTAGGTTGCTTCCATGTCCTGGTTATTGTAAATAGAGCTGCAATGAACATTGTGGTACAGGACTCTTTTTGAATTATGGTTTTCTCAGGGTATATGCCCAGTAGTGGGATTGCTGGGTTGTATGGTAGTTCTATTTTTAGTTTTTTAAAGAACCTCCATACTGTTCTCCATAGTGACTGTATCAATTTATATTCCCACCAACAGTGCAAGAGGATTCCCTCCAGCATTTATTGGTTGTAGACTTTTTGATGATGGCCATTCTAACTGGTGTGAGATGATATCTCATTGCAGTTTTGATTTGCATTTCTCTAATGATTAATGATGTTGAGCATTCTTTCATGTGTTTGTTGGCAGTCTGTATATCTTCTTTGGAGAAATGTCTATTTAGGTCTTCTGCCCATTTTTGGATTGGGTTGTTTGTTTGTTTGTTTTTGTTTTTTTATTGCGGTACGTGGGCCTTTCACCAATGTGGCCTCTCCCGCTGCGGAGCACAGGCTCCAGATGCGTAGGCTCAGCGGCCATGGCTCACGGGCCCAGCTGCTCTGCGGCATGTGGGATCTTCCCGGACCGGGGCACGAACGCGTGTCTCCTGCATCGGCAGGCGGATTCTCAACCACTGTGCCACCAGGGAAGCCCAGGTGGTTTGCTTTTTTGTTATTGAGCTGCATGAGCTGCTTGTAAATTTTAGAGATTAATCCTTTGTCAGTTGCTTCATTTGCAAATATTTTCTCCCATACTGAGGGTTGTCTTTTGGTCTTGTTTAAGGTTTCCTTTGCTGTGCAAAAGCTTTGAAGTTTCATTAGGTCCCATTTGTTTATTTTTGTTTTTATTTCCATTTCTCTAGGAGGTGGGTCAAAAAGGATCTTGCTGTAATTTATGTCATACAGTGTTCTTCCTGTGTTTTCCTCTAAGAGTTTGATAGTGTCTGGCATTACATTGAGGTCTTTAATCCATTTTGAGTTTATTTTTGTGTATGGTGCTAGGGAGTGTTCTAATTTCATTCTTTTACATGTAGCTGTCCAGTTTTCCCAGCACCACTTATTGAAGAGGCTGTTGTTTCACCATTGTATATTCTTGCCTCCTTTATCAACGATAAGGTGACCATATGTGCATGGGTTTATCTCTGGGCTTTCTATCCTGGTCCATTGATCTATATTTCTGTTTTTGTTCCAGTACCATACTGTCTTGATTACTGTAGCTTTGTAGTATAGTCTGAAGTCAGGGAGTCTGATTCCTCCAGCTCCGTTTTTCTTTCTCAAGATTGCTTTGGCTATTCGGGGTCTTTTGTGTTTCCATACAAATTGTGAAATATTTTGTTCTCATTCTGTGAAAAATGCCAGGGGTAGTTTGATAGGGATTGCATTGAATATGTAGATTGCTTTGGGTAGTATAGTCATTTTCATAATGTTGATTCTTCCAATCCAAGGACATGGTATATCTCTCCATCTGTTTCTATCATCTTTCATTTCTTTCATCAGTGTCTTATAATTTTCTGCATGCAGGTCTTTTGTCTCCTTGGGTAAGTTTATTCCTAGATATTTTATTCTTTTTGTTGCAATGGTAAATGGGAGTGATTTCTTAATTTCACTTTCAGATTTTTCATCATTAGTGTATAGGAATGCAAGAGATTTCTGTGCATTAATTTTGTATCCTGCTACTTTACCAAATTCATTGATTAGCTCCAGTAGTTTTCCGGTAGCATCTTTAGGATTCTCTATGTATAGTATCATGTCATCTGCAAACAGTGACAGCTTTATTTCTTCGTTTCTGATTTGGATTCCTTTTATTTCTTTTTCTTCTCTGATTGCTGTGGCTAAAACTTCCAAAACTATGTTGAATAATAGTGGTGAGAGTGAGCAACCTTGTCTTGTTCCTGATCTTAGTGGAAATGGTTTTACTTTTTCACCATTGAGAACAATGCTGGCTGTCGGTTTGTCATATATGGCCTTTATTATTTTGAGGTAAGTTGCCTCTATGCCTCCTTTTTGGAGAGTTTTTATCATAAATTGGTGTTGAATTTTGTCGAAAGCTTTCTCTGCCTCTATTGAGTTGATCATATGGTTTTCCTCCTTCAATTTGTTAATATGGTGTATCACATTGATAGATTTGCATATATTGGAGAATCCTTGCATTCCTCGGATAAATCCCACTTGATCATGGAGTATGATCCTTTTAATGTGCTGTTGGATTCTGTTTGCTAGTATTTTGTTGAGGAGTTTTGCATCTATGTTCATCAGTGATATTGGCCTGTAGTTTTCTTTCTTTGTGACATCTTTGTCTGGTTTTGGTATCAGGGTGATGGTGGCCTTGTAGAATGAGTTTGGGAGTGTTGCTCCCTCTGCTATAGTTTGGAAGAGTTTGAGAAGGATAGGTGTTAGCTCTTCTCTAAATGTGCGATAGAATTTGCCTGTGAAGCCATCTGGTCCTGGGCTTTTGTTTGTTGGAAGATTTTTAATCACAGTTTCAATTTCAGTGCTTGTGATTGGTCTGTTCATATTTTCTATTTCTTCCTGGTTCAGTCTCAGAACATTGTACATTTCTAAGAATGTGTCCATTTTTTCCAGGTTGTCCATTTTATAGGCATATACTTGCCTGTAGTAATCTCTCATGATCCTTTGTATTTCTGCAGTGTCAGTTGTTACTTCTCCTTTTTCATTTCTAATTCTATTGATTTGAGTCTTCTCCATTTTTTTCTTGATGAGTCTGGCTAATGGTTTATCAATTTTGTTTATCTTCTCAAAGAATCAGCTTTTAGTTTTATTGATCCTTGCTATCGTTTCCTTCATTTCTTTTTCATTTATTTCTGATCTGATCTTTATGATTTCTTTCCTTCCGCTAAGTTTGGGGTTTTTTTGTTCTTCTTTCTCTGATTGCTTTAGGTGTAAGGATAGGGTGTTTGAGATTTTTCTTGTTTCTTAAGGTAGGATTGTATTGCTATAAACTTCCCTCTTAGAACTGCTTTTGCTGCATCCCATAGGTTTTGGGTCATTGTGTTTTCATTGTCATTTTTTTCTAGGTATTTTTTGATTTCCTCTTTGATTTCTTCAGTGATCTCTTGGTTATTAAGTAGCGTAATTTTTAGCCTCCATGTGTTTGTAATTTTTACAGATTTTTTTCCTGTAATTGATATGTAGTCTCATAGTGTTGTTGGAAAAGATACTTGATATGATTTCAATTTTCTTAAATTTACCAAGGCTTGATTTGAGACCCAAGATATGATCTATCCTGCAGAATGTTCCAAGAGCACTTGAGAAGAAAGTGTATTCTATTGTTTTTGAATGGAATATCCTATAAATATCAATTAAGTCCATCTTGTTTAATGTATCATTTAAAGCTTGTGTTTCCTTATTTATTTTCATTTTGGATGATCTTTCCATTGGTGAAAGTGGGGTGTTAAAGTCCCCTACTATGATTGTGTCCCCTTTTATGGCTGTTAGTATTTGCCTTATGTATTGGGGTGCTGCTATGCTGGGTGCATAAATATGTACAATTGTTATATCTTCTTCTTGGACAGTTCCCTTGATCATTATGTAGTGTCCTTCTTTTTCTCTTGTAATAGTCTTTGTTTTAAAGTCTATTTTGTCTGATATGAGAATTTCTACTCCAGCTTTCTTTTGATTTCCATTTGCATGGAATATCTTATTCCATCCTCTCACTTTCCGTCTGTGTCCCTAGGTCTGAAGTGGGTCTCTTGCAGACCGCATATACATGGGTCTTGTTTTTGTATCCATTCAGCCAGTCTATATCTTTTGGTTGGAGCATTTAATCCATTTACATTTAAGGTAATTATTAGTATGTATCTTCCTATTACTATTTTCTTAAGTGTTTGGGGTTTGTTATTGTAGGTCTTTTCCTTCTCTTGTGTTTCCTGCCTAGAGAAGTTCCTTTAGCATTTGTTGTAAAGCTGGTTTGGTGGTGCTGAATTCTCTTAGCTTTTGCTTGTCTGTAAAGGTTTTAATTTCTCCATCAAATCTGAATGAGATCCTTGCTGGGTAGAGTAATCTTGGTTGTAGGTTTTTCCCCTTCATCACTTTAAATATGTCCTGCCACTCCTTCTGGCTTGCAGAGTTTCTGCTGAAAGATCAGCTGTTACCCTTATGCTGATTCCCTTGTGTGTTATTGGTTGTTTTCCCCTTGCTACTTTTAATGCTTTTTCTTTGTATTTAATTTTTGATAGTTTGATTAATATGTGTCTTGGCATGTTTCTCCTTGGATTTATCCTGTGTGGGACTCTCTGTGCTTCCTGGACTTGATTAACCATTTCCTTTCCCATATTAGGGAAGTTTTCAACTATAATCTCTTCAAATATTTTCTCAGTCCCTTTCTTTTTCTCTTCTTCTTCTAGGGCCCCTATAATTCAAATGTTGGTGTATTTAATGTTGTCCCAGAGGTCTCTCATACTCTCCTCAATTCTTTTCATTCTTTTTTCTTTATTCTGCTCTGCAGTAGTTATTTCCACTATTTTATCTTCCAGGTCACTTATCTTTTCTTCTGCCTCAGTTATTCTGCTATTGATTCCTTCTAGAGAATTTTAGTTTCATTTATTGTGTTGTTCATCACTGTTTGTTTGCTCTTTAATTCTTCTAGGTCCTTGTTAAACGTTTCTTGTATTTTCTCCATTCTATTTCCAAGATTTTGGATCATCTTTACTATCATTATTCTGAATTCTTTTTCAAGAAGACTGCCTATTTCCTCTTCATTTGTTAGGTCTGGTGGGTTTTTACCTTACTTCTTCATCTGCTGTGTGTTTCTCTGTCTCCTCATTTTGCTTAACAAACTGTGTTTGGGGTCTCCTTTTCTCAGGCTGCCGGTTCGTAATTCCCGTTATTTTTGGTGTCTGTCCCCAGTGGCTAAGGTTGGTTCAGTGGGTTGTGTAAGCTTCCTGGTGGAGGGAGCTAGTGCCTGTGTTCTGGTGGATGAGGCTGGATATTGTCTTTCTCATGGGCAGGTCCACGTGTGGTGGTTTGTTTTGGGATGTCTGTGGCCTTATTATGATTTTAGGCAGCCTCTCTAATGGGTGGGGTTGTGTTCCTGTCTTGCTAGTTGTTTGGCATAGGGTGTCCAGCACTGTAGCTTGCTGGTCGTTGAGTGGAGCTGGGTCTTAGTGTTGAGACAGAGATCTCTGGGAGATTTTCGCCATTTGATATTACATGGAGCTGGGAGGTCTCTGGTGGACCAGTGTCCTGAACTTGGCTCTCCCACCTCAGAGGCACAGCCCTGACGCCTGGCTAGAGCACCAAGAGCCTGTCATCCACATGGCTCAGAATAAAAGGGAGAAAAAAGAAAGAAAAAGATAAAATAAAATAATATAAAGTTATTAAAATAAAAAATAATTATTAAAAAAATTTTAAGTAATAAAAAAAGAAAAAAGAAAGAAAGAAAGAAGAGGGCCACCAAACCAAAATACAAATCCACCAATGATAAGAAGTGCTAAAAACTATATTATAAAAAAAAAAAAAAAGGACAGACAGAACCCTAGGACATATGGTAAAAGCAAAGCTATACAGACAAAATCACTCACAGAAGCATACACATACACACTCACAAAAAGAGAAAGAGGGGGGAAAAATATATATCATTGCTCCCAAAGTCCACCTCCTCAATTTGGGATGATTCGTTGTGTATTCAGGTATTCCACAGATGCAGGGTACATCAAGTTGACTGTGGAGATTTAATCCGCTGCTTCTGAGGCTGCTGGGAGAGATTTCCCTTTCTCTTCTTTGTTCACACAGCTCCCGGGGTCAGCTTTGGATTTGGCCCCGCCTCTGCGTGTAAGTCGCCAGAGGGCGTCTGTTCATCACTCAGACAGGATGGGGTTAAAGGAGCCGCTGATTCGGGGGCTCTGGCTCACTCAGGCCGGGGGGAGGGAGGGGCACGGAGTGAGGGGCGAGCTTGCGGCAGCAGAGGCCAGCGTGACCGTGCACAAGCCTGAGGCTCGCCGTGCGTTCTCCCAGGGACGTTGTCCCTGGATCCCGGGACCCTGGCAGTGGCGGGCTGCACAGGCTCCTCGGAAGAGGGGTGTGGATAGTGACCCTTGCTCGCATACAGGCTTCTTGGTGGCAGCAGCAGCAGCCTTAGCGTCCCATGCCCGTCTCTGGGGTCCGCGTTTTTAGCCGTGGCTCGCGCCCGTCTCTGGGGTTCGCGCTTTTAGCCACGGCTTGCTCCCGTCTCTGGAGCTCCTTTAAGAGGCACTCTGAATCCCCTCTCCTCGCGCACCAGGAAACAAAGAGGGAAGAAAAAGTCTCTTGCCTCTTCAGCAGGTCCAGACTTTTCCCCGGACTCCCTCCCGGCTGGCCGTGGTGCACTAACCCCTTCAGGCTGTGTTCACGCTGCCAACCCCAGTCCTCTCTCTGAGCTCCGACTGAAGCCCGAGCCTCAGCTCCCAGCCCCACCTGCCCGGGCGAGTAAGCAGACAAGCCTCTCGGGCTGGTGAGTGCCGGTCGGCACCGATCCTCTGTGCGGGAATCTCTCCGCTTTGCCCTCCGCACCCCTGTGCCTGTGCTCTCCTACGCCGCTCTGAAGCTCCCTCCCTTCGCCACCTGCAGTCTCCGCCCGTGAAGAGGCTTCTAGTGTGTGGAAACCTTTCCTCCTTTCCAGCTCCCTCCCACTGGTGCAGGTACACTCCCTATTCTTTTTTTTTTTTTGGCGGTACGTGTGCCTCTCACTGCTGTGGCCTCTCCCGTTGCGGAGCACAGGCTCCAGACGTGCAGGCTCAGCGGCCATGGCTCACGGGCCCAGCTGCTGCGCGGCATGTGGGATCTTCCTGGACTGCAGAACGAACCCGTGTCCCCTGCATCTGCAGGCGGACTCTCAACCACTGCACTACCAGGGAAGCCCCGCCTTGAAGCTTTTTAATCGGCACAAGAAGATTCTGTTTTCTAGGAAGGTTGCTGATCACCTGGCCGACCTACAGAAATGGGTCCTCTTGGGGTGGAGCTCAGGTGGTGATGTCTTAAATGAGCTCTACAGGCACTTCCTTGTGTCATTGGGATTGGGGACCATTGACAAGAGGGTACACATTACACCCAGGAAGTGAGGCACTCCTTGGGTTGTTTTAATGAAAGAAAGAGTAAGACAGTGCCACCGGCAGGGGTTGGTAGAAGGACCCAGTGGAGGCTCCAGTAAGTGACAGGACAATCATCAAAGGAGTCTGGGGACACCAAGGAGGACATTTAGGCTTGGGCACCAAAATAAGGAGTAAAGGAAATTCAAAACCAGACAATACTCCTTTTTAAAAATTGAATGATAGTTGAATCACAATGCTGTGTTAGTTTCTGGTGTACAGCAAAGTGATTCAGTTATACATACACACACATGTTCTTTTTCATACTCTTTCCCATTATGGTTTATTACAGGATACTGTATATACCCATAGTTCCCTGTACTCTACAGCAGGTTCTTGTTGTTTATCTCTTTTATTTATAGTCATGTACTTTAGAGTCTTGCCTGTGCCATCTGGCCACAATGGGCAGCCTTGCTGTGTTGGCCAACGCGGCTGGGGCTATTTTTCTCCAGCAACCCTGTCCCTGCTGTGGGCCATCATAAACCCATGCCAGTCGGCGAGCAAGGCATTCTGACTCACCCTCCCCTGGGTCCACCTCGGAAGGGCCCTGTCCCAACCATCCTGGCTTCATTTCTTGAGGATGGAGTCTGAGCAGGGCCCAACCCATCTGCAACGATACTACGCTAACGCAGCGCAGCCTCAGTGCACAGCAGTGTGAGCGCTCTTCTCCGTGTCAGCCTTGCTTTTCCCTTCTAGTCGGATGAACACCTGGCTTCCTGGCCTCTGGTTCCCTGACAAACCAGATTACAGCCCAAGTCGTAGCCCTGACCACAGTGGCACGGGCAAGACAAGCCCGGGGTTGCCAGAGGAGGGTCCGGCAAACCTCAATTCTGCTTCCCCGGCTCCGTGACAAAGCCCCCAGGGAAGGCCACCCAGGCCTGCGACTGTCCAGCCCTGATGGCTCCCACACATTCCAGCGTCCTGAAAACCCTCCTTCTCCTCCCATCTCAAGACGACAGCAGATGCCATGTACCCAACAGCTTCCACGAGCTCCTTGCCCAACATTTTACATCCATTGTTTTTCATCTTGATCACAACGCTGCAATATATGTATTATTTTATAGGTCAGGAAAGTGGGTTTCATAAAAATTCAGAGTGCCTTATCCCAAACCAGACAGCCAATAAATGTGTTTTTGGTGTTCCAGTATTCCAAAAAGCCATGGTAGTTTTAAGAACTGAGATATGAATGCATTGGTTGTTATAAAAATTATTTTGATATTTGAAAAAATATGAGCTTTGAAGCATTTATGGGTTTTGCGCTAGATCAATGACTCAATTATTCAATTTTTAAAAGTTATATCCAAAGTCTAAACAGGCATCTGCCTGAGTGAACCAGTTTGAAAATTGTTGCAATAACTCTGCATTGGATTCATCATCTATACCTGATGAAAGCAAAGGGAACAAATATCAAATAACATACTCTCTTAGAAACATCAGCAAAACTATATAGGGCTCCTGTATTAGTGTGCTCGGACCACTATGACAAAATCCACAGACTGGTGGCTTAAACAACAGAAATTTATTTCTCAGAATTCCGGAGGCTGGAAGTCCATTATCAAAGTGTCGGCAGGGTTGGTTTATCCTGAGGCCTCACTCCTTGGCTTGTTGATAGCCACCTTCTCACTGCATCTTCACATGGCCTTTCTCCTGTGCCTGTGCATCTCTGGTGTCTCTTCCTCTTCTAATAAGGACACCAGTCCTACTGGATTAGGGCCCCACCCATATGACCTCATTTAACCTTAATTACCTCTTTAAAGATCTTATTCTAAATTCAGTCACATTGGGGGGGGTAAGGGTTTCAACATATGAATGTTAAGGGGGACACGATTCAGTCCATAATAGCTCTTTATTGATTAGGGTGCAGCTCATGGAAGGAAAAAAGTTCCAATATATCTCTCATGGCACTTTCCTATTTAATCTAAGAACTCATCTGGATGTCAAGCCCTTCTTCCTTAATCTTTTGGGTATTGCTCAATCACCCCAGCTGGAGGCATCTAACCGCCCTGGGCTCCAGGCCGTTGATAGCTCTGCCCTTGTCCTTAACTGTTTCTCTCTGGTCGATTCAACTCCTCTGAACCATGTTCTTAAGCCTTTTCTCTCTGTGTTGAAGGTTCATCAGAGTTTGTTCTCTGCCAGCTGTGGGGTTGAGACTCCAGGGGTCCTTAGGTCTTCAGTGGGTACAGTATTTCTAGATGCTCTTCAACATCCCTTAGCATCTCCTGGCGGGTGCCAACCCATCTCTTCCTGTTTCTGGTTAGGTGGGTAACTAAGTTCCTATTCCTGAACTGAATGGCCCATCCTTACCACAGCTATTTCTGGAGTAAAGATGAGGATGAATGGGGAGCCTCAAGGATGCTCATCACTTACTGGCTCAGGTGACCAGCCCACCTCTTCCTCGGGTTTCTGTGGTTTTCAAGGTCTCCTTGGTGCAATCTTATGCACAGCTCATTATTTGCTCAGAGAATGGGTGTTCCTAATTTTACATTAAAACTCAGAGTGAAATAGGAAGAGAAACGCAGCATGAGTGGGACTTCTGGGGACCTGACACTGATCCATTTCTCCATTTTGCTGTTCGTTGCACAAGGGTGCTTGGTTTGGGAAAATTCACTGTACACTTATGGTTTATACAGTTTTAGCATATGACACTTCAATAACAAATTCCCTCCTTCCCCAAAAAACATGACACTGATGACGATTTTGAAAATGGCAAAAAAAAAAAAAAAAATCACCCACAATGCCACCATCCCTACACTCTCTTCATTTTTGTGTATTTCCTCCAGATTCTGTGCATGTGCTTTTCTATTTTTATGCAGACCTTTTTGAATCCTGCTTTTCTCACTTAACATTATGGAATAAACAACTTCCACAACTTAGTTGCTATCATTTCAGTGGTTTCATATTTACCCACGGTGTTTGGTACATTAAACATGGGAAATCCATGACACAGTTCTAGAAGGAGGCTATTCTGTAGGCTGCCTGAGGGCGTCTGAGGAGAAAGGCAACTGGGCAGCCCCCTCCCTTATTCCAGCCCATGGGAACGGAATGAAAAACTGAGGGTAATTCTGGGGAAACACAGGTCTTCCCACGAAAAAACGATTTTCGTACAAAGCAGTATTTAGCATCCGATGTACTTGGATCTTAATTTTCTCATCAGTCACTCACTAGCAAACTATCCTGGTGAATAACTTCTCCACTCTGAGACTTGCATTCCCACTCTGTGAAAGGAGAGTCCCTGCCTCACAGTGTTCAGGATTAAACGTGGTAGCATGTAAAGTGTCTAGCGCATTAGTAGGTGCTCAAATGCCCTCAGAGGAAGCGTTGCGGAGGTGTGGATAACCAGAATCCCCTTCAAACACACTTAACACGTGAGCTCTGGATCAGATAGACCTAGGTTCTGGTGTCTACTCCCCCCCACTTACTGACTGCTCAGCTCAGCTCTCTCAATTACTAGTTAAGAGGCCTTAGGCAAGTCATTTCACCTCTTGGCACCTCAGTTTGGCATAATACCTAATAACAGGGTTGTTGTGAGAATTAATGTAATTTATCTGAAGTGCTAGGACATAGTACCTCTTGATAATTGGAAGATATTAAATGGTATTTTGTATATCTAATATGCTCAGGCAGGTTACTGGAAACCAGATCTCAGCTTTGTTCTGACAGTGTGACATTGAGAAAATTACTTAGTTTTCTCACAAGTGAAGTGACAATAATAATAATGATCAGATGTATTATAGGGTATATAATAATAATAATCTTAGGTAATGGATGTTTAAAAAAAACTAACTAAATAGAATATTCCAAATCCTGTTACAGTGCTTGGCATATGGTAAGTTTCAATAAATCTTTGTGAGTAAAAAAGGAAAGAAAGGAGACTTGAGAAGATAACTGGAATCCCATCCTCCTGGTGAACAGCAAGGAAGCAACTGTATATACAGGCACTGTGTTACTTTAGGAGTTAACAATTCAAGGATCCCTTCACTGAACCAGACCATTTGGCTCTCTTTGCTGAGTGTTTATCACCTGCTCTTGAAAGCTCTCAATGTGGGAAGGGCTTTTTGCATCTGACATGTTGACTTTTCAAGTTGTTTTTCATCATTCAAGCTGGAAGTCCTCTCCTCGAGAAAACAGGTGAGGAAGTAAAGTGATTGCCCCACTCCAGCCAGAAACCCTTTCATGGAGATCAAAGAGGAGCCAGCTCAGATATAAAAACCTCAGTTCCGTTTTCAACCCCTCCGAACTCAAACTACTCCCTCCAACACAAACTGGTGCCAGATTCATCTTTCTAAGGCCCAGCCCCAAACAAGGCATCTTCCAGTTTAAAAACAGTCAGTACCTTCTTATTGTGGAGCAAAGTGTATAAAAATAGGTCAAACTCAGTATTCAGAATCTTCCAGAACCTGGCCTCCAGCCACTTCTCTGGTCTTACCTCCTATGAATCTCTGAAGTTACTTTCATGTGCTCACCCAGTTCCATGGATTACCGAGCCTGGATCACTCGCCCATGAGTTCTCATCTCTATGTCTTTGATTACACTGTTTCCTCCACTTCATTCAATTCCTTCTGTTAAATTTCTAACCGTTTTTGATTTTTTGATAATGGCCATTCTGACCGGTGTGAGGTGATATACCTCATCATAGTTTTGATTTACATTTCTCTAATAATTAGTGATGGGGCACATATATACAATGGTATATTATTCAGCCATAAAAAAGAAACGAAATTGAGTTATTTGTAGTGAGGCGGATGGACCTAGAGTCTGTCATACAGAGAGAAATAAGTCAGAAAGAGAAAAACAAATACTGTATGCTAACACATATATATGGAATCTAAAAAAAAAAAAAAAAGGTACTGATGGACCTGGTGGCAGGGCAGGAATAAAGACGTAGACGTAAAGAATGGACTTGAGGAAACAGGGAGGGGGAAGGGTAAGCTGAGATGAAGGGAGAAAGAGGCATGGACATATATACACTACCAAATGTAAAATAGATAGCTAGTGGGAAGCAGCCGCATAGCACAGGGAGATCAGCTCGGTGCTTTGTGTCCACCTAGAGGGGTGGGATAGGGAGGGTGGGAGGGAGGCTCAAGAGGGAGGGGATATGGGGATATATATATATAATATATATATATATGTATAGCTGATTCACTTTATTGTACAACAGAAACTAACACAGTATTGTGAAGCAATTATACTCCAATAAAGATGTATTAAAAAGAAAATTCTACCTGTTCTTCAAGAGCTATCTACTCTCAGGTGACTTCACCTACCACTGCTGTGCTTTCTCACTCTTAATGGTTCCTTTCATTTGATACTTAACTATAAGGGTTATTTTTGTGCTAATCTTTTCCCACATGTCCACAGCCCTGTTGGATTATAATATCCTTCAGGGCCAGGAAGACTCTGCCTGTTCTGATACAGTCACTCCTGGGTATCTGTGGGGATATTGGTTCCAGGACACCTCACCACCCCCTACCCCCCAACTCAGATAGCAAGAGATGAAAATGCTACAGTTCCTTATATAAAAGAGTGTGGTATTTGCAGGGAACGAGTGCACATCCTCTCATATACTTTAAATCATCTCTAGATTACTTACAGTACCTAATACAACATAAATGCTATGTCAATTGTTGCTGGTATGTGGCAAATTCAAGTTTTGCTGTTTGGACCTTTCTGGAATTTTCCCCCTGAGTATTTTCACTCCAAAGTTGGTTGAATCTGAGGCTGCAGAAGCCATGGATACGGAGAGCCAACTGTACTTGGCAGTGTACACATTCAAACATTTATTGAAATCAGTTATGCTTGTCTGGATCCGAAGCCATTCTAAAGGATTTTTTAAGTGGTTTGGATTTTTTTTAATCCAATTCAAATATTCATTCAGCAGTCATTTCCTGCACACTTATTAGATGGCAAGAGCTTTTTTTTTTTTTTAACTGCTCTTGGCAAGATTTCAGGATGGCATTAATAAGACAAATGTAAAGACTTGACTAAGTCTAAAGAAGTCAATTGCACAAATTCAGGATGTGGGGAGGCCACAGTCTCTAGGAGTTCACAGAAGGAAGTGGAGCTAGTGGAACATGGTTTCCACCTTGTTGCAGAGGCCAAGAGAGCTCACACCACCTGGGGCAATGCTCACAGACATGGTGACCAGCTCCAAAGACATGATCATGTAATAGCATCAAATCGTTGTGTGTGTGAGAGACAGAATTTGTTCCCCAATGGACCTGACTCCTTTTTCTTTTACTATATTAGGAATATTGAGAATGACTAGATTTCTCTCTGGCAGGACTCATATTCATCCAGGAAATCTCAGAATTCTCGAACTTTTAAGGGGATCTTCAGAAAAATGAGAATATAACTGGGTTACTTTCTATTAAATCCTGGATCTGAAAGCTGAATCCTTCTTGCTAAAACCAGATCCACAAAATCCACAAACCAGAGCAAACCATACTGTGAAGACTTCCTGACTTAGCTAGAGAAAGGAGTATACTTGTAGAAGAACAATGTATAGTGGGTAGTAATTTGCCAAAATTACAATTAATTTTGAAAACACTGTATACTAGGAAAACTAAGGAAGGACTTACCTTCATGAAAGAGGGCCTTTCACACAGGTTGGTAGATTCCATCCTCCAAAAGTAAAATCATGTGAGGAATGGGAGTGTGTATTTCTGTGTTAAATGAATATTTTTTGTTTTGTTTTGTTTTGTTTTGCGGTACGTTGGCCTCTCACTGTTGTGGCCTCTCCCGTTGCGGAGCACAGGCTCCGGACGCTCAGGCTCAGCAGCCATGGCTCACAGGCCCAGCCGCTCTGCGGCATGTGGGATATTCCCGGACCGGGGCACGAGCCCGTGTCCCCTGCATTGGCAGGCGGACTCTCAAACACTGCGCCACCAGGGAAGCCCTAAATGAATATATTTTAGAAATCCATTTTAATATAGCTATTGGGGTTTTTAAAAACTATTTCACTTTGCATTTTTAAGTGGATGTTATAGGGCTTAGATTGAGCATTTTTATCTTTTCACAGCCTACTTATTGTCAGTGTGGTAGCACTTCACATAAAATATAAAGAATCTTGCAAACTTAGAGGTTGATTGACCCCTGCCCCCATCTCCCCATCCTATATGCTGTAGCCGTCATACATATAACATTTACATACGTTGTGAGCCTCACAATACCATGGTATAAGTTTTGCTTTTAATTAGTCGTGTGTATTTTTATTCTGAAGATCTGTGATGTGGGCATGTACATTTATGATTGTTCAAAGGCATATGAGCTGTTCGTGATGCTCGGTCTCTCCCCTTGGTGGTGGCACGCGTATCAGGGAAAGCAAAGTGGACGTCTCAACAGACAGCTTACAGAGCTGCCACGCTCTGGGGGCTGAAAAATGTAAAGCCAAGACAGCTGTGCAGGACTGAGCCCACCTCGCAGTGGGCAAGTCTGTGTTGGTCACCTGTGGTCCTCAACCCTGGCTTCATGCTAGTCACCTAAGGAACTGAAGAAGAAGAAAATACTGATGCCCGGGCATATCCTCAAACCAACTCATTCAGGACTATGGGGCTGGGCTCAGACAGTGGGTATTTTTTACCCAACCAACATGCAGCCAAGGTTGGCAACCTGTGAAGTCGTTAGTGTGGTTCTCAGCCGAGGCTGCAGTGCCCTGGAGCCCATCTTCTTTCAGATTTCCTTCCCCCTCTCCTTCTCCTCTCCCTGCCCCATTCATTCCAACTCTCTCTGGGAACTTCCACTTCAAGAGCACAAGGTAGAGTACCTACAGTCATGGCTCTCAGCTGGAGACAATCCCCTCCCCTACAGGGGACATCTGGCAATGTCTGAAGGTATTTTTGGTTGTCACCCCTGGGGAAGCAACAGAAGAAATCCAGGGATGCTGCTAAACATCTTCAATGAAGAGGACCGCACACCCCTCACCGCCCCCCAACACACACACAACAAATATTCAGGCCAAAATGTCAGTAGTGCCGAGGTCGAGAACCCTTGATCTACAGGAAGGGACAGTGGGCTGAAGTGGCCTTAGGCCAGTGGCTTCCTACTGTGAACACAGTGCAGGGGCAGCAGGAATTGTTCTCCAACCTTGGGCTCCAGTCCAATGCACCAGTCACTTACTACGGCCCCTGGACCTCATCTGCAAAGAGTTTTCTCGAATTCCAGGTTGCCTATAGTCAATCTGCTCTTCTCAAAATAAACCAGATATGAGAAAGGGCTAAAAGCATGAAAACCTAAAATTCCAGAGAGACCAGGGAAGGCCAAAAACAAAAAAGAAGAGAGAGAGAGAGTAAATGCTATTTGCAAAGTCCATAAATGCCGCAGGTACACCATCACTGTGCAAGACCATTAGCCCATGAAAAATTAATTATAGTTTTCATTCCATAGTAACTGACCAGAAAAAAAAAATGACTCGAGTAATTTTGAACGGCGCCATCCTGGCCAATGCCAACGGGTTGACTATCGGGGGAAGGTACTGTCAATCACTGAGCCTGCGAAGCAGGAAAAAAAACAGTCATTTCAGAGAGCTTGCAAATCACCCAAGCAGCAGCCTGTTCTCAATTCTTCTTTCCATTTCAAAGCATTCGAGCAGCAGCTAGATGGAAAGCGGTCCTCTGAAAATCTGAAGATAGAAGGTTTATTGGTTCTCTTCAAACCAAAAGAGGGAAAATAAGGTAGTGGACACAAAGAAAATGAAGTGTGCATTTCTCTCCCTCCACATGTAATGAATGGAAGCGTCAGACCAGTCAGCCTCCATTGAGGAGGGGAAAATGAGCTATCACTGCATCTGCAGGCGGTCAGTAACGGGTGCCAGACCAGGGGAGAGGATCCTGATTCCTGACAAATAAAAAGGCCTGCCTTTTAGAGAAGTGTTGATGTCTGTTAATACAAGCTGAACTTGTTGCTGTGAAGATGAGGCCTTTAATTCACAATAACCACAGACATCCAATTCCCACCGGGAGCCTGAAAATGAGTGGAAAAGAAACGGGTTCTCTTGTGAGGCGGGACCTTCCTGGTTTGACCAGTGCTAACAGGAGCCGGCGAGTGTTTTATGAGGAGCACAGTCATCAAGGTGTCACTTTTTGAGTTAGAGTGGGAGCTCCTTCCTAGAAAGAACAATTTAAAGCAGAGGCGAAAACCATGTCATGCGCTTTTTTTTTTACATCTTTATTGGAGTATAATTGCTTTACTATGGTGTGTTAGTTTCCGCTTTATAACAAAGTGAATCAATTATACATATACATATGTCCCCATATCTCTTCCCTCTTGCATCTCCCTCCCTCCCACCCTCCCTATCCCACCCCTCCAGGTGGTCACAAAGCACCGAGCTGATCTTCCTGTGCTATGTGCTTTTTATCTCCACGATGGAACTCATCTAAGGAAGGACTACAAGTTAGAAATATCCAAAGGTCGGGTTGGTGTTTTTCTGTGTCTGATTGCTTGGTGTCACTTCTAAAGTTTTTTTGGTTCTCATTCCATCTTACCAGAGTCCATTTGTTCTAGAGACTACAAAAAAAGGGTAATTGAATATTAGCTTGGCATTGAAATATACTGTACATGATTTGCCACACTTACAACCTTCTGTCTCTGGTTCCACTGCACTTATTCTGGGTGTCCTCTAGGTCAGAGAAAGCAGGACCCAGATTTCCTAGATTCTTAACCCAAAATTCAAACTGAACATTTCTCTCTCAGCTCCCCCTTGGTCAAGAAGACAAGTAACCAGAGGTGGTAATGAGAAGAGCTTACATCGATCCAATGGAAAACCCAACATAGGAGTAGGAAGCGTACTCTCGAGGTGTTTTTTGGAGTTGGCTCTCTATGCTGTGGCCTTGGAACAGAATGAAATCCATGTGCTCCATACAAGGATTAAACCAGGGTTAGGCATGTATAGGGGTTTAGTTTTAAATTTATTCATTGTTTTTTAAATTAATTAACCAACTAATTTTTATTTTTGGCTGCGTTGGGTCTTCGTTGCTGTGCATGGGCTTTCTCTAGTTGCGGCGAATGGGGGCTACTCTTCGTTGCGGTGCGCGGGCTTTTCATCGCGGTGGCTTCTCTTGTTGTGGAGCGTGGGCTCTAGGTGTGCGGGCTTCAGTAGCTGTGGCACGCGGGTTCAGTAGTTGTGGCTCGCGGGCTCTAGAGCGCAGGCTCAGTAGTTGTGGCGCACGGGCTTAGCTGCTCCGCGACACGTGGGATCTTCCTGGACCAGGGCTCGAACCTGTGTCCCCTGCATTGGCAGGTGGATTCCTAACCACTGCGCCACCAGAGAAGTCCAGGGTTTTAAATAAGTATTTCTTCCATGGATAATGGAAGGAATGTTGGATGAACAGAAGCCTGGACGAACGGAAAAGTAAGTGAATGGATGGGCCAACGGATCCATGAAAAAAATGGAGAGATGGCTAAATGGATGGACGTCGATGGGTAACCGTTTACAAAGATGAGGCGAGTAAGTATACGGTTATATTGTTAAGGGCACACAGTCCAGAGTGCTTAATTCTGGCTGGCAGAAGGCAGTACAATGCAGAAGAATTCAAGAAAAAAGCCTTTAAATGTTATTGGAAGGAGATCTCTTAGCAGAGAGAAAGGTTTGGAGCTTTTGAAGAAGAGGGACCAGTGTGAGGAAGAGCAGAGTTTAAGGTAGAGTCAAGGAGTGATGAGTGGTCCACGGTGGCAAAGAAAAAGGGTAACAGCAGGTGAGGCTTAATATAAGAAAGGATGATTTACAAGTGACTCCTATCACTCCTTGAATGAAGCTTGTGGGTTTTTTTAAACCCCTCAGCACAACCATATTGTCGTTGTTATAGTATCCAACTGGATTTTGCATTTCCTTCTGTGGGGAGGTAATCTTTTCCTGTAACAACTGACGTTCAAGTGACCTGGGGTCTGCGAATTAAATGCCACCAGGCAGATTAATAGGAGAAAGGTTTACTTCGCTTGCATGCAGGAGCACGCTGTAAAGAGTGGTTCCCTGGGCTTCCCTGGTGGCGCAGTGGTTGAGAGTCCGCCTGCCGTTGCAGGGGACACGGGTTCGTGCCCCGGTCCGGGAAGATCCCACATGCCGCTGAGCGGCTGGGCCCGTGAGCCATGGCCTCTGAGCCTGCGCGTCCGGAGCCTGTGCTCCGCAACGGGAGAGGGCACGACAGTGAGAGGCCCGCGTATCGCAAAAAAAAAAAAAAAAAAAAAAAAAATAGAGTGGTTCCCTGAACAGCCAGGAGTAAGGGTTTACACGCCAGCTTCATGGGGGTGCAGGAGGGGAGAGGAGGGTACAGCTTCAGTGGGAGAGTATGGAAGGTCCTGACCAGGCTCATTCACACAATTTTCTCGGAATACCACGGCGTTAAGGGTCAGTTGCCTACCTAACTGAAGGCTCCATCAGAAGAGGGGTTATAGCCGCTGAATTCTCAGGAGGCTATGATTTAATCAAATAAGGGAAGTTCAGATAAGATTTCTTTCTGCATTGGCTATAACCCAAACTTTTCAAGTGTCAAGTAACTTAATGCCACTCTGCTGGTCTCTTCACTTCCATGTCCTTCATCCGGCTTGTCCACCATTCCAAAACCCTTCTAAGCACTTTGGACTTTGTCCAGTGGTGAGGGGATCTCTGAAAAGTTTTAAAGCAGCGTAACTTGTTGAAATCTGAATTTTTGAGAGAACTCCAGCCTCAGGGAAGACCAGTGTTACAGAGAGCAAGGCATTCCAGGCCTGACACTCAACACCCGCCAGGAACGGCCAAAGGCAGGTAGCACAGAGGACGGTTCTGGGGACGCAGGGCAGGAGGGTGGCCCCACAGGGTGGCTGCTGTTATATCTCCTTCAGGGCAGCACAGCGCCCAGCACAGGATTTTACACCTACAGACTTGGGTTCCTGTCCCAGCCCCATCACTTCCTAGCTCTGCAAGTCTCCAAGCCTCAGTCTTCCCAGCCAATTAATGGGAATAACAACTATTTTAGGAGATTACTGTGAACATTAAAATGAGAAAATGATTGTAAGGCACCGGGCAGAGTCCTGTCCATGGTAGATATCCAGGAGAGATTCTTTTCCTGCTCTACTTTCCCGTATCCCTCCATGGGGGATCTGTTTTCATCAGCACTGGGCCACTATCTTCCTTGGCACAGCCCATCTGAGAAATGCCCTTCCTCCCTTCCTCCATATTTCTTAAGTAACTAAGAACCAGATAAATATCCCCTCCCCCCCTGTAGATCCTAGAATTGTAAGAAAAGAGCATGAGAAATGGAACCATTTTTAGCCCAAAGCATCCCACTGATTTGACACAATTTTACTATTTGACACTCTGCATCAACAGGACTTTACTCTTCCAGGGAATTCTTGCCCAGAAAGACCAGTTTGTGAAGTTACTTTATTGTTGTTTCGGGAACTTCCTGAAAACCCATAAATCCTAACAGTGGACGACTCAGCTAGTTGTCACCAAGGTAGGAACCCTTTTCTCAGAGAAACAGATCATCTGTTGGGCTTACAGAATGTCTGTTTACTCTCCCAGCTGGCTTCACAACTCTTGCCTTGCTCTATCCACCGGGCCTGAACTGTGATACCACGAATTTTTTTTTTTTTTTTTTTTTTTTGGGTGCGCGGGGCCCTCTCTCTGTTGTGGCCTCTCCCGTTGCAGAGCACAGGCTCCGGACGCGCAGGCTCAGCGGCCATGGCTCACGGGCCCAGCCGCTCCGCGACATGTGGGATCTTCCCGGACCGGGGCACGAACCCGTGCCCCCTGCATCGGCAGACGGACTCTCAACCACTGCGCAACCAGGGAAGCCCGATACCACGAATTTTACCCATCCCAATCAGCCTTTCCCTTCCCAGAAAGACTCCTTTTTTGGCTTTTAAGGCCACACAGCATCCTCTGAGAGCCCACTTTTCCTATTCACATATTCATACCACTTCTTGGCATACCTGTCCTCATCAGGCCCCCTGAGCAAAGCACTCTGTCTGGACAGGTCAAGAAGCCATGCATAGGGGCTTCCCTGGTGGCGCAGTGGTTGAGAGTCCGTCTGCCAATGCAGGGGACACGGGTTCGTGCCCCGGTCCGGGAAGATCCCACATGCCGCAGAGCGGCTGGGCCCGTGAGCCATGGCCGCTGAGCCTGCGCGTCCGGAGCCTGTGCTCTGCAACGAGAGAGGCTGCAGCAGTGAGAGGCCCGCGTACCACAAAAAAAACAAAACAAAAAACAAAGAAGCCATGCATAGCCTGGGATCCCCGTGGGATGAAATACCTCTCCACACAGAGAACACTGGGGAGAATTTAAGGCTCACACCACTGAGTCCTGAGGTTTACGTTGTCAGAAGTGCATGATGCCACATAACTTTACTGCTGTGTTTCTGTTTGGGACCTAAGGGACATGCAGGAGGGAATGATGGATGGGTTTCTTGGAATGGTCCTACAGCAAACAGCAAACCCATCATTAGCAGACGGATGACTACAGATGACCCCAATGGCTCACGAGAACCAGGGCAGGGATTTTATGGTTATACTGCACACTTGTCAGAAATCACCAAATAAGAGGAGACTGGGGTAGCAATATTTATTTTCTCAACTTTTCAAGTCTCGGAAGATGTTTTTTAAAAGGGAAAACAGACTATAGATCGCTCCTCCCATTCTGCCAGAAGCCCCTGGGAAGTTAAGTGGAGAACATCTGTCAAGATCCAGGGACAAAATTCCAAAAACATCTGTCACGCGCAAGTGACAAAAATCCCTGAACAACTATAATGTCTTTCCATATTTGTCTCACTTTACCTGCAATTCAACAGCTCTTTCTAGTGCATCAGCCAGCGCACGCAGTTCATCATGACAGTACACTGAAGGCACGTCCCAGCCATGCTGTTTCACATCTATTTAAAGGACGTCCCAGCCAGCAGATGTGCAGGTTTGTCTATGCAGATGACAGAGCTGTGAGCCACCTGCAGATGGTGGCGTCGGCCCGTCCCCCGTGTTCTGACAGCTTCCTTGGTCGCCGGCTTGCTTGCTCTCAGCTGCAAGGAGAATATCAGCAATGCTTCCATTTTCAGCTAAAAAAACAGAAAGTTATGACTCAGAATGAATGGAGTGGTCCTCTCCTCACCTTGATCATGCCCTGCTCTGCCCCGTGTGAGAGGTGGCATCTTTTCTGATTCAAAATTTGGAAGTATGAAGGGAGGGTTTAGGACAGTTCTCAGCAAGCTGACACCAATGTCAGGGGCATAGGGCCACCAGGAATCCAACAGGGGGCAGGGGATTCTGAATCCCCTACAAGCAGTAGGCCCTCTGTTTCTTGGCATCCTTGGTCCTCCGCTAGGCTACCTCCAGGCCCCCTCTTCCTTCCATACAAAATACAATATTTATTGAGAAACTGCTTTGACTAAGAGAGATGCTTTGACCTCCTGCAGAACTGGGCTTCTAGCTTGAGAGACAAGACAACATCTTTGAAATACTTCGTAATGATACAAAGGCCAAAACAAGTGATTCAGAAATAATAGCAGCTGTAGGCTTCGGTGGAGAGGAAGATCCATAAGGGCTGACAGGATTAAGAGAGGTTTTCTAGAAGACATCAGACTGGCGGTAAACTTTGTAGAGACCAAAAGCAGGGGAGAGGCCATCCCAGGAGAGACACCCAGAATGAGCCAAGATGGAAATGAGCAGATGGGGTTTGATGGTGGCTTGGAGAAACATCAAGGTTATCTTGGGCCAGGGAGAGAGAGAGGATGAGACCCGGTAGGAAGAGGAATGCTGTGGAAACAAGCCATCCCTCACTGGAGAAACCACTTCCTGAAGCAGTGCCCCTTATTTCTCTCCAGCAGACTCTCTGCCCAGGATCATGGAACATTATATCCACAAGCTGTTACTGGCTTATTGCCTCCTAAGACCTGGGAAAAAGATAGGGGATCTAATTAAGATGAACTTAAACACTTTATCTTACTGAAGGGACCAAGTTAAAGCACACAAAATACTCTTTATGTATATTCTGACCAAAACAGAATTAGCCTAATGGTACAAATTTGCTCCAAGGCACTCAGATGCAAAAAAGGTCACAATCCTTCACTTTTCCTAAATCAAATTCATACAGTGAAATAGAATAGAGGGGACAGAAACAGACCCACAGATGTGCATTCGATTTATGACCGAGGTGAACTACAGAGCCATAAGGAAAAGATGATCCTTTCCATAATTGGTGCTCGGTCAGTTGAACAGTCATATTTTTAAAAAATGAATCTTAGGCCCTCACACTGTATAAAAAAAGCAATTTCAGGTGGTTATATACCTGGAAAATCACATAAGAGAATAACCATCTGCACTTGGAATAGCAAAGATTTCATAAGATAACACAAAGCACACTGACCATCAAGGAAAAATTTGAGAAAGTGGAATAGATTAGAATTAAGAATTTTTGTTCATGAAATGTCAGCCTTAAGAGACTGAATAAGAACTCACAGAGAGGGAGGTAATATTTTCAACGCATATATCTGATTAGGAAATTGTATCCAGGATATGTGAAGAAAACCTTCAAATCAGTAAGGACCAGACAAACAAAGCAAAGAACAATAAGAAAAAGTTCTGAACAGGCAAGTCATTCATTAAGAGGGTAACCAAATGGCCAAGGAATATAGAAAAGTCATGCAAAACCCGCTATTGATTAGGGAAATGCTAACTGAAAGTGTGATGAAATACATCCACCAGAAAGGCTAATATGGAAAAGATGCCATGCCACATGTGCGTTAAGAATGTAGAGCAACTGGGACTCACACAGTGCTGGAAGGTGAGCAAACATTATGACCACCTTTGAAAACTATTTGACAGTGTTGACAGGAATAGTCAATAAACAATCTATGATAGGGATAGAAAAGAATTTTATCTGAGCCAAACTGAGGACTATAGCCCGGGAGACACAGATTCAGTGAAGTGCTTGAATTGTGTTCCGCCAGACTAAAGAATGGGGGAGGCTTATATAGGCAAAAAACACACAAAGTTACATAAGTTGTTTGTCAAGGGTTAGGATTAGAGCTGGCAGGAAGTAAGGGTGCTTGTTAAGCAAGGATTACTTAGGGTCCAAAATGGTTGCAATTACAAGGGAAGACCTTGAGGCCATACGGTTGCCACTGGCAGCTGCTAGCAAATACTGTTTTGAGAATGGCTGGTGGTGTCCTTGAGTCTGATACAGTTCAGAAAACTCAGGTTCTCAGTGATACAGGAATGTCTACAAAGACCACCCAGCTCCATTTTGAATGCCTGAACCATAGTTACTCCATTTTGATTTATAAATGCATTCTTCTCTTTAATGGTTAAAGCATATATACAATGCATGTTTAATAGGCCACAAACAGGCTGTTTTGGTTAGCCTAAAATTCAAGTTAAATCATGTGTAAGCCTGAATGACTTCCCCATACCTTAATATGTGAAAATTTCTTCCATCAGCAGGATTTACTAAAGCTGACCGTACACAAACCCCATGACCCAACCATTCCAATACTCTTAGTATTTACCAAAGAGAAATGCAGATATGTTCACACAAAGATTTACATTCAAATTTTTATCACAGCTTTATTCATAATAACCAAAAACTGGAAACAATCAAATGTCTATCCACAAGAAAAAAATAAGCTAACTGTGATCTGTTTATACAATGGAATGCTACTCAGCAATAAACAAACTACTGATATACAGAGAGGGAAAGAAATACACATACCATGGTGTAGATGACCCTGTAATGGCAAAGAGAATCCTGGAAATAATCTAAATGTTTATACTTTTTAAAAGAGATGTTTAAATGAATTATGATACCTCCACTCAAGAGAGTGTTGTGTAACAGTTAAAAGAAATAAAATAAAATTTGATGTGTTGATAAAGAAAGAGTGCCAAGATAAAGGAGCTGGAAAGTTCAGGTTCAGAGCAACATGTATGGCATTTCCCATTTGTGTGTTAAAAATATATAATACATGTGTGGAAATTTTCTGGATGGACACCCGAGAAATAGGTAACTATGGTTAGCTCTGGGGAAGGGTCTGGGGCTAAAGTAACGTGACCACTTGGCCACCAAAACCAACCTAGCCTGGAGTGAGAGACCCACTCACATTTCATTGTAGACATTTTGTACTGCTTGAGTTTTTTTTTTTTTATCACAATCATATTATTTTCTTAGTTGAAAAGATTGAATTAAATAAACTGTAAAATGCTCTGTAATTACCTAAAAAAAGGATACAGTGACGATCCTGGTCAAATTTAATAATTTGCATCCTAAAATGGGGAGGCTGAAAAATGGCCCTCATAGATGTACAACTTCTAAGCCTGGAGCCTGTGAATGTTACCTTCTACGGCAAAAATGATAGTTAAGGATCTTGAGATGGGGGTGTTATCTGGATTAGCTGAGTGTGCTCCTTATAAGAGAAAGGCAGAGGGAGATTTGACAGAAGCAGGGATTAGAGTGATGCACTTTGAAGATAAAGGAGCCACAAGGCCACAAGCAGAGGGACTCTAACTGGCCACTAGAAGCTGAAAGAGGCAAAGAAGCAGATCCTCCCCCAGAGCCCCAGAGGGAGTGTGGTCCTGCCAGCACCTTAATTTCAGCCCCCTGAAGCCCATTTCAGACTTCTGGCCTCTAGACCTGTCAGAGAATAAATTTACATCATTTTAAGCCACCAAATCTGTGGTATAAACAACACTTGTAGGAAATTAACACATAAGATTTTCAAATGCTGGAAAGAAAAAGTCCACTCTTGCTAGACAGGACTAGTTAGCAGAGCCTTGCCACGTAGAGAATCCGAGCATCTCATGTAAACGAAACTCATGAGGCCAGGTTTGCCTGTGTTTCCACGACGAGGATTTTATTTGTATGGCCTATTACCTTCACCACTGACATTTACTGGACTCTGGGTAGAAAGTTTCAGAATTCAAAGATTGAATTCCTCAGCTGCATACAAATTCTTTGCTCAGAAAACAATCCAGTAAATCAATATACACACGCTACAACTCCAGATCAAACTTCTGCCAACGCCTGTGACGGAGTAGATGATTAATAAGTGTGGGTCTAAATGAGGCTATTTTTTCATAGCAACTAAAATCACCTGTGGGTTCAGACTGAGAGCTCCTCGGTTCATTACCTTTCACTATAAGTTAATGAGAAATAAGTGGCAAAAGTTTCAAATCTGTGTGAATTAAGCAGTTGTACCTTCCTGAAATGACTCTTCATTTCATAGAATAGATCCGTTTAAGGAGTGCTAATAATTGTCCAGTGGTGAGAGTAACCCTCATTGATCTTTTACCCTAACATACAGGTATCCAGAGATGCAGTGCCCACATTTATTCAAAACATTTTCTCAGGTGCAAAGAGGGGGATGTATAAACGTTTTAGGACTTCCCTCTAAATTTAGTTTATAGATTCAAAGAACCACATTTTAACCTCTCTGTTTTACAGGTTGAATCTAGGAAGAGGAGAGGCATAAAAAGCCTCACCCCCAGTGGTGAATTGTCACCATTTTCTTGGTGACAAATTTTCAAGTCAAATCTCTCTCTCTCTCTCTCCCCACCACCAGGTATTTTAGTATTTGAAAATTTCTCCCTAAGGAATGAGGACATATGCGTTTCCAGCACATCCCCTTCTGGAAAAGCTCTGATTTTTATAAAAGGGAGCATGGAGGTATGTGTTAGGCAGGGTTAAAGAGAGAGAAATTTGCCAAGAAATTCACTCCACCAATAACTCACTTCTGACATCCACCATGAGAATCAGAACACGTGTATGTCAATGATGTTTGTGCTCGAGTTTTATTTTCAATGTGGCTTCCGTACACAGAACAAATCTCCTTCTCCTGTATCCTTTCATCTTCCCAGGTCTTTATTCTTGCCTCCAGCTCAAGACATCAAAACTCACCCTAAATCCCCAGACATGGTCACATAACATCACCTGCATTTTCAGGTACCAATCTCTGACTGCAGACAGGATGGAACTGGATCATTAAAAAAAGAAACAAAACAACAACAAACTTGTATCCTTGGCCCCCAGAAGACTGTCTGCTTAACATGGTCTAAGGAGTATTTGTTGACTCTATTTTTTACAGGGACAGTAGTTCCCTGAACTAGAGGGTTATACAAAGAAAGAGGGGGAGAAGGAAGAAGAGGAGGAACTGAACTGGGGAGAAAGCTGTTGACCCAAGACACCTTCCCTGGAGAGGCTATCAGAATAATCACGACCCTCTGATCTCGCTCTTGCTGGTCACCCCACCTCTTCCACTCACTCACATCCACAAGGACAGTTCTCCCCTACTATAGACTCAAAGAAACCATTTCAGTGCCTCTTCCAAGATTATTCTTTTTTAAACCCTATTTTCCCCCAAAGATTTTCTTTTTCTTTCCTTTTCCCAACCCTGGCTTCTTTGTTTATGCAAGTTTATCTAATGGTGATGGTAATCATGCCCATCATTTATTAAGCTCCTGTTATATACTAGTATCCACACTAGAATGCAGTCTCTTTCCACCCCCCAGCATGGGAGACAAACTAGGCTCCTATTTGCATCTGAGAAAACTGAGATTCATAGGGTTCAATTTGCCCAGGGTCAGAGAGTTTGCAATCGAAAGGCCAGCACTTGTCCTCTCCTGAAAACAAGAGCCTTTGGTGCTCTCGCGTCCCAGGAGATGAACAGCAACACCGAGCAGCTTTGATGAAAAAGTTTACAGAGTCGTGAGGCCCATTGATTTTTTAACTGCTTGTAAATTGACTCTTGAATTCACACTAAACTTCCTACAAATTACGAAGCTATAGTCAAATTCAAGATAGGAAAGAAAGGGGAGGGGAGGGGGAGGAAAGTGTAGGGTAATTGTTATTTTAAACCTAGGGAAATCCTATAAATGCCCTGAGTTTCTACCCACCTTCCTCTAAAATGGATCGCTAATTCTGATGATTATCCCTCCAAATGAACTGAATAAAAGGAGAATCATCCTGTTGTAGGTTTTCCCCTTGACTTTGCATCTCTGGAGCAGAGGCTGTCAAATTGGCAGAGGATCTATTTTTTATGGCTCATTGAGCGTGGGGCAAATGGACTCCCGCAAAGGGTAGCAGTAAATCCAGCCATGGCCGGCCTCCAACTACCTTCGATAACAGCCAGGATGTTAACGGGAGTGGTGGAAGACTCCAGAAAGAGCAAAGAGGCTCTATCCGATTCTGGCCCCGATCTCTTAACGGCCAGTGCCGAAAAGATAAAATAACTCTCTGATATGCGAAGTTCATGATCTATCGCCTTTTTTTTTCATATTCACAGAATGAAAAAACCTGCTTTGAAGAAATTGTGTTTTATTGGGTTTAGGAGGTGGGTTTATGAAATAAATAACCCAGCAATCATAAGCAAAATACTAAGATACAAGCCCTAGAAAAGCCCCAATGGGCCAAGTGAAAACTGTGACTCAAAGAGAGCAGAGGGATAGCTTGTCGTGTAGATTTAAGCAATCTATCCGCATGTGCCCCCTCGATCAGGCCACATAGAAGATTATTAAGGGCACTGGTGAGCCAGCAGGAGGAGGATAAAGCAACGTTGACGACGTTTTCTCAAGGCCAGCTTTGGAAAACAATTGTAAATTGAGAATATGATATAATCACTAACATAGTAAAGCACTTTACGGTTCATGAGTTATCTTCACGTGCAATACAAATTCAGTTGATCTAATATTTACGATTTCTGAAACATTCAGCTGCTGAGGCCCTGTTCTGATACACACCACCTAAGGCATGGTCCTCCTAGGACACACTGACCAAGGATTCAGGCACAGGTGGTTCACTGAGGCGAGATGCCCATCATGGGGTGGGCGGAGCCAATCAGGGAGCCTCAGAAGCCAAGCAAAGGTGCAATTTCAGGTGGAGTCCCAGACTCCACCTAATTCCAAGGGGGGCTCTGAAGTGCACATTGTACCTTGGGGTTTGTCTCACCGATCAGCAAAGGAGGCTGGCTTTTGTACTAGGACCCATCCTTGTGGGAGGTGGGGGTGACTTAAACATCCAGGCATTTCAGTCTCTGTTTAAGGACAAGAGAGGATAGGGGCCGGGGCAGTCATCTGAAGGTCACAGATAAGCCTTAGCTGTGAAATGCCAGGTTGCTGATGATGGGCTCACAGAGCTCAGGAAAAGGGTCCTCTCTCCTGAAGAACTCCTGCTCATCCTTCAAAACCCTGTCTAGGGGTTAGTGGCACATTCTCTGATTACTGGTTAACCAAGTGGAGAGCCTCTTCTTTTATGCTCTTCCTTCACCTGGAAGGAGTATCCTTCTAGAATAACACTCCTCATCACAATTCTAGTGACTCTTTCCCATGAGCCAAAAGGACTCCCTGTTAGTAAGTTTGATCCTAGGGAACAGATATTAATGAATCTCTCCATGACCCTAATTATCCCCAGGGAGAAAATGGGGAAAAGCTAGCCCACTGGCTGTGAGTTACTAATGTAGCACTAAATGGCTTCCAGCTATAGAAAAGTTTGTTTGCCAAGTCATTCTTCTGAAGATACAGAAGGGAACATAGGAGTTCCCTTCCTAAGTTTTCTTTTCCTAAGAAAACTTGATTTCAAATAACAAAGACCGTTCTTCAGAGAATAACACATTGTTCATCAAGAATCTCATAGAATTTCTCAAAAACCTGGGCTTTTCTTATTTTCCTAGGTAATTATGGAGTGATCGTATCCATTGTGGAGATACTCTAGGGATGAAGGGGTTTTCTGCAGCATATAAAATACTGAAGATTAAAGCAATGTCATGGTCAAGAAGATTCTCTCACTTTCACCCCACATTTAGGTGCTCATTCTACTGATGTTCAAAGTAGAAACACATTTAGCAAATAGTTCAGGTCTTTGAAGAAGTTCTCTTTTCAGTTTCTTCAGAAAGTTCACAGATGTGTTTTACAAGGCACGTAGGGGAAAAGGAGATCAATTCTACTGCTGAGAGAATCTGGGTCAATTTTATAGATTCACACCCGCATGAAATCCACATAGGGACAAAATCTGGAAGATACTGGTTAAAGGAAAAATCACGCCAAGTAACAAAATAAGTTAAATTGCTATATGTTTACAGTTCCATAAATGGAAAATACCCTGGGTCTTTACCAAAATCAATTTCTTTGGTGCCTTACAGAAGCTTTCCTGGGATTCTAGTAGTATTTTTTTAAAACAATCGTACACAACACTATTCCTCAGGAAAGAAAATAAAGACTGGTGGCCAAAATTTCCATTTTTGTTCATCAAGATTCCAATCGATTTTACTTGAACAAGCTGTTTCATTCAATTCACACTGATTAACATTGGCCCAGTCACTGAAAACTTTGTGGTTCTGGGATACGGGTTTTAATTGTCTTCATAATGTACATGGAAGGTCACTGGGGAAATTGGACACAAAAATTTTCCACACGATGCGGACAAAATAGGGAATCTGAGCAGCCTGGACCTCAGGAACCTTGATCTCCAACTGACCTCCGTGCCTTGTTTCTAAGAGTGTGTTTCTCACTATTTTCTTTTTCTGTCAATATTTATGTAGATGTCAGCTATATTCTTAACTATAAATACTGCTAAATTTTTAATTTAGTGATAAATATTGCTTTTCCCTAGGATTCTAACATAGAAACAAAATTTCAGTCAGAATTCTGATATTCTGTATCCTCTATTTGCACTGAGGATGGCACCTTCTATAAAATGTAAAGGGGTACAAAAAACTCAGTCATCAAGATAAATAATGTCAATGCAATATTTTAAAAATAAAAATGGAACTGGAAAAAAAGAACTCGGGATGAATAAAATTTTAACAACTTAGCCCCATTGCCTCATCCTAGTCCCTACCCAAATAGGTCAGTAGTGCTTCTGGGAACATAGTAAGATGTGCTTCCTGGCTCCCACGTGGATGTGGGTGGGCAGGGTGACTGGCTCTGATTAAAGGTTCTGAACAGAAGTGGCAAGTGTCACCTCAAGACCTTCCTGGGTGCTTTTTTCTCTCCCTCACAGCTAATGGGACTTTTCCATAGTAGCGATGCTGTGTTGCCAGGTCCCTGAATGACTACGTTGAGTAGAATTTCCCTCCAAACCCACAACAGACGTGTAGCACGAGAGAGGACTAAACTTTTGTGATTTCAGTATTCTGGGGGATGTTTGTCACAGCAGCTAACCAAGCCTCTCCTGACAGACAAAGATTATCAGCCAGGCTCTCACTATGGGAATCCACACATTTTTCAGGTGAAAGAAACAAAAGTGTCCTTAACATCCAGTTTTCCACCTGAAACTCCTTCTTGCCTTAAAACAGCAAACTGCTTCTTCTCTCCTTCCCGACTCTCCTATAGATTTTATTCTTAAGGCTGAAGTCTTTGTAGATGGACAGACGCAGATTTGAAAAAAACTTACAAAAAATAAAAAAATTTTTTTAAATAAAAAAACCTTACAGATCTCCATATCATCCCCACCTCAGGAGATCAAGGACCCAGCAGTCTGCATTTTAGCCAAGGTCCTGGGTTTTGCAGAGGACCCTTTCCTTAAGAAGCCCTGGGTTCTTGTTGTATCTGTGAATATACTTACTTTGTTAAGAATAACCCTGAGAGGAGAATCAATTTCAAGTCAGTCTGCAAAAAGCTAAAAAAGTAGAAGGAAAAAACAATGTGGCTTTGGGAAACAAAAGAGTTCTGCCAGGTTATCATCCCTTACTAATCTTACTGTATTTAAACTAAAGGGGGATTAAAAATTTCTGAGATTAGCAAAGTGTGGCTTAGTGGGGTAAAAATTCACATTCTTACTAAGAAACCCATGAAACATGCCCACACAAAAAATAGGTCGGTACCCAACTATTTGGAGCACCATGCTGGTACAAAATTACCTCTTTTCAATGAGGAGAATGAACATTCCAATGAATCTGAGCAGCAAAGGGGCATCCCAGAATCTGTGGACTTTCCTTATTGAGTGTCACACAAATCTTATTCTAACATGAGTAATCAAGCTCTTACCTTCATTCTAACAAACACACCTTGAATATCTAAAGAGGATAAGAACTATCTACTTGGATTCACCATAATAATCAGTACATGTTGAGGCATGGGGGCAGCAAACTGGGAAGAGGGGGTATGAGAATAAGAGTTAGTTGGATATCGAAAATGTGGGACCAGAGAAACCAATGTAAGTGACAGAGAAGTGCTATCGAAGGAGGAGAAGAAAGCTTGATTTTCTTGTCGTTAGTTTGGAGTCATCACATTTCATCTGCCATTTCAGTCAAGACTGACTGCAGGAGACCCCTCTCCATGACCTCAGATATCCTACTTGTAGAGACTTTCCTTACAACGTATAACTCAGGAGTACAGAGTTCAGAGACATTTTGGACTTAGAGGAACTACTTTTTTCTCAGAGAAAAAAGAGGCCCCAGTATCCGTGCCCACTCGCTTGAGAATCCGCTCTGCATACCCCTGGGCATTCCTTCAATTCTCCTTCTTCAGAGCATCAATCTACCAATGTGCTCAATCGTCTACTGAGATCCTACCAGGAGCCCCCAAAGGACCCCACTAAATAAAACACCTTCCTTCTCAGCCCACAGAATGCAGATCATGACTTTCAGCATTTTGCATCCAACTGGGCATTTGCTATAATATTGTTTGCTTACTATAAGAACAACAGTGTATGACTGGAGACCTACTGAGATGCACAAATATGAACAATTCCTCGCAGGAGGGTCTGCGGAGGACTCAAACTCATATTGTTTACATTGTAGCCTGGGGGACCAGGTTGGCATGCTAACACATTTTCTATGCAGCTCAAGGGCGTTGAGGCACCTCTATGGTCCAGGGATTGGCCCACAGTGGGTAATTGTACATGAGGGACTGAAAAGCTTCAGAAAGAGAACTCAAGCTTATGGAAGAGAGGACCAAGGTGCAAAGGCTGGATTTATGGGTCAGAATGAGAAGTGAGTGTGATTTTGTGTGAAAATGGTCTCTGTAATTCTGTGTCCCTTAACCCAGCTCCCTGTGGACTCATGCCTGCATCCTGGTGGGGGGACTTCAGTAAAGGGCAAGTGAAATATAAATGAGCTATTTCATCGAAATCTCCATGTGACAACGAGAGCATAAGGTGGTAGCACTTAAGGATTTCCACTCAGTGAAGGATGTCATAAACAAGGAAAAGAGACAGATGGCCCACTCAGAGAAGGTAGTTTAACTGTATAAAACAACAAAGTTCGTTAAATTTTAAAAAATAAAGTAGGTGTTTTGCAAAAGGCTGCTGGGGAGGGGGGCTGGCACATGCAGAGGTGCTGAAAACTGCTGGCAATGGAGAGGAAAACAAAACAGTGATGGAAAACCAACATCAGAATGGCAAAAATGGAAGGGAAGATGCTCCCCTATGTTGGAGATATGAGGAGATGGGAACTCTTGTGTGCTGCTGTTGGGCACGCTCAGCTCCTGGGGAACTAGAGAGACCTCAGGGCAGCCGTGTGTAAGACTCTGTGAAGTTAAGTCTGCATGTGCCCAGGGGCTCAGAATTCGTTCCCATCTGTCCATCCAGAGAAATGGCCACACCAGTCCCAGGGACCATGTACAAGGATGTCCATTGAGGTCTCGCCTGTGGCCATGTGGAGGAAGAGGCAATCAAAGCATTCTCAACTAGGAAGTGACCAGGTAAAACGTGGTGGCACACACTGCAGTATATGTACACTGGAGGAAGAGGCAGCAGACTACATGAATGGACAGCAGCAGGGACAGATCCCATGTGGACAGTGCTGCATGGGGACAGAGGGAAAGGGTGTGAGTTCATAGGGGAACACTCTTCAAGTCAGCTACACACACACACACAACACACACGCTCACAAAACAACACTACACATTCTGTGCAGATACCATCTTAACTTGGGCGCCTAGAAGCAGAGCCTGAGATCAGAGCCAGGTGTATATGACGCTTTGAGGGAAGGCTTTCAGGAGAAGGAGGGTGAGAAAGCAGAAAACGGCAGAGGTTTGGATCAAGATGGTGGAGAAAGAGGATGTGGAGCTCACCTCCCCCCACGAACACCTCAAAAACACATCTACTTGTAGAAAAATTCTAACTGAAAAGTAACTGGAGAATGACAGAAAGACTTCTGTACAACCAAGACTGCAAGAAAGATACACACATAATCAGGTGTGAAGGGAAGAAAAGCAGTTAGTTTGGGACCTGTTCCCCTGAGAGGGGACGCAGAGGAAAAGGGGGATTACACAGGTAGAGATCCAACCTGAAGAGTAAGCAGTTTGAGCCACAGATTGGATGCCCCAGTCCTGGCATCCTATGTGGGGAGACAAGCCCCCTTGGCTCGTTGGAGGACTGCTGGGACTAATTAATATAAGGGCTGTGGGAAGCCTGGACACCACTCATAAGGAACACATGCACACAGGCTTGCCTCCAAGGCAGGGCAGAGAGAGGTCTGCTCTAGTGGCTGCTGGGTTTCCCGCAGCAACCTCTCCATGCATCCCAGCCCTAGCCAAGAGAATGCTCCAGCACGGCTCACTCCATGTCACAGTACAGCACTGGATCTGAGGCAGCCACGACTAGGGAAAATACCTGACTGTGGGAAACAGGTAACCCAGTCCCAGGGTGGGGCTTAGGTGGGGCAGCAGTGGCCATTGTTCGCACTTACTTAAGCAGTGTTTCAGATGCCACCCAGATCTCTCATGGCACCTGCTCTGTCACAGCTCACCCTCTGATACATGCTGAGAGGCCACATGGGCCCCATCTGTCCTGCAGAGTAATTGTACAACAGGGTGGGGGTAGTGGAGGCTGTGGTCTGACTGGCTGTGAGCAACAAAGGGGACTTTCACCCAAAGTTGTGTCTGAGCAGAGCTGTGGATGCCTGCACAGGCAATGCATTGGACCTCTGCAGCTGACAGGAGCCAAGAGCTTACATGGGCTCCACTTGCTTCAGTACTCTCCACTTCCAGGGCAAGACTCCCAGTGTGGAGAGAGGGAAAGACACACACTAAAAGGCAACAGAGCCAGCTCGGGCCCAATCCTTGCCACTTCTATTTAACATAGTATTGAAAGTCCTAGACACAGCAATCAGATAAGAAAAAGAAATAAAAGGCATCCAAACTGGAAGGGAAGAAGTAAAATTGTCACTGTTTGCAGATGACATGATACTTTATATAGAAAACCCTAAAGTCTCCACCCAAAAACTATTAGAACTAATAAATGAATTTAGCAAATTTGCAGATACAAGATTAATATACAGAAATCAGTTTCTTTTCTATATACTAAGAATAAAACATCAGAAAGAGAAAGTGAAAAACAATCCTGTTTAAAAATCACATCGAAAAGAACAAAATACCCAGGAATAAACTTAACCAAGGAGGTGAAAGACCTAAACTCTGAAAACTATAAAACGTTGATAAAGGAAATTGAAGATGATACAAACAAATGTAAAGATATCCCATGTTCTTGAATTGGAATAATTGATATTGTTAAATGGTCACCCTACACAAAGCCATCCACAGATTTAATGAAATCCCTGTCAAAATACCCACAACATTTTTCACAGAACTAGAATCCTAAAATTCAAATGGAAACAGAAGACCCAAATTGCCAAAGCAATTTGGAGAATAAAAGAACAAAGCTGGAGGTATGACCCTCTAAGACCTCAGACTATACCACAAACCTATAGTAATCAAAACAGTATGGTACTGGAGCAAAAACCAATACATAGATCAATGGAAGAGAATCAAGAGCCTAGAAGTAAACCCACACACCTATGGCCAATTAAAGAAGGCAAAGTATACAGTGGAGAAAAGACAGCCTCTTCAGTAAGTGGAGCTGGTAAAACTGGATAGCTATATGTAAAACAATGGGATTAGAACATTTCCTCACACCATATAAAAAAATAAGCTCAAGGGCTTCCCTGGTGATGCAGTGGTTGAGAGTCTGCCTGTCGATTCAGGGGGCACAGGTTCGTGCCCCGGTCCGGGAAGATCCCACATGCCGCGGAGCGGCTGGGCCTGTGAGCCATGGCTGCTGAGCCTGCGCGTCCAGAGCCTGTGCTCCACAACGGGAGAGGCCACAGCAGTGAGAGGCCCGTGTACCGCAAAAAAAACTCAAAATGGATTAAAGACCTAAATGTAAGACCTAAAACCATAAAACTAGAAGAGAACATAAGAAGAGCACTCTTAGACATAAATCAAAACAATATATTTTTGCACCTGTCTCCTAAGGCAAAAGAAACAAAAATAAACAAATAGGATCTAATTAAAAGTATAAACTTTGGCACAGCAAAGGAAACCATCAACAAAACAGAATGGAAGAAAATATTTGCAAATGATATAACTGACAAGGGGCTAATACCCAAAATACATAAACAGCTCATAAACACCAAATCAAAAAACAGCCCAATCAAAAAATGAGCAGAAGACCTAAATAGGCATTTTTCTAAAGAAGATATACAGATGGCACATGAAAAGATGCTCAACATTGCTAATTATTAGAGAAATCCAAATCAAAACCACAATGAGATATCACCTCACACCTGTCAGAATGGCCGTCATCCAAAAGTCTACAAATAACAAATGTTGGAGAGGGTGTGGAGAAAAGGGAACTCTTGTACACTCTTGGTGGGGATGTAAATTGGTGCAGCCACTATAGAAAACAGTATGGAGATTCCTCAAAAATCTAAAAATAGAACTACCAGATGATGCAGCAATTCCACTCTTGGGCGTATATCTGAAGAAACGAATAAGTCAAAAATATCCATGCGCCCCAATGTTCATAGCAGCACTATTTATAATAGCCAAGATATGGAAGCACCCATGTCCATTAACAGATGAGTGGATAAAGAAGATATGGTATACATATACAATGGAATATTAGCCATAAAAAAGAATGAAATTCTGCCAATTGCAGCAATGTGGATGGGCCTAGAAAATATTATGCTTAGTGAAATAAGTCAAACAGAGAAAAACTAATACTGTATGTTATCACTTATACAGGGAATCTAAAAAATGAATATATATAGCAAAACAGAAACAGACTCACAAACTAGTCTGTAACAAACTAGTGGTTACCAGTGGGGAGAGGGAAGTGAGGAGGGGCATGCTAGGGGTATGGGATTAAGAGATACAAAGTACTATGTATAAAATAGATAAGCATGCTTCCCTGGTGGTGCAGTGGTTAAGAATCCGCCTGCCAATGCAGGGGACACAGGTTCGAGCCCTGGTCCGGGAAGATCCCACATGCCGTGGAGCAACTAAGCCCGTGCGCCACAACTAATGAGCCTGCACTCTAGAGCTCGTGAGCCACAACTACTGAGCACGTGCTCTGCAACAAGAGAAGCCACTGCAATGAGAAGGCTGCACACCACAACGGAGAGTAGCCCCCGCTCACCGCAACTAGAGAAAGCCCGCAAGCAGCAACAAAGACCAACACAGCCAAAAATAAATTAATAAATTTATTTTTAAAATAAATAAATAAAATAAAATAGACAAGCAAAAAGGATATATTGTACAGCACAAGGCATTATAGTCATTATCTCGTAATAACTTTTAATGGGGTATAAACTGTAAGAATACTGAATCACTATGCTGTACACCTGAAACTAATATATTACTGTAAATCACCTACACTTCAATTTTTTAAAAATAACAATAATAAAATGATCATGATCCCAAAGGAAGGCTAATAAGCAGAGTATAGGCACACCTCACGGATTTTGCAAGTTTGGTTCCAGACCACTGCAAGAAAGCTAATATTGCAATAAAGCAAGTCACAGAGGGGAAGAAAAGCAGGATAGGGCAGGGAAAGAAGCTCAGGTAGGACGTGGGCTTAGAGGAAGTCTAGAAAGATCCCAGGGGCTGTGGGGTACACGGCGCATCCTAGGACTGACCCTGCACTGAGGCAAGGAGCTGGCTTTCTGTACCCTTCAGCAGACAGTCTTTGGCTGGGGCCCCCCCACGCTAGGGGTGTGAAAATTCCCCGCCAGGGGGCCTCCTGCAGCAAAAGCCAAGTATCACCATCCAGAGACAGGGCAGCTGGAGCTGTCAGCAGCCAACACTCACAGCAGGAGGGGGTCAGGTACACCACCTGCGAGGGGTCCAGGTGGGGCACCATTAGCATCCAGTGCAGACATAAACACCTATAGAGTAGGTACCTACTGAGGCAGGAAAAATAGAGAGATAGCTGGTGATGAAGGAGCAGCATCTCAGTGATGAGAATTCTCCAGAAGTAGGAACAGATGAACTCAGCCCCCGACCCAAAGCATCTCTTTGTGACTTTCAGAGAGGAAGGCATGCGGGAGGGGTCAGCGCTGACAGCCCTCCTAGAATCTGTGATAAAATGAGAAGGGTGGACATCCTGCCACCTGCTGGCCGATGGTGCAGCACAAACGATGTGTAGGCTGCAGAGAGGTAATGGCTCCGGGCCCGGGTTTGTCTGCGAACAAAGAATCAGAAGAATTCTGCCGATGCAGGGGACACGGGTTCGTGCCCCGGTCCGGGAAGATCCCACATGCCACGGAGCGGCTGTGCTCGTGAGCCATGGCCGCTGAGCCTGCGCGTCCGGAGCCTGTGCTCCGCAATCGGAGAGGCCACAACAGTGAGAGGCCCGTGTACCGCAAAAAAAAAAAAAAAAGAATCGGAAGAATTCAGATCCCCTGTGTGCAAGGTAGAATATCTATAGCCATGAAACAAATGATCAAAGAGGTGAGTGGAACAGCGAAAGCAGAAAAGATGCAAAACTTCCCTCTGTATAATTGACAAGAAGAGGTAAAAAGAGATGAAACACCGGACTTCGCCGGGCAGGAGAGCAAGGCTGGAAACAGCAAACCCCAAATTGCCAGGAGCCTCAAATGAGGGCTCTCGCAGAAAAACAGGTTGCCGCACGGAAGAAGGAAGAATCCAAATAGAAACGATGATCGCGTGTGTGTCGGGTGGGCTCCCTCGGCCTCTGTGCTGGGAACTGCTGCCGCTGACTCCGTCTTGGTCAGGGAAAGTGGAAAGCACTCAGTAAGCCATGACTGCACGTGTATCACACACGTACACACGTAGGTGCGCACACATGGACGTACACACACACACACGAGAATGGCCCCCCTCCTCTTTTCTGAGTCAAGCTTTGTCTCTTCTCCCCAAGAGAATGGCTTTGGGGGCCCCTCTGTCCCATAAAGACCTCCAGGTAAGGAGCTCTGAGGGCTTCTGCCCACAGCTCATTCTTCTGAGCTTAGGCACAGGCCAAGGGCCTGGGTGGGGAAACCAACCTTCCAAAACACTCCAGGTTGTTTTTTTCAACACTCAACCCAGCACACAGCCTCTCTCCATTCTTCGCCCAACCTCGAAAATCCCACGTGTAAATTAATTTCTACAGACCCCTCCGGGCTTGCTTGCGCTCTCAGGCCATCAGTCTTGCCCAGATGCATGGAGATCCTAGGCCAGGGGGTCTCGTGTGGTCCTTGATCAGCAGGGGCAGCACCTGTGAGCTTGTTAGAAATGCCGCTTCTCAGGCTCCACCCCAGATGTACTGTCAGCATCTCTGGAGTCAGGCCCAGGAAGCTGCGATTACAAGAGCTCTCCAGGTGGTCCCTATGCTCACACGTGAGAATCGCTGCCTTTGTGTGTGCCTTCCACAGCCACGGATGCACCCTCAGAGGAGAAAGTCTCCACCCTCCAGGAGTGATCTTGGGTCTCGGGTCAGCTTGCCCGGAAGCCAAGTCTGAGACAGGGAGCAGCTCTTGGAGGAAGGAGCGCTACATCCCGGAGAAGGGGCAATGGAAGCAAACAAGGATGTGGTCTCCACAGGGGTGGTCCTCAGTCAGACCCCACGGAGAGCTCCGGAGCGTGAACAGCAGGGTCCCAGAGCCGGTCCCATTTGAGGCAAGGAGAGTGGATTTGTCCCCATGTCACTGGGAGGCTATGAGCTGCCTCCCAACAAGGGCTGATACCAAACCTTCTGGGTACGGCTGCTTCCAGTTCCCGGGGGGCAATTCCCAGAGAGGAGAGTGGCTCTGAGCCACCAGCAGCCCAGACTAGAGCAGCAGGGGAACCGGTGCCATAGAGGTGACCTGGGTGGGGTCACTTCTGTTTAGCCCCCCTGGACCCCTGCAATGTCACAAGCCTTCAAGATATCTGACCCAAGGACTGAAGAGAGGGCAGAGGGTCCAGAGTGAGGCTCCTGGGTGGATTCCTTTCCCAGGTCTGCTGTAACAAAGTAGCACAGACTGGGTGGTTTCTACAGCAGAAACTTACTCTCTCACAATTCTGGAGGCTAGAAGCCAGAGATCAAGGTGTTGGCAGGGTCATGCTCCCACCCAAGGCTTTCGGGGAGAATCCTTCCTTGCCTCTTCCTAGGTTCTGGTCCCAGCAGCCCTTGGCATTCCCTGGCTTGTAGATAAAACACTCCAATCTCTGCCACCTTCATCTCATGGCCTTCTCCCTGCGTGCCTGTGTTTTTGAATGTCCTTTCCTTTCCCTAAGGACACCAGTCATTGAGTTTAGGGGCCACCTTAATCCAGCATCATCTCCTCTCGACCCTTAACTACTTACACCTGCAAGGACTCTATGTCCAACAAGGTCATTTTTGTAGGTACCAGTGGCTAGGACTTCAACATAGCTTTCCGGCGGACACAGTTGAACCTACAACCCTGAGAATTGGGCCACAGAGGACTTAATGTGCTACAGAGGCCGCCACACCCCAAGTCAACCTCCAGGGAACTCTGTATCGGTCCCTTGAGTGGGAAGCTCCTAACAGACAATGTTAAAGCCAACTCTGAGAGGCTAAAAGAACAGTCATCACCCAGGGGCCAACTGCCTAAAGAAAAAGCGCATTCGAACAGCCGGGAAAATTCCTTGTACTGGTTCTGCTTCTCGTTACAGTGGGTAGAGTTTGGCCCTTGCAAAATTGCCAAAGTGCCAGCCAGGGCGGCATCCAATGACTGTCCCACACAGGGAGCCAGTCCGGGCACCTGGTGCTCACTGAGCCAGATACGACTGTGAAGTAGCCCCCAGGTGCTTTTCCTACCCAATAATTATGCTTCGTCGTTTTCCTTTTTTTTTTTTTAACGTAATGGGAACTTTATTTTTATTTATTTATTTTTTTAATATCTTTATTGGAGTATAATTGCTTTACAATGGTGTGTTAGTTTCTGCTGTATGACAGAATGAATCAGCTATACATATACTTATATCCCCATATCCCCTCCCTCTTGCGTCTCCCTCCCACACTCCTTATCCCACCCCTCTAGGTGGTCACAAAGCATCGAGCTGATCTCCCTGTGCTCTGTGGCTGCTTCCCACTAGCTATCTATTTCACATTTGGTAGTGTACGTATGTATATCCATGCCACTCTTTCAGTTCGTCCCAGCTTCCCCTTCTCCTTCCCCATGTCCTCAAGTCGTCTGAGTCTTTATTCCTGTCCTGACCCTAGGCTCTTCAGAACCATTTTTTTTCTTTTTGTCTTTCCTCTACCAACACCAGACTGTGAGGTCGCGGGGAAGAGACGACCCCAAAGAGGCAGCCAGATCAAGTCACCAGACTCCACTTTGGGGAACTCTGGGGTGAACTTCTGGGAATCCAGAGCAGAGGCATGGTCTTGGAAATCACAGTTTTCCATCGTACAGTCCAGACAGGTGAGGGAGGAAAGGATTGTTGTCATTATTCCAAGTAATATCAAGAGCCCAGCCTGGGGGGACCCAGAGTAGAGAGCTCATCCACAGCACAGAGTGTGGACAGAGAGCCCTTCCTGGGTGGGAACCGTGAGGCTCAGGATAGGACAGCCAGCAGGGAAGGGGAGGGTGAGGCTCAGCCCCGTCTTGAGACCAAACTCCCCCCTCCCCAGTAGGGTCATGACCCAAGAGCGGCACAGGCTTGTCTGAGCGTCTAGAGGGGAGCTGACTCCTCAGATGTCCTGAGCTACATGGGATGGTTCATGGAGCACAGAAGAGGAAGCCCCCCAAATTGGAGTGGGGTGTCAGAAGAGCTGGTTGTTGAGAGTGGGCGTGTGAGGAGGGTAGGCGACTGTGCTCTGAGATCAGGAGCCATGTGGGCAGCCTGAGCTGGGGACTAGATGGAGGGCGAGGCTGAGTCTGCAGAAGCTAAGCCAAGACCTGGGTGTGAACAGATCCAACAGTGATGACAGCTCAGCTCCCCTGGATCAATCACAGAGCGTCCCCACTGTGGTCAGAGGTCCCACTGCAGTCAGAGGTTCCCACTGTGGTCAGAGGCTGGCTCCCAGACCAGACCTTTTGCCTCCTGGCCATGTTTGCTAGGACACAGATCACCCCAGGGGAAAAGGATAGGGGTGAATGGATTAGAAATCCTGAATTAACTATGTATTTCCCCCCCAAAAAAAGATACTGAATTTTCAACCAGGGCTGAAAGAATTGTCGGGAATCGGCAAGAGTAAGTTCTCTGCCACTAGCAGAAATGAAGCCTTGTGAGCTAAATTCAGCTCAATAAAACAATAAAGAAAGTTTCATATCTGTACACTAGAGTTTTTATGATTGTGAAATTTGTACCCACCATACGAGAACTGTAATTGCAATGCCAAGCAGTATGTGATATATGCTGTGTCAATTGTAGAAGCAAAGTATTTTATGATTTCAAAGAAAGGGAAAAGCATACCTACTGGAGTTTTAGAACCTGTCTCTGTTTGTAACTCAGCCTGTTCATTTTATAGATTGCCTGACACCTTTCCTCAAACCCAACTTCCCAAAACTATATTAGTTATGATTCTTTCTGCTGCAAGTGACAGAAACCCTAACTCAAACCAGCTTAAGAAAAGGAAAAGGACTTTATTTGCTCTCAAAACTGAAGAATCCAGAGGGAGCTCTTGCTTCAGGTATGGTTTGATCCAGGCTGAAATCAAATGATTTCTTTGGGATAGAGCTCTGTCTCTGGATTTCTCAGTTCTCCTTCCTTGATGTTCAGTTCATGCTCAGGCCCCATGTGCTCACAAGCTATCTGCCACAGTTCCAGTCCCATTTTATGCCAACAGGAAAAGGAAGTATGCTTCCCTGATAACAACAAAGGCCTGGGAACTGAATACCCTTAGCTGCGGTGGGTGGGATTTGTGCCAGGTGACCATGAGGAAGCCCATCACTCTGGTCAGAAGGCTGGAAAGTGCTGATCGGTAACACATGGAATAAGCTTGTCTCAAAATGCATCATCAGAGAATGGGAGCAAACGTTCCCACAGGGCAAGGAGAGACAGCTGGGGGCCAAAACAATAAAGGTCCAGCATCCTGTCTCAGACTGTGGCACACAGTTTGGTTGCTTTCCCTTCCGATGCAGACAGACTGTTCCTGAGGCTGGGAAACATTCTGCTTGTTTTCCCATCACAGAGTCACAGAATTGTGCACTCGATGGGCTCTTTGGATTAGTTAATGTCATTGGCTTCAAATAATGTATACCAATGTCTGTCCGTTTGGGCTGCTGTAACAAATACCGTAGACTGGGTGGCTTATAAACAACAGACATTTTTCACTCACGGTTCTGGAGGCTGGAAGTTCAAGATCAAGTTACCAGCAGATGTGGTGTCTGGTGAGGACCTGCTTCTCTCTGTGTCTTCTCTCTGTGTCCTCACATGGTGGAAGGGCAAGGGATCACTCTGAGGTCTCTTTTATAAGGGCACTAATTTCATTCATGGGGGTCCCACCCTCATGGCCTAATCACTTCCTTAAAGCCCCCACCTCCTAACACCATCACCTTGGGGGTTAGGATTTTAATATATGAATTTGGGGGGACACAAATTTTCAGACACAAATATTGGGTGCAAGTTACCTTCAGAGGAAAAAAAGCAACATACTATCAAGCCACAGAGGGGGTCTCATAGACCCTAAGAAAGAACGGATTTGCATCCAGCCTCAGAAAGAGATGAAAGCAGGCCCTGGAAAACCAGGAACGCAGGAGGTGCCCCTCTTTTTTCTGTCCCTCTTTCTTTCTGCATGTCTAAGGCACTCTCTTTTCTCATTTCCATCAGAGCTTTGTCCACTTATGTCTGCACTGTGAAAACAGCCCCAGCCCCAGTGGTAGAGGATATTTGAAAGCTGGGGCTGTCTTTCCCCTCTTATTCTAAATCCTTGACTCCACACCTGGTTCCAGGTGAGCCACAGTCAGAGCATCACATTTTCCCGGCCACAGGGATTGACTCCGCTGCAAGCATGTGATTCAAGCAAAGCCAGTGCTGATGAGGCTTCAGGGGGAGAAGGGTGCACTCTTCCCCATGGACTTGAACTTGGGAGTTGTAAGCTGGAGCTGCTGCAGCTTTCTTGGTGATGTAATCTGGGATTGCACCATCCAGAGAAAACAGAGTCAAGTAATGGAGACAGAATCTGGGTCCTGTTATGATGTTCAGGGTCCTGGATCAAACTAAACCTCTATTGAGTCCTAGCTTTAGACTTTTCAGTTATAGAGTCAATAGATCCCCTTCTGCTTAAGTCAGTTGAGCTACATTCCAGCCACTTGTACCTGAAATAATTCTGATATACAGTATCCGTATGTTACTGTTTGTATTAGTCTGTTCTGGCTGACATAATGAAATACCACAGACTGGATGGTTTAAACAACAGACATTTATTTTCTCACAGTTGTGGAGGCTATAAGCCCAAGATCAAGGCGTTGGTTTCTGGTGAGACCTCTCTCTCTCTTGGGCTTGCAGATGGCCTTTCTCACTCTTGCCTCACATGGCCTTATCTCTGTGTCTGCATGCAGAAGGAGAGAAATACCTGGTGTCTCTCCCTTTTCTTATAAGGACTCCAGTTCTACAGGATTAGGGCTGTACCCTTATGACCTCATTTAACCTTCATTACCCCCTTTAAAGGCTCTATCTCTAAATACTATCACATGGAGGATTAGGGCTTCAACATACAAATTTTAGGGGAACACAATTCAATCCATAACACCATTCTAATAGCATATGTAGAATGAGTATCTCTTAGTAAAATCCAAGCTCCAAGGAAAAGAATCTTAGTAGCCCAGCTTGAGTCATGTATCCATACCTGGCCCAACCAACTGTTGCTGGAGAGTTTTGTAATGCCATCATGGGTGTGGGCATTTCCAGCAAAAGAGGGCACCATTGGAAGCCAGGGAGATGTATGCCATATGCAATTTGTCCCAATGCACCAATGTTTAGATGTCTTCCCTGCACCTGGGGTAAAGAGTACTTTTACCTACTTGGTCTATGTTCTCAGTGTATTGATGAGCCTTGTTAGGTCTAGGACTAAGAATATAATTTATTAGGTTATGTAAGGCCATCTCTCTTTAAAGGCACCTCCACTAGCAGAGAATATGGTTGTCATTCTTTAAAGGGTTGCCATGTTTTACTCTGAATCATTAGTATATTGTCCATCAGTGTCCCTGGCTTCCTCGGCCTCCTCCTTGGTGAGGAAGCTTTTCAGTTAGCATGTGATGGGATCCCAGTTACATGCAACTAAATACTACTGATGGAGGGGCCTCTTACATCAGCCTCAGGAATTGTGGAGGAACTACAGAGTCTCCCTCAAGTTTGCCCCTCCCAGTACAGGTCTACTGTGCAGAGTGGGCCTTTCAATGGTCAGGTTCCAAACACACTCCACCATGAGTGAACATGTAGATCCTTCAGCAGAAGTCCTCATAGGTTAATTGGATTTGTTTCTCATCTTGTGTTATGGACTGAATGTTTGTGCCCCCACCCCCAAATTCCTACGGTAAAGCCCTAATGTCCAATGTGATGGTATTGGGATGTGAGGCCTTTGGGAGGTAATTAGATTTAAGTGAGCTCATGAGGGTGGGGCCACTAAGACAGGATTAGTGTCCTTAGAAGAAGGGGAAGAGACCAGAGCCCTCTCTCTGTCATGTGAGGACACAGCAAGAGGGTAACAGTACAAACCAAGAAGAGGATTTTCAGCGGGATCCAACCATGCTGGCACCCTCATCTTGGATTTCCCAGCCTCCAGAACTGTGAGAAATACAGTTTGTTGTTTAAGCCACCCAGTCTATGGGATTTTGTTATAGCAGCCTGAGTAGAAGATATCTTGCCTAAAAAACTGGATGAAAAAACAAGGAAGCAAGCCTTCTTCTTAATGTGGATATTTGCTGATATAAATCTATTCTTAGATACTTGGGGAAGTTTTTCTCAGACACAGCTTGCATTCAAAGGTTCTTTACATCATCAAAATGTACTCAGATTTGCAAATCAGTGAGGACTGCAGCAGTACTAATGTAAACAGGGAACAGGTGCAGGATGCTGTGGGTGACAACCAGAGGGAAGTGTCTGCATGGCATTGAGTGACTAATGGGAGCAGGATCAAATGAAACAGAAGAAGAAATCCTGGCTATTGAATACTATGAGTACCCAATTACTATGGGCATCAGTCAGGGCTCAGTCAAAGAAGCAGAACCTAGGACATGTGTATACATACGTATCTGTAGATGTGTGCGAGCATATATATTATATATTACATATTATATACATATCATATGTCATGTCATATATTATACATTTTACATTGTGTATTATGTTATATTATTAAATATTATATTATATATCATGCATTACATGAATTTTGTGTTATAGACAAAGATTTGACATTATGCAATTGTGGAGCCTGTGGTTCCAGAGCCAGATGCTGGAGTTTGATATCTACAGGGCAGGCAGTCAGGAAGAATAGATGGTTATAAACTGGAAGGGGGACAAGGACAAACTGGTACCCATCATGTGTCGGGTCTTGTTGCCTCTAAACTTTGTGATACAGGTGTGCTGAAGAAGTCTGGTCCTTTGTCACGATGCTAAGCACATGTGAGCCCAGAAGAGCAGACACAGGTCCCACGGCTGCCTTATGTCAACACACCAACACATCAGTGACAATGCATGTGAGCTATAAATGGCTGCCACTTGGCTTCCACCCTCAAAATCCCCCAGGAGATACCCTCTTATGGCCCATCCTGACTGGAACCACATAGGGAAGAGATTCTGACACATTGCAAACCACGTCACTATGGCTGTGTAATAAATTACCCTAAAATTCAGTGTTGTAAAACAGCCATTTGTTATCCTCATGTATTCAGAGGGTCAGGAATTGGATGGGGCATAGCAGCCACGGCTCACCTCTGCTCCATAATGTCTGGGGTCTTGAAAGCTAGGGGTTGGAATGATCTGAAGACTGTTTACCCACAGGTCTAGTGGGTGATGCTGGCTGAGGCTGGGTTCCCAGCTCCTCTCCACGCAGGATTCTCCATGTTTGGCCTTCCTCAGAGAATGGGGACTGGGTTCCCAGGGCAAACATCTGACAGAGCGCCAAGTGGAAGCCACATCGCTTTTATGACCTAGTATTGGCAGTAACATAGTATCACCTTCCCCACTTTGTCTTGGTTGGAGCAGTCCCAAGCCTCACTCAGGTTCACTGGGAGGAAACACAGACCCCACCCCTGAGTGGGAAGATAGACACTTGCATTTTAATAAGAGACTGTGGGGTGACATATGTGTATACATGCAAGTGTTGTTGGAAACACAAGATGCCATTCTACATGTGCCAATGTGATCATCCCACATTATAGGGAAAACCATCCCAGTGTCATTTTGTTTGATCCAGGGAGTGAGAATTCTGACTTACCCTGTATCTCCTGTCCCGGCTTGGCTCCCTAATTTTCAGTAAGGCTTCTATGCCAAAAGAGAAGTCTGCACTGACCTTAGGACTTCTAATGCCTGATAAAGAAGAGCATTTTTCCTGATCATGCTGGCAAGTTCCTGGGGAACACTCTGATTGGTCTAGCTTGGGCCATGTGCTCATCGCTGAACCAATCACAGTGACCAGGGAAATGGAGAACTCTTATTGGTGCCTCCTGGGGCAGGCTGGTGTCATAGTCAGATTCATCCCCACACACCGACAGAGCAGGGATTTTACTGAGGTTCAGGAATGTCTCCAAGATGAGGAGATGTGGAGCAGACCAAAATTATTTCACTTTACCACCCAAAGGAGAAAGATGTACTCATGCTAATATTTCAGTCATCAATAGCTAATAACTTATATTTTCTGATTAAATTTTTATGTGGATATCCAGATGATTCACTGTAAAATAAAATAGCCAATCAGTTTAACTCCAAAGGAACTCAAGGGAAAAGACTCCTTAAGTAAATGTATGGAATACTATTAAGTATCACGAGGGAAATTTTACACTAACATTAGATGTAACCTAGTCAGTGCAGAAACATCACACCTCACAACCCCAGGCATCAGCTCAAAAACTTGGCCTGGGTGTTACTCTGCATTAACAGAGTACCATAGACCGGGCAGCTGAAACAACAGACTTATTGTCTCACAGTTCTGGAGGCCAGAAGTCTGAGATCAAGGTGTCAGCAGGGTTAGTTCCTTTGGAGGCTGTGAGGGAGAATCTGACCATGCCTTGCTCCTGGCTTCTGGTGGTTTACTGGGAATCTTTGGTGTCCCTTGGCTTGTAGAAGCATCACCTCGATCTCCGCCTTCACCTTCACATGGCCTTTTCCCTGTATGTGTCTCTGTTTCCTAAGTTCCTCCTATTATAAGGATACCAGTTATAATTTATTAGGGTCCATCCTAATGACCTCATTTTCACTTGATTATCTCTGTAAACTCCCAATTTCCAAAAAAGTCCATATTCTAAAGTACTGGGGCTTAGGACTTCAGTATATCATTTTTTTTGATGCAGGTGGGTGGGGGACATACTTCAACCCATATAAGCCTGGTTTCATGTCAAATATTTTAAGTACACTTAAAATCTACTTGCTACTCCCTAAAATTCACATCTTATGGAATCGTCTTAGCAAAGACCATTATTTCCTTTTGGAACACTTCTGCACTATCATTAATAGTCATCTTTCTATGAAAGCAAAAGCTAATACTTCCTCAAATATTAACACAGTATGATTATTGAATATTTCTTGCTTATTTGGGTATTCTTGTATAAGATATTACATAACATTTTCCTCTATCCACAAGAACTAGGAATGGCCGAACACAGTTCCATACCTGAAACCGAAGAAGCAAACATTACCTCTGTCAGAGACAAGCTAATATTAATCATTATTGCCAAAGTAAGAAGAAATGTCCTGTCATTCAAAGCAAACTGGTCAGGCAACTTAGTCAAGTATAATCAAATATTTGGAGGAAATTCTAGAGTGTTAGAAAACTATATCAACATGAAAAGTCTTGGAGTACTCATTGGCTTGGAGGAAATAAGTATGAGGCAAAGTTTATATGTCATTTTTTTCATGATTGTTTAAAGTTACATTTTTCTGTAGTCAGCAAAAAATAGTGATTTATTTCATAAGTGGAAAAAGAAAGCTATAATCTGTCACTAGCTCACCTTTGTAATTGGATCCTTAGCTGGTGCATAGTCTCGAAAATGGAGGTTGAAGTCCCCTCTATTAACTGTTAAAGTCTGGACTTGTGTATGGTTTCTTGTTCATTAAACTCGTAAATCCCTTGGTTAGAGGCTGCATCTGTGAATTATTGATTGGCCTTAAGTTTACCTGGACTTTTTTGGGGAAAAAACAGAGTTCTAATCCATAGAGGACAAAACTATTTGTAACTTTCAGCCTTAATTTTTCCAGTCATTCCATGGGCATGCCCATATTTACCTTATTAAGAGAGTGAATTCCAATTTTCAAAGTATTAACAAATAGTCTTTCTCCCCATCAAAGTATCAAACACTTTCCAAGTAAGAAGAAAGGCTACAATATTTAGGGACAATACAGAATACTAGGTTGCTGGAATTCAAATTCAAAAGGCTTTCCTCTATTGTCCTTTTATTGGTCAAATAGGGATGGAGAGAAAAGACAAGCCACATTCAATATGATTGTTAATTTTCTGGGGTGTGATAACAATATGGTGGTTATATAAGAGATTGCCCTCATTTTAAGGAAGTGCATGTTGTAGTACTTAGGGATGAAATGTCAAGACATTGGCAACTAACTTTCAAAAGATTCAGTAAAAACCATAATATATATTTACATATATTAAAATTTGCAATTGTTGAGCTTAGAATTTAGATCCTATTTTCCCACTTTCTGTATATTTGGCAATTTTTATAACAAAATGTTGTGAAGGAAAAGAGATGGTGACAATGGGAAACGTTTTCTTCTTCTGGTAAATGTGTCGATTAACACTCATCCTATATCCACACATCCAAGGTTCAACTCATCACATCCCCTCAACACCCCAAAAGAACATATTAAGGCTTAAAGCCCTTGGAAATATTGTTGGGAAGTGAAAACATTTCCGTTTATATTTTCAAATTATTGCTTACTTGATGGAGTGTTTTGAGGTTTAAATGAACTATTTTGAGTAAGGTGCTTAGGACAATACTTGGCACAAAGTAAGTACCCAATGCAAGATGGCTGCTGTAAACTGTAATTGCCTACAAATACAATGCATGCTGGTGGCCTGATGCTAGCAGTTAAGTGCCACAAGTGCAGTTCTACCAGGAAATTAAAGGCATTGGTAGGAAGAAAAGACCCCTACTGGCTCTGGTGAATGGAGAAGGTGAGACAGAGCTGGCAGGACGGGGGCTTCCACCAGCAGGGAGGTTAGAATTCAGAGATGTGGAAGGGATACACATGCTCTCTCACTCTCTTTCAGTAATTCGAGAAATAAAATAAATCTTCTATTAAAATGTGAATTCTTAACTGACCCTACGCTGACCCCAGCCTAAAATGGCATGAAGTGCCATTACTGTGATGAACACTTGTCAGAGTTAAGCAAGGACACTTTGAGCCAGAAAAACTACTCCTTTAAAATGTTTGTTGACATTTCATTTAAAATGTCTACCTTTCTTTACATAGGAAACTTCAAATTTCCTTTGCAGAACTTTAAGAACAGTTGTGATGTAAGCCATATCATACTGATCGGCTAAGACCCTACTAAACAAAATAGGACTACGTTTTTACAATGAATATACATGGAACATTCCAAGGTAGAAATACTCTCCATGTGTTATCTCCTTTGAGCCTCCAGAACTCCTGGTGGCAGTCAGGGTGTGAGCCTAGCTTGTCTCTTTCTACACCCCACACTTTCTTGTGGAGAATTTCGTAGGGAAAGTCAGCACGTGCATTTCTGGAGCCTCACTCTTGAAACCGCCAGCTGGAACCTCTGGAGCACAATTATAATCCAGCCAGGAGATTCCACCTGGGAGCCATATTAGCTGAAGAACCTTGTGTGAAACTTTCAACATTTCAGAACCTCAATTTTCTTATCCTTATTTACCACCCAGATTATTACGTTGATCAAAGAAGGTGCATGAAGGCACTTGGTGAATTTTAATACACTATATGAATGTTATTGGTATTGCTCTAAATGACCAATTCTCTAAAGAACTTACAGAGGAAAACTTAATAAAGAGCAGTGAATAGTTTCACTCTCCAACTTGACATCTAATACAGACCACCACTTACTAAGTGCTAGCTATGGGCCAAACTCTGGGCCCAGCTTTTTCATGCATTATCTCGATCTAACCTTCAGAACAATGCTACAAAGCGGGCATGATTGCTATTCCCATTTTACAGATGAAGTGTACAAATACCCCACCCAGGACCATGCATCTTGGATGTGGGAGCCAGGCTTTTTGCCCTCAGGTGTGTGCGTCCAGAGCCAGCCGTCTCCCCTGCTGTGCTTCCTGCAGGGTTTGCAGTCCCTGGTTGTGCACATGGGTTTGTAAGAATATGGTTAAATTTACTAAATCACATCTCACAGAATTGTCTCTCCAACCACCTCAGACGCACAGGCAACAAACACGAGGTGCTGTGCACCACTGTGGTTGTGTGGTTACTTGGTGCACAGCATCACTAGGGCAAGAGATAACTGCTATACCAGGGCGTTCCAACATGCAGCCAATGGGGAGAATCATTACCTGGTTCATCTCAAGTGTCCTAAACACAGCTCCTTCTTCCCCCAACACATTGGCTAATTCATACCCCACCATGTCCCTACACATACCCACCATTCAGGTTCTTGGTCTAAAGGTCATGCCATCTGGAAACATCTTCCCTGGTGCCCTCCCCTCCCAAGTCCCCTCCAGTTCCCCCTCAGAGCAGCTTTAATGCTCTTCTCCTGTCCTCCCAGAGCCCCAGATACTTTTCCCAATAAGCACTTCTCCCAATTCATGTTTAGCAGATGGAGAAAAGCTTTATTCTTAGGAGGTGGTGGGAGTATTGAGAGTCTGGCTTACTCGGAAAAGGATTCTGCTAAGTCAAGAGGCTGGATAATAAAGAAAGGCAAAAACCAGAAGGGGGGGTTAGTGAGAATGGTTAGAAATGACCCAACTCCGTGTTTGTTACTCTGCAGAAGAAGCATTTAGGAAAGAAGGAGGTGGAGGGAGGGGAGAGGACCTGAATGTAACCATCACTAATAACTATCCCAGGCAGAATGCTTTACAGTTTGCACCATGACTTCTAGGCACAAACTCTCAATGAATATTTAAACATGATTAGAACTACCTTATTACCTGTGTCCTTCTTGATTAATTGGGGGAACAGTTCTACATGCCGATAAGTGTCCTGTGCTTATATGTGCACTAGAGTCATTCATCTAGGACAGTGCCACATCTAAATCCAATAATTTGAAATGACAGAATGTAGTATTACTTGTAAAAGAAATTGTCTGTTATATTAAAGTATCACCAACTCAGACCTACTAACAAAGCTTATTATTGCGAAATACATTTCCTGGGATACCTTGTTTTTATCTATAGATAAGATCCACTTGCAATTACCTTATGAGTTATACATGTAAATGTAGTGCCTAAAATGTTTGGCGACTGGATCTTGAATTTGAAATTTGCCCCTTGTATTGAAATATTGACATTAGCTTTAAAGAAAGTGTTTGCTAAATGAAAGAAATATCACTTGAGTTCCAGTCTAAATGATTACAAATTTTAAACTGATGAAGCCTAAGTGAATGAGGCATGTTTGCTATCAGAGGTCTTGACTTTCCATAAATTATGATTTAGATTATCAGCATAAAATATATAGATGGAAAATTATACTCTTTATATACTCTTTATATATATAGGTACAAACTGTGTACCTATATTCATCATAAAAGCTGTTCTAGAATGTCCACAGAGGGCCTGTTAGTAATAGTCCCAAACTGGAAACCACCCAAACTGTAGAATAGATAAATAGAGCTATTCCAGAATATTTGCCTATTCTATTAGCTGTCTAGTCTATTACAATATATTATTTTATATATAATAACATTGTAATAAGGTATGCTGTATTACAATATAGTATTCTATATATAATCATAACAGTATTATAATAAGATAACAAATTCCACACAGTGGAATATTGTGCAGCACTGAAAATGAACACCCTACTACTGCATTCTACAACATGGATGAGCCTCCCAAACATATTTTTGAGCAAATGAACACAAGAGACTTCATGTATAAGAAGCATGAAAACAGGCAAGGCCTATGTATGCCGTTAGAAGTCAGCCCAGAGATTACCCTTGGAGGGAGTGGTGACTGAAAGGGGACATGAGGGGTTTCTGGAGTGTTGGAAACTTTGTTTCTTGCTCAGAACACTGAATATATGGATGTGTTTCATTGTTGAACATTTACCAGGTGGAATTTTTCTGTACCATGGTATACATCAAGAGAAGTGTTTTCTTTTTTAAATTGGGATGAAAAAATAATACTCAGATCAGAGGAGTACAGAGCCTGCCACAGAAGAAGGTGTTTACAGTCCACTGTCATTGAAATTGCATTAGAATTCTGTCTGATAAAGAACAAATTCAAAATAAAACACTACAAACAGATGCTAGAACTGCCAGAGGATCCAACACACTTTAAAACGCTGTGTGTGTGAGTGTGTGTGTGTGTGTGTGTGTGTGGTGGCAGGTAAATTAGGAGTTTGAGATTAACATACATACACTACTATATGTAAAATAGGTAACCAACAAGGACCTACTATATAGCACAGGGAACTCTACTCAATATCTTGTAATAACCTATAATGGAAAAGAATCTGAAAAAGAATCTATACCTGTATAACTGAATCACTGTGCTGTACACCTTAAACTAATGCAACATTGTAAATCAACTATACTTCAGTAAAATACAAAAAATACCAAAACAACAACAACAACAAAAACCACTGCAGAATGAAGAGACTGCTCATCTGGCTTTGCCAGGCATTATGGAGTTAAAAATGCAGACACACCTGAAGGAGCTGAGTGTGGAGGGCAATAGAAATCGCTCTGGACATGGTGATGTGCTTGAGGTCCAGGGTGAAATTCTGCATTTGCAAGTTGCACGACCACAGGCAAATCATAATTTCTCAATTCCTCACCTGTCAAATGAGGCTAAGAATACCTACCATACAAGCTTGTTTAAAGGATCAAATGAGAGAAAGTGTGGGAAACATTTGTTGACTGCAAGGTACTATACACATGGAAGTTACCAAGTTAGAGTGGTGTTTTTTCAGCATCTTGTTCAAAGCAGGCACAAAATACTGTCACTCCTGGCCACAGTGAGGCTACAGTCTGAACATAGGGGTGTGTTTTTATACTTCAAGTCAAAATGATTCATCCAGAGCAACCCAATACCAGAAATTGGAATGCTGTTTCCAATGTTTATTAAACTTTTATCTAAAACACAAGATCTAATCATTCAAAACAACACCATTTTGTTTAGTTTTTATTTAAAATAAAATTTTTTGTTTTTGGCTGAGTCGCATGGCTTGCAGGATCGCAGTTCCCTGACCAGGAATTGAACCCGGGGCCCCGGCATTGAAAGCGCTGAGTCCTAACCACTGAACCACCAGGGAACTCCCAAAAGAACACCATTTTAATTCAGAATTATCTCTCATAATCCTTCAAAGAAATAAAAGATTGCTTCATTATCCAGTGTTCTAAGACCAATATTATCTCTTTGTGATCAGCTATGGCTTGCACTTTTCATCTTTATGAGCCCTTCCTTCCAGTGTATATGCACCTAACTCTAATGTGGTCTAACTCGGGATCCACAAATATAAACTTCACATAGCATTTCACTTACCTCCGAATTAAAGTTATCGCTCTAGTTCTAAATTCCTTCCTCCAAAACAATATTGTTTGTTGAATTATTGATCTTATTTGGAAAATTAGAATATTAGCTTTCAATTCCTTTACATTAAAATGCCATTTGTTCATTTGCATTAAATAGCTGGTATTATTGGCCCACTGAGAATTAACTTTGCTTCTAGCTGTTACTAATTATTAACATATTTTTATCCTTGGCCTTCAAGTATTTGTTTTGGTACCCTACTTTCCTAGCTGTTCCAAGTCATAAGTCATCAGGGAGCAAGCAATTAAACTACCAGATTGCCCTAATGGCATTCATCCTGAGAGATCGTTCATATTATGAATTAGAGTTTGTGTTTTAACAACTGGTAAAGACCAATCTGTTAAAATATTGAGAATTAAAATGCAGAGACTTCCTGATTTTATGTATGAATATCCAGAGTCTTCTGCTTGACGTTGGATTTCTGGCATTGGAGAGACCTGGGGACGTCCATTTCTTCCTCAAAAGCAGAGAAATCCTGGGTAAATATTACAAAATGTTTTAGAAGTACATAGTCAAGTTCAAACGTAAGGGAAATTTTCTGGTGTTGCCAGAAACTGTTAGGGCGCTCACACAAAGAAATGCAGGTTTGGACAAGGGCCCTACCAGCTGAGGGCCAGAGTATTAATGCCCACGTGGGGAGACACTGGTAGGGTCTTAGACCCTGGGGAGCTAGAAGTAGCTGAAATTTCTAGCCCTACATAAACCCAGCACCTTTGTAGGCCTTCTGTCTCCATCATAAAGTCATTCTGTTATTCGAAATGGAGTAGGATTAGTTATATATGGCTGTGTAACTAATTACCCCAAAGCCTCTCAGCTTAAAACAACAAACATTTATTATCTCACAGTTTCTGTAGGTCAGGCAACTGAATGTGGCTTAGCAGAGCCCTCAGACTCAGAGTCTGAAAGATCAGACTGAAATCAGGGTGTCAACCAGGGGTGGGTTTGCTTCCAAGCTCACTCATGTGGCTGTTGGGAATATTTCATTCCTCAAAAGCTGTTGGCCTGAAGGCCTCAGTTCATTGCTGAATACTGGTCAGAGGTCTCTCTCAGATCCTCGCCACTGAGTCTCCCTATAGGGCAGCTCGCAACATGGCAACAAGCTCCCATCAGAACAAGCAAACAAAACAGTGAGAGAGGGTAGGCATAATGAAAGCCAGAACCTCTTGTAACCAACCTCAGAAGAGGCATCCCATCATTTTTGCTACATTCTGTCTGTTTATTAGGTCCAGGTCATGCTCAAGGGGTGGGATTTACACAAGGCTGTGAAGACCAGGAGACAGAGATGGTTGGGAACCATCTTAGAAGCTGTTTAACACATGGTTATTGATCTGGACCCATATGTTCTTGTCCAGGAGTGAGTTATTAGAATATAGAACTTTGGAGGAGAGATCGTGCAGACCTAAGATTCAGAGCTCTAAGGCGCGCAACCCAGCTGGTATTGGTGTTTCTTGGGGTAATGCTGACACTGGTGGTGTGAGAAGAAGCTAGAAGCTAGAACCACTGCCATCACTGGGATGATGAACCATTGCCAAGGTGATGCTTCAGGAGTAGTGAGCAAACAGGAAGTCTATTCTCTCTCCTTCTGCCTCCCACTCTCACTCTGAGCCCCTTATTGGCAAAAGCTGAAAGAGAGGAAGATGGCAGAAGGGAAACATGATTTGCAGAATCCCAGCCCTGGCATCAGAAAATACAGTGTAGAAGGAGCAGGGCGAAGGCTGAGATCCCGCAGCTGAATAACCAGCACAAACAGCAAAAAGGACTATCTTCCTACTGGCCCAAGAAGGTGGAAGAGGCTTCTCTCTGCCTGGGGATCTGTATGGAAAACAAGATTAACGTCTCCTATGAGATATCAAAACAGTAATTTTGTACACAGCATAGACGTGGAGTATGAATTTATGCTATCCACATAATACAGGGATCTCAACAAATAAAAACAAAAAATCCCAGGTAAGTGAACCCCTGTGGTTCCCAGCAGAAGCAGATGCAAAAACCCTCTTTAGGGACGTTTATATAACTCAGGGCATATGGGCTTCCTACAGAAAGAAAGAAATCTCCACTAAAGATGAGCTCATTATCAAAATTAAAAAACCGAAGAGGAAATGGTTCACCATAATGGGATTCAATGATCACCAAAACAGAAGAAAAAAAAGAAAGAAAACAGAAGCAGCCCAGTCAAGGGCTTGAGAGGTTAGAAGAATCTTTAAGAGATTTTAAGTTCATCTGTGAAAAAGAATAACAAAGATCAAAAAATAATCATAATGAAAGAACAAGAAAACATGAGGAAAAAGAGGCAGATTTTTCTAACAGTTAAAATAGGACATCTAGAGGAGAAAAATATGTCAATTAAAACTTAAAACTCAGTGGTCAGGTTAAATAGCAGATTAGACAAAACTGAAGGGAGAATTAGCCAACTGAAAGCTCTAGATCTAAACAAATTATCCAGAATGTAGCACAGAGAGAGACAAAGAGTTATTTCTTAAAGGGGGTTCCTAGTTAAACATGGCACCTTCAATATAAACATTTATCACCCTCCTTCATGAAATTTCCCCTAAAGTGGTGGTGGTAAAAAGAATGCAGAGGGACTTCCATGGCGGTTCAGTGGTTAAGACTTAGCACTTCCACTGGAGGGGACATGGGTTCGATCTCTGATCAAGGAGCTAAGATCCCACATGCCACAAGGTGCAGCCAAAAAAAAAAAAAAAAGAAAGAAAGAAAGCAGAAACTCAAAGGACAGACAGAATGGGAGAGTAGTGCGGTAACAAAATGTTAGTAGTTAACATTTAGCCCAGAAAAAGCTAAAACCTAAACTGGCAAACCTAAAATGGCAAAGCTGGAAAGCAGGCTGATTCATGCTGCAAAGATCTGGTACCTCTGAGGGCAGGGGTGCATGTAGAACTCCAAACAGAACTGGCTGAAAGACTGAATGAGAAAAGGTTGGGACCAGTTCCCCTCTCATTCTGTAGCAGAAAACTCTGAGGAGAAGTTGAACTAGACAGACTCTGGACTCAGCAAAATTCACCTCTATCATAGACAAGGACCACGCTAAAAACTGACAAGTCAGCAAAATTCTGCAAATTGCAAGATGAGCCCTGGACACTTTCTGCATTTGAGTTTGAGAACGTTGGCAGCCACTGTCTACCCCTCAGACAGGCAAGTGCAGGACATCCCCTTTGGGAGACCGAACAGCTCCAAAGAAAACATCTATTTTTAATATAAAATACTTTCCTCCAATGCCTGGTAATTTTTAAGCTAGCTTCATATTAAGAGTGAGGATTAATAAGTTGATTGGGGTCTTCCCTAGTGGTCCAGTGGTCTAGTGGTCCGTCTTCCAATGCAGGGGACGTGGGTGCAATCCCTGGTTGGGGAATTAAGATTCCCACATGCTACAGGGCAACTAAGCCCACTGGCCACAATTACTGAACTCGTGTACCTCAATGAGAGAGCCCGCAGGCTGCAAACTACAGAGCCCATGAGCTCTGGAACCCGTGCACCACAACTAGAGTGAGAAGCCTGCGTGCCACCACTAGAGAGAAGCCTGCACGCCACAATGAAGAGTCCGCACCACATCGATAGATCCCGAGTACCACAACTAAGACCTGATGCAGCCAAAAATAAAAAAAAATAAAGTTCACTGGAAGCTCTATGGACTGAAAAGAAAAAGAAAAGAAAGAAGTGAAAAGAAAAGTAAAGAGGCTCTGAGGAAACATAGGCAATACTTAGAAGAAACAGAAAAAAGAAGCAAAATAAAAGTATAAAATCTTCAGAGTTATAAGAGAAGACAGCACATACATTAAACAAAAACAGGAGACAATTAAAAAAGGAACAACTGAAGAACAAAAATAATCTCTTGGAAAATAAAAATATGATGGTAAAAAGAAAATTTTCCATGATGAGGTTGAAAGATAATAGAAGAAAGGGGAGTGATGACAAAGAAGGTGTAAATGAGAGCTAATTCCTCATCTTCTGTAGTAAAAAATCAGTAGATGATATCCAAATCTGAAAAATCAATAATAACATTAGTATGTTGTAGTAATACAGAGGTGAATGTCAGAAGAAGCAAACAAAAGAGTTGAAAACAGTTGTGTCTGGGAGTTGGAATCTAGTGTGAGCCAGGGACTATTCTATCTGGTCATAAGTCTTTTAGAACTATTTGACTTTTAACCATTACATATGTATTACTTCAACAAAAATAAAGTTAAAACTATATATGTAGAAGATGCCGGAAGAGTAAGATGCAGAGATCACCTTCCTCCCCATGGATACATCAGAAATACATCTACATGTGGAACAACTCCTACAGAACACCTACTGAATACTGGCAGAAGACCTCAGACCTCCCAAAAAGCAAGAAACTCCTCACGTACCTAGGTAGGGCAAAAGAAAAAAAGAAAAAACAGAGACAAAAGAATAGGGACGGGACCTGCACCAGTGGGAGGGAACTGGGAAGGAGGAAAGGTTTCCACATACTAGGAGCCCCTCCACTGGCAGAGACTGCAGGTGGCAGAGAGGGGGAGCTTCGGAGCCACGGAGGAGAGCATAGCAACAGGGGTGCGGAGGGCAAAGCGAAGAGATTCCCGCACAGAGGATCGGTGCCGACCGGCACTCACCAGCCCGAGAGGCTTGTCTGCTCACCCGCCGGGGCGGGCGGGGCTGGGAGCTGAGGCTCAGGCTTCGGTCGGAGCGCAGGGAGAGGACGGGGGTTGGCAGCGTGAACACAGCCTTAAGGGGTTAGTGCACCACGGCTAGCCGGGAGGGAGTCCAGGAAAAGGTCTGGAGCTGCTGAAGAGGCAACAGACTTTTTCTTCCCTCTTTGTTTCCTGGTGCGCAAGGAGAGGGGATTAAGAGCACTGCTTAAAGGAACTCCAGAGACGGGCGCGAGCCGCGGCTAAAAGCACGGACCCCAGAGACGGGCAGGAGACGCTAAGGCTGCTGCTGCCGCCACCAAGAAGCCTGTGTGTGAGCACAGGTCACTATCCACACCCCCCCTTCCTGGGAGCCTGTGCAGCCCGCCACTGCCAGGTTCCCAGGATCCAGGGACAACTCCCCCGGGAGAGCGCATGGCACGCCTCAGGCTGGTGCAACGTCACGCCGGCCTCTGCCGCCGGAGGCTCGCCCCACACTCCGTGCCCCTCCCTCCCCCCGGCCTGAGTGAGCCAGAGCCCCCGAATCAGCGGCTCCTTTAACCCCGTCCTGTCTGAGTGAAAAACAGACGCCCTCCGGCGACCTACACACAGAGGCGGGGCCAAATCCAAAGCTGAGCCCCTGGGAGCTGTGAGAACAAAGAAGAGAAAGGGAAATCTCTCCCAGCAGCCTCAGGAGCAGCGGATTAAATCTCCACAATCAACTTATGTACTCTGCATCTGTGGAATACGTGAACAGACAACGAAACACCCCAAATTGAGGAGGTGGACTTTAAGAGCAAGATTTATTTTTTCCCCTTTTCCTCTTTTTGTGAGTGTGTATGTGTATGCTTCTGTGTGAGATTTTGTCTGTATAGCTTTGCTTTCACCATTTGTCCTAGGGTTCTATCCGTCTGTTTTTTGTTTTTAATTTTTTTTAAAAGTTATTTTCTTAATAATTATTTTAATAACTTTATTTTATTTTGCCTTACTTTATTTTATTTTCTTTTATCCCCCTTCTTTCTTTCTACTTTTTCTCCCTTTTATTCTGAGCCGTGTGGATGAAAGGCTCTTGGTGCTGCAGCCAGCACTCAGTGCTGTGCCTCTGAGGTGGGAGAGTCAACTTCAGGACACTGGTCCACAAGAGACCTCCCAGCTCCACGTAATATCAAACGGCGAAAATCTCCCAGAGATCTCCATCTCAACACCAACACCCAGCTTCACTCAACAACCAGCAATCTATAGTGCTGGACACCCTATGCCAAACAACTAGCAAGACAAGAACACAACCCCACCCATTAGCACAGAGGCTGCCTAAAATCAAAATAAGGCCACAGACACCCCAAAACACACCACCAGACGTGAACCTGCCCACGAGAAAGACAAGATCCAGCCTCATCCACTAGAACACAGGCACTAGTCCACTCCACCAGGAAGTCTACACAACCCACTGAACCAACTTTAGCCACTGGGGACTGACACCCAAAACAATGGGAACTACGAACCTGCAGCCTGCAAAAAGGAAACCCCAAACACAGTAAGATAAGCAAAATGAGAAGACAGAAAAACACATAGCAGATGAAGGAGCAAGATAAAAACCCACCAGACCTAACAAATGAAGAGGAAATAGGCAGTCTACCTGAAAAAGAATTCAGAATAATGATAGTAAAGATGATCCAAAATCTTGGAAATAGAATAGAGAAAATGCAAGAAACATTTAACAAGGACCTAGAAGAACTAAAGATGAAACAAGCAATGATGAACAACACAATAAATGAAATTTAAAATACTCTAGAAGGGATCAATAGCAGAATAACTGAGGCAGAAGAACGGATAAGTGACCTGGAAGATAAAATAGTGGAAATAACTACTGCAGAGCAGAATAAAGAAAAAAGAAAGAAAAGAATGGAGGACAGTCTTAGAGACCTCTGGGACAACATTAAACACACCAATATTCGAATAATAGGGGTTCCAGAAGAAGAAGAAGAGAAAAAGAAAGGGACTGAGAAAATATTTGAAGAGATTATAGTTGAAAACTTCCCTAATATGGGAAAGGAAATAGTTAATCAAGTCCAGGAAGCACAGAGAGTCCCATACAGGATAAATCCAAGGAGAAACATGTCAAGACACATATTAATCAAACTGTCAATTACTAAATACAAAGAAAACATGTTAAAAGAAGCAAGGGGAAAACAACAAATAACACACAAGGGAATCCCCATAAGGTTAACAGCTGATCTTTCAGCAGAAACTCTGCAAGCCAGAAGAGACTGGCAGGACATATTTAAAGTGATGAAGGAGAAAAACCTACAACCAAGATTACTCTACCCAGCAAGGATCTCATTCAGATTTGATGGAGAAATTAAAACCTTTACAGATAAGAAAAAGCTGAGAGAGTTCAGCACCACCAAACCAGCTTTACAACAAATGTTAAACGATCTTCTCTAGGCAAGAAACACAAGAGATGGAAAAGACCTATAATAACAAACCCAAAACAATTATGAAAATGGTAATAGGAACATACATATCGATAATTACCTTAAATGTAAATGGTTGAAATGCTCCCACCAAAAGACACAAACTGGCTGAATGGATACAAAAACAGGACCCATATATATGCTGTCTACAAGAGACCCACTTCAGACCTAGAGACACATACAGACTGAAAGTGAGGGGATGGATAAAGATATTCCATGCAAATGGAAACCAAAAGAAAGCTGGAGTAGCAATTCTCATATCAGACAAAATAGACTTTAAAATAAAGACTATTAGAAGAGACAAAGAAGGACACTACATAATGATCAAGGGATCAATCCAAGAAGAAGATATAACAATTGTAAATATTTATGCACCCAACATAGGAGCACCTCAATAAATAAGGCAAATACTAACAGCCATAAAAAGGGAAATCGACAGTAACACATTCATAGTAGGGGACTTTAACACCCCACTTTCACCAATGGACAGATCATCCAAAATGAAAATAAATAAGGAAACACAAGCTTTAAATAATACATTAAACAAGATGGACTTAATTGATATTTATAGGACATTCCATCCAAAAACAACAGGATACACATTCTTCTCAAGTGCTCATGGAATGTTCTCCAGGATAGATCATATCTTGAGTCACAAATCAAGCCTTGGTAAATTTAAGAAAATTGAAATTGTATCAACTATCTTTTCCAACCACAACGCTATGAAACTAGGTATCAATTACAGGAAAAGATCTGTAAAAAATACAAACAAATGGAGGCTAAACAATACACTACTTAATAATGAAGTGATCACTGAGGAAATCAAAGAGTAAATCAAAAAATACCTAGAAACAAATGACAATGGAGACACGACGACCCAAAACCTATGGGATGCAGCAAAAGCAGTCCTAAGAGGGAAGTTTACAGCAATACAATCCTACCTTAAGAAACAGGAAACATCTCGAATAAACAACCTAACCTTGCACCTAAAGCAATTAGAGAAAGAAGAACAAAAAAATCCTAAAGTCAGCAGAAGGAAGAAATCATAAAGATCAGATCAGAAATAAATGAAAAAGAAATGAAGGAAATGATAGCAAAGATCAATAAAACCAAAAGCTGGTTCTTTGAAAAGACAAATAAAATTGATAAACCATTAGCCAGACTCATCAAGAAAAAAATGGAGAAGACTCAAATCAATAGAATTAGAAATGAAAAAGGAGAAGTAACAACTGACACTGCAGAAATACGAAAGATCATGAGAGATTACCACAAGCAACTCTAGGCCAATAAAATGGACAACCTGGAAGAAATGGACAAATTCTTAGAAATGCACAACGTGCCAAGGCTGAATCAGGAAGAAATAGGAAATATGAACAAACCAATCACAAGCACTGAAATTGAAACTGTGATTAAAAATCTTCCAACAAACAAAAGCCCAGGACCAGATGGCTTCACAGGCAAATTCTATCGCACATTTAGAGAAGAGCTAACACCTATCCTTCTCAAACTCTTCCAAACTATAGCAGAGGGAGCAACACTCCCAAACTCATTCTATGAGGCCACCATCACCCTGATACCAAAACCAGGCAAGGATGTCACAAAGAAAGAAAACTACAGGCCAATATCACTGATGAACATAGATGCAAAACTCCTCAACAAAATACTAGCAAACAGAACCCAACAGCACATTAAAAGGATTATACTCCATGATCAAGTGGGGTGTATCTCAGGAATGCAAGGATTCTTCAATATGCGCAAATCAATCATTGTGATACACCATATTAACAAACTGAAGAAGGAAAACCATATGATCATCTCAGTTGATGCAGAGAAAGCTTTCAACAAATTTCAGCACCCTTTTATGATAAAAACCCTCCAGAAAGTGGGCATAGAGGGAACTTTCCTCAACATAACAAAGGCCATGTATGACAAACCCACAGCCAACATCATCCTCAATGGTGAAAAACTGAAACCATTTCCACTAAGATCAGGAACAAGACAAGGTTGCCCACTCTCACCACTCTTATACAACATAGTTTTGGAAGTTTTAGCCACAGCAATCAGAGAAGAAAAGGAAATAAAAGGAATCCAAACCGGAAAAGAAGAAATAAAGCTGTCACTGTTTGCAGATGACATGATACTATACATAGAGAATCCTAAAGATGCTACCAGAAAACTACTAGAGCTAATCAATGAATTTGGTAAAGTAGCAGGATACAAAATTAATGCACAGAAATCTCTGGCATTCCTAACACTAATGATGAAAAATCTGAAAGTGAAATCAAGAAAACACTCCCATTTACCATTGCAACAAAAAGAATAAAATATCTAGGAATAAACCTACCTACAGAGACAAAAGACCTGTATGCAGAAAATTATAAGACACTGATGAAAGACATTAAAGATGATACAAATAGATGGAGAAATATACCATGTTCTTGGATTGGAAGAATCAACATTGTGAAAATGACTCTACTACCCAAAACAATCTACAGATTCAACGCAATCCCTATCAAACTACCACTGGCATTTTTCACAGAACTAGAACAAAAAATTTCGCAATTTGTATGGAAACACAAAAGACCCCGAATAGCCAAAGCAATCTTGAGAATGAAAAATGGAGCTGGAGGAATCAGGCTCCCTGACTTCAGACTATACTACAAAGCTACAGTAATCAAGACAGTATGGTACTGGCACAAAAACAGATATGTAGATCAATGGAACAGGGTAGAAAGCCCAGAGATAAGCCCATGCACATATGGTCACCTTATCTTTGATAAAGGAGGCAGGAATGTACAGGTGAGAAAGGACAGCCTCTTCAATAAGTGGTGCTGGGAAAACTGGACAGCTACATGTAAAAGTATGAGATTAGATCACTCCCTAACACCATACACAAAAATAAGCTCAAAATGGATTAATGACCTCAATGTAAGGCCAGAAACTATCAAACTCTTAGAGGAAAGCATAGACAGAACACTCTATGACATAAATCACAGCAAGATCCTTTTTGACCCACCTCCTAGAGAAATGGAAATAAAAACAAAAATAAACAAATGGGACCTAATGAAACTTCAAAGCTTTTGCACAGCAAAGGAAACCATAAACAAGACCAAAAGACAACCCTCAGAATGGGAGAAAATATTTGCAAATGAAGAAACTGACAAAGGATTAATCTCCAACATTTACAAGCAGCACATGCAGCTCAATAACAAAAAAACAAACTACCCAATCCAAAAATGGGCAGAAGACCTAAATAGACATTTCTCCAAAGAAGATATACAGACTGCCAACAAACACATGAAAAAATGCTTATCATCATTAATCATTAGAGAAATGCAAATCAAAACTACAATGAGATATCATCTCACACAAGTCAGAATGGCCCTCATCAAAAAATCTACAAACAATAAATGCTGGAGAAGGTGTGGAGAAAAGGGAACACTCTTTCATTGCTGGTGGGAATGTGAATTGGTACAGCCACTATGGAGAACAGTATGGAGGTTCCTTAAAAAACTACAAAGAGAACTACCATATGACCCAGCAATCCCACCACTGGGCATATACCCTGAGAAAACCATAATTCAAAAAGAGTCATGTACCAAAATGCTCATTGCAGCTCTATTTACAATAGCCAGGAGAAGGAAACAACCTAAGTGTCCATCATCGGATGAATGGATAAGGAAGATGTGGCACATATATACAATGGAGTATTACTCAGCCATAAAAAGAAACGAAATTGAGTTATTTATAGTGAGGTGGATGGACCCAGAGACTGTCATACAGAGTGAAGTAAGTCAGAAAGAGAAAAACAAATACTGTATGCTAACACATATATATGCAATCTAAAAAAACAAACAAACAAAAATTGTTCTGAAGAGCCTAGGGGCAGGACAGGAATAAAGACACAGACCTACTAGAGAATGGACTTGAGGATATGGGGAGGGGGAAGGGTAAGCTGTGACAAAGTGAGAGAGTGGCATGGACATATATACACTATCAAATGTAAAATAGGTAGTGAGAAGCAGCCACATAGCACAGGCAGATCAGCTCTGTTCTTTGTGACCATGTAGAAGGGTGGGATAGGGAGGGTGGGAGGGAGGGAGATGCAAGAGGGAAGAGATATGGGAACATATGTATATGTATAACTGATTCACTTTGTTTTAAAGCAGAAACTAACACACCATTATAAAGCAATTATACTCCAATTAAGATGTAAAACAAAACAAAACAAACTATATATGTATACATATACCTGTGTGTGCATGCATAGGAATCACATAGCATAAAATGAGAAGATCCAACATATGTCTAAAATATCGTTTCAGAAGGAGAAATAGGGAAAATGGGAGGGATACAATATTTTTAAAGATATTGGCTAAGAACTTTGCATTTTTAAAGAAATACATGCTGTTCGGATTAAGGAAACTCTTTAAGTCTCAAGCTGTGCTTGCTTGATGAAACTGTTATGTAGGTTAAATGAGCTAATACTTATGACGGGATTAGAAGAAGCCCTGTCACAGAATAAGCTCTCAGTATATGTCAGTATCACTATTTCTTAATATGCAATTGAGACATTCCAGGATCCTTAGGGTCCTGGAAGAAGAATTGAGGGGTCCATGTGCCCTACCAAACTGTAATGCCTTAAAGGGCACCACAAAAGCCTTATTAGATTTTACTCATATGCATGTCGTTATCTAAGTCTGACAATTTAGTTTTGCAGGTGTAATAACATCAGTAGGTACCATTTATTGAGCGCCAACTGCGTGTGACTCCCTGTATTTTACATGCAGCATCTTATTTAACCCTCGTGACAATCCTATGCAATGGGCACTATCAGGATGCCCATTTTACAGACGAGGAACCCAAGGCACAGGGAGGTTGATTAACCTCCCCCGAAAGATAGAGAATAGCAGATCCAGGGTTTGAATCCAGGTATTCCCAGCTCCAAAGTTAACTTCTCTAGAAAAGGGTTTCTCAGCCTCAGCACCACTGGCACTCTGAGCTGGATAATGCTTTGTTGTGGGGCTGTCCTGTGCATTGTAGGATGTTGAGCAGCATCCCTGGCCCTGAACCACTAACTCCCCCATCCGATCATGACAAATAAAATGTCTTCAGACGTTACCAGATATCCGCTGGAGGTGAACAATCCCCTGGTTAAGAGCCACTGCTCTGGATCATCTTCCTGTATCCCCAGACGAGAGGCTACAACCATCTCCTTAAATCAGCAGAACAGAGCTCAGGAAATGGGCTCAGGTGTCAGGACAACAGGCTCTGTTATCTACATGGGGCTCTGAGTCTCTCCGCACCTCAGTCTTCCCCACTTTAAAGGGAAAGTGGATTGGATGTGAGCTGAGGGTTCTATCACCTCTGAAGTCACATGACCCCCATACAACCCGGAAATATTTTTGAGTGTGGTGATCCAAAAGTGGTATGTTTTTACCAGTCAGAATGGCCATCATCAAAACGTCTACAAACAATAAATGTTGGAGAGGGTGTGGAGAAAAGGGAACCCTCCTACACTATTAGTGGGAATGTAAATTGGTACAGCCACTATGGAGAGCAGTATGGAGGTTCCTTAAAAACTATAAATAGAATTACCATATGACCCAGCAATCCCACTCCTCCACATATATCCAGAAAAGAAAAACACTCTAATTCAAAAAGATACATGCACCGCCATGTTCATAGCAGCACTATTTACAATGTCCAGGACATGGAAGCAACCTAAGTGTCCATCGGCAGATGAATGGATAAAGAAGATGTGGTATATATGTACAATGAAATATTACTCAGCCATAAAAAATAATGAAATAATGCCATTTGCAGCAACATGGATGGACCTAGAGATTACCATACTAAGTGAAGTAAGTCAGGCAAAGACAAATACCATATGATATCACTTATATTTGGAATCTTAAAAAGAGATATTAATGAACTTATTTACAAAACAGAATCAGACTCACAGATATAGAAAACAAATTTATGGTTACAGAAGGGGAAAGGTAGGAGGGAGAGACAAATTAGGAGTTTTGGATTAACAGATATACACCACTGTATATGAATAGATAAATAACAAGGACCTACTGTATACCACAGGGAACTATATTCAAAATCTTGTAATGAACTATAATGGAAAAGAATCTGAAAAAGAATATAACTGAATCACTTTGCTGTACACCTGAGACTAACACAATGTTGTAAATCAACTGTGCTTCGATTTTAAAATAGTGGTATGTTTCTGAGGCACAAATTGCAGCTGCCTACTCTACCGTGCCCCCTGGTTTGAACGACTCATTAAAATGGCCCCATAATGGGAGCTCCCGGAAGGAATGGCCAGTGAAGACTGAGAGCAGCTTGTTTATCCTCTCATTTGTAGTCCAGTCAATCGGCCATGTATCTATTCCATGACACTCTACCAATTTACTCAATATGCTGCGGTATCCAGAGGGACACGGAGCAATACACAGTACTGCAACACGTGATTCTTCTCTGAGGGAGCACAGAATTACTAGAGAGTTCTAAAATAGAACCATTCGCCTCTGCCTGAAATGAGTAGATATCTCATTTTTAAACAACATGAGTTCTTTTGAAAAACTTAACTTGTTTTCTAAAAGAAAATCTAAATTTACCTGTTTTTCAGCAGAACTTTGAGATTCTCAAAGAATGAAAATGCAGGGTCCAGTTACACAGTATCTAATATCTGTACAGCACTTTTAAACCTATGACCATGTTTTAGTACGTACTTTTTATTTTCACAACAATATCAAATTTGCAGCTATTACCATTCTTAGATGAAGAGACTTAGGCACAGGCCGCTAATTGCCACAGATGACATGACAGAATACTGCTGAGGTCCTTCCATATCGGGGTTCTCACTTCAGCGGTGTCCATTACCCAACAAAGAACACATGTTGACCTGAAAGGGCAACTTCTTCACACGTTCCATGGCGGTCTGGTCCCCATTCATTTTATGTCAAGTTTTGAGGCTCTGCAACTCAACAGAGATAGGGGAGAATAAAAGGCTTGGGAAAAGTTCAAAAGCAATGGACTCCATCTGAATTTGAAAAATGGAACCTAACAGAGGAAACTTGGAAAAAGAGGAATGGGGAAGACAAGGCAGAATACAATTGTTCATACAAAATCAGAATTTTTTAAAAATCCAACTAGAATTAATCAAATTTAGACCTGAATTAAAGCAATGAAAACTTGAAAGTTTGCAAATAAGGTCCCATTAAGCCCCCTGCGGAGTTGCAGCTGCAGGATCCTGGGTAGGATTCACAGGGCAAGGTAGAAGTAGGAGACAGCTGATGACAGGTGACGACCTCCAAACCTTGTTTAAAGCTTCCCAAATCATTACCCTCCACCCTCTCATCTCTGCTAAGCTACTCTCTGTACAGAGCTTTGGCAGGGAACCTGGCCCGCAGTTTTCATTTTGCCCTTGCGGACATTGGAAATAACCTGTTGCAATTAAAAAAAAGTCAGGATTGGAAATCAGGAGACCTAGTCCTAGACCTGCTTCCACTACTGACCAGCTTGATGGCTCTTGACAAGGCATTAAACCCCTGGGGGCAGCGATTCTCCCTTGTGGAATGACTGTATTGAACTAGCGGAACTTTAATGTCACTTTTTGCCTTGAACTTCAATAAGCCAGTCCAGATGAAGAGAAGATAGTTAAATCCCTGAAGTTTAACTGAGATCCCTAGAATCTCTAACTTGTCTTTTCTCCCCGTTTCTGTCCAAGCAGTGTCTTCAGTTCTCATTTCCCCATTAAAATAGAGTAGAGCTGATTCCAGCATTTGTACTTTGTCAGAAAGCCTTTTATACCAAGCTGTTGTCTCCCATTATATTTATATAACAAGTCTCTGAGTCTACAGTAGCCCAGATGAATGGAGTTGCAGCCAAAGCCAAGAGGAGAGATTGAATATGTAACAAGAATGTCCTTTCAGCTCTTGCTAAGCCTTGCCCTGTGGATAACCTGGCTAGAGTCATTTCAGAAAGTCTGGGAGTTTGGGTCAAAAGAGGGAATGTGGAGGCTTGCCTCCTCCACCGCGCACCCACCCCACCTCCGCCTTTCCCTTCTCTTCATCCCATTTCTTCCTAGAGGGAGGCCCAGGAGGATAGCACGTGTGGGCAGAGGTCTGGGGGTCTTCTTGCCATTGGACCCTGAGCCTGCAAAGTACATCATCCCTGGGGTCCACACATTTGGGAGACTCTGCACACCTCTCAACACACGCAGGAGCCAATTGCGTGTAGAATGTTCCATCGCAGACAAGTAAAACCTGTGACAAGGTAGATCTGACATACTATACCTAAGAGTTATTGGGGCTTCATGATAATTAGGAATAAACAATAAGAAGTCCATTGGTCTGGTTTGTGAATGAAATCTATTGCCTGCTATATCAGTAAGCAAAGGATGTTGCAGCCATCAAGCCATCACATTACAGCCTTCCCAATGGTGAGCCCCGAGGGAACTCAGGATGAAATCAGGCTGCCCAGCATCTAAAGCAGTCAGCGGCTGCAGCCACCCCCAATAGTGCCCCCTGAGGAGACTTGCACAGGATACTGGCCCCAGGGAGCTGAGGTGCACATCAAAGGAATGATTTCAGTGAGCCCAGACTCTTGCATCTTCCCATACACAGAAAAGCGCTAAATTCCTTAACTTGAGATGTCTGTTTTTCCTTAATTAGCAGTAACCTTTTGATGTTCCGACTACCTGGTCTTTGTTATAGAAACTCCTGTGTATCCTGGCTCCCTCTCTTAACTCTTTGGAGCAGCCTCTCAGAGTGATCTGAGATGCTGGGTCCCAGGCTTAAGTCCTCAGTTTTGTCTGCCAAATAAAACACAATTCTCAACTTTTAGGTTCTGCATTTTTTTTCCAAGTCGACACAGTTGTGTCTGGGGGCTTTTCACTTTGCTGGCCCCTGGTTTCTCCGGGTGACAGTCTTCCCTGCTCTTTTGTACTATTGAATTCTAGTACCTTGCTCGCACTCAGTCTCACACCCCCAAACACACTCAGGGGATTTAACTCTGTGCAACAAGAGTTTCATTCTCTTGGAAATCTGTGTCTTCTGCTCCATGAAATTTCCTGGGTTCTGTCCCAGACCCCCAGTTTCACCCTTCACATGTCCAGATTCCCAGAACTCTGCCTTCACGTCCTTCCTCTTCATCCTTTTACCTGTAGCATCCCTAATCGCCCCCTCAGGTAAGGTATCCACCACCAGCACAGTGAGTGTGGGCTTTGACTAGTAGATAAATGAAAAGGAAATAAGGAAGCTCAAGAAAGGGAGAGAAACAAAGTCTCCAAACATCCAGAGATGCAGAGGACTTATCTTCTCTGATCTTCTCAAGGCCACTCCACTTTGACATCTCTTATTTTTCTTCTGAATACAGTGGCTAGAAGTAAACTGAGAAAATATGTAAAATAAGAACACAAGAATAAGTACCAAGAACACGAAACTGGGACTCCAACTCTAGAATCTGATGATTCCTTGGAAAACTGTTTCTAACAGACGTGTGTGTCTGACCTTTGAGATCCAGAAGGTCAGACACACCATGACATTTAAAGCACCTCTCGCTGTGTATGAAATGTTCATCCCCATAGGGAGGGGAGGAGAGGATGCAAGTTACAGCCCAGATCAGGGTAGATTGATCTGCAGGAAAACCAGGAAGCCGGAAAAAAAGAGAAGGGAGCTGAAATTTCGGGAAGGAGCTTTCTTCACTAAAAAGTCAAGTAATCGGGCTTCCCTGGTGGTGCAGTGGTTGGGAGTCCGCCTGCCGATGCAGGGGACACGGGTTCGTGACCCGGTCCGGGGAGATCCCACATGCCGCGGAGCGGCTGGGCCCGTGAGCCATGGCCGCTGAGCCTGCGCGTCCGGAGCCTGTGCTCCGCAATGGGAGAGGCCACAACAGTGAGAGGCCCGCGTACTGCAAAAAAAAAAAAAAAAAAAGTTAAAAAAAAAAAAAAGTCAAGTAATCAAATCCAGCTTAACAACACAGATGCTACAGGCTGTGATCAGAAAATTTTAAATAACCAGCAAACAAGACTTCCTTCAAACATGGGTTTCTTCCTCCTGCTAGAAATAGAATAGTCAGTGCATCTACTCTTACAGCAGGAGACGAGGGGGGAAAATAAAGGAAGAAAAAGTGAATATCCAAGAAAACATCCACATGCTGTGATGCCTTAAAATAAAGCAAAAATATTGACTCTGTGTATTAATCAAGGAGGAGCAGCCACATGCAGTTTCCCAAAGAAGAAGTAGTTATGGTTACTGCACTTTGGAAAGCCGGAGTGGAGGGAAGTGTCACTTTAAATAACTGCAATTTAAGCAAAACAACAGCTTAATAAAGTGTCAGCAGCTCCCTCACAGTTTAAAAACAGATGGGCTTTGCTACTCAGGAAGAAAGAATTTTTCGACGTGCTGAGATTTGGAGAGTCTGTCATTGCCCTTTACTGAACCATTAAAACTCTGAAAAGCAGAAATAATGATACAATTTCCATTTCACTTCAGAAACTTTGGTGCTGTATGTTTCATGTGGTCAACAGTACAAAACCATCATCATTTTCACATTATTATACAGAGAACAGACAGTTATATATTTGCAAACTTTGAATTAGCTAAAGTATTTTTTTACAATCTTTTCATCTTTTTTTTTTTTTTAAAAAACATAATCTCAAGACTTTATTGTCTTTGGAATGAAACAGGATACGAAGCTGAGAACTGGATCACTTGGTCCTTTCTCTTCTTATCTTTTCCCAGTTCAGGATGTTTGCCTCTCTTAAGAGCCAGCGTTCTCCTAGACCTGCAGTTGGGCTCAATGCATTCAAGCCTCAGCACAATCTTCTTGGTAGTTTTAGGCTTTTTCTGGAAAATCAGTTTAGTCTGCCCACCGTAGCCGCTCTGCCTCTTGTTATAATGGTGCTTTCCCTGGGCACACAGAGAGTCCTTGCCCTCCCTGTTCTGAGGGATTGGTGCCTGCCATACTTCTTACAGAAAGTCTGACGGGTTTTAGGAACGTTCACCATGTTTACGTGAACACTGTTGTCATGGAAAAAAAGCTTTTTATTTTTTCCTGATCGAATACTCAGGATGCTAACAAAATAGCTAATATTTCAACGTCAGACCTATGAATACTGTATGTGTGTGTGCATGCACAAACGTGCGCCCACATGTGTATGCATGAGTGTGTGTGTGTGTGTGTGTATTTCAGCTCTGCAAGGTATAGCTTTCCTTCCTGCCACAGAGAGGGTGGGCATCTCCTTCCAGGATGTCCAGAATTTTTCTAGTTTTAGCCATGGAAAGTTCCAGTTTCCTGGGAAATTCCTCTATCCTAAGCAAACCAGGACTGTTATTTATGCTAGTCACAGGAGACTTTACCTCAGTGCTGTCAGATGCTACTATAAATTGCTGTAGAGTCTTTTTTCCTTTCTTTTTCAAGTTTATTGAAATATAATTGATACATAATATTGCGTAAGTTTAAAGTGTACACCATGTTGATTTGATACATTTATATACTGCAATGTGATCACCACCAGGGTGTTAGCTAATACATACCTCAATCACATCACATAATTGCTATTTCTTTTTTTTTTCCTGTGATGAGGACACTTAAGATCGACTCTCTTAGTAACTTTCAAGTATGTGGTACAGTATTGCTATCTATAATCACAAAGCTGTGCATGAGATCCCCAGAACTTATTCATTTTCTAAAGGGAAGTTTGCACTTTTTGACCAACATCTCCCCGTTTCTGCCATCCCCTAGCCTCTGGTAACCACCATTCAATTCCATTTCTATGAGTTTGGCTTTTTTATATTCCACATATAAACAAAATCATACAGTATTTGTCTTTCTCTGTCTGATTTATTTCACTCAGCATAATGTCCTCTAGGACCATCCATACTGCCCTCAAAATATTAAAACTGGAACTGCCATATGATCCAGAAATCCCACTTCTGGGTACATATCCAAAGGAAATGAAAACAGGATATCTGAGGTCCCTGCACTCCCCTGTTTACCTTTTGTGATAACCATAGCAAAGAGCCTTTTTCTTGATGGAAGGGCCTGGTGCCTTAAGGAAGCTGTGAGAACCCATTTAAACCCTGATCCTAATGTAAGAAGCTTGGCATCTGCCTTAGTTTCCATTTGGAGCTGGAAACCAAATCATTGGAGAAGGAATATGTAGTTTGTAAAACCTGTCCTGCAAACAAACCTAGGAGTTACCAAGACTTCCAAGGGTTCTTTCATCACAAGCCCTGCAGGATATTTAAGAGGAGGGACTATAACATTCCCTCAAAAAGGTAGAAGCAGCCCTGGCCAGTTCAGGAGACCTAGGTTCTTAACCTGGTGCTGTTCTGACTAGCTGTGTAAACTTGAGTAAGTCTCTTCGCCTACATGGTTGGCTAACCAACTGCTTGACCAGTCAGCTGGCAGGTTGGGCTGGGAGTCCTCTTCCCAGATATCTGACTCTCATTGTTACCCCTTGCCAGTTACATGATATTAACCCTGCCCCTCTCTAATAATCTCCATATGCTTGTGTGTCCCAGCGATTGGGCAACTTGAGGTAAAGATATAGACCTTCAATAGGACATATTTCTTCAGGCTACCAATAAGTTTCCGTAGGGATGATAAGGTTAGGGAACAACAGTTTTCTAGAACATTTACTCCTCTAATAATCAGGATTAACATTTCTCCCCAAATTCTGAAACCAATTAGAATTTCTACCACATGGAAGCTAGTTACTAAATGACACTACACCCTTGTGTTTAATTACTAGTGAAAAGAGAACAATATGGCATCATTTAATCGAAACAATAGAAAGGACAGCTTTAAGTGATAGAAGAACTATGGTGGGGTTTTAACCTTAAAATAGAGAGATCATACATAGCTTTATCATAATGTTGTATACTTCTTCCCATTACAATTTGACTCTCATTTTGGGGTTATTAGCCCCATCATGGCATTTTATTTAAAAAATAAGCTTTTATCACACCAACATAGAAATAAGAAGACAACACTGTTTTCATTGCATCTGAGCGTCAATGTTGCAGATCCCAAGGCAACAAAGCTTTGTCCCAGAACAAATTTGTCTCCCTCACTTTTGCTTTGTGACATTGGAAGGAACCATCAACAAGTCCAATACTTTCTATGTTCACACTTTTTGTGTTAAAGGAGGAGTAGGTCAGTAAAAATTAATTAAAAGACCTACTTAAGCAGAAAAGAGAAATTTACTGAGCAATTTCCCACTTCTTGGTGAAAACCTCATCCCAGGCAATAGTTTCTCCTGAGCAAGTGGCTTTATTTCTGATTTAACAGTGGGGTATTTCTTAGCTTCTGCATCCCATCTGCATCCATTTTCACAATGACTGAACAAATGCAATTAGCTTGCAGTGAGCCAAGTAATAGTTTTCTTAAAGGATTGGGAACACTTTCTTAGACTCTAATATGCATGGACATCTGCCCCAGGTTCTTTCAGCCAGGCTCCCATTCGTACCAACCACATGTCTTTTCCTAGTGCACCAAGGCAAAAGCTTTGTTGCAAGAAAACAATACCAGGGGATTGAAGAGCCAGCTGAGGGTGTGGATGGGGAGAAGCAGGGCCTTACTGCCATTTCTAGCTGGTAAAATCTACACAGAAAGAAAGAAAACTAACACTCATGGCACGCCTACTGAATGCTGGGCATTGCACTTATGCTTTTACAAGCATTATGCCAATGGTCTAGAACATCGGTTCCATCAGACCAGAGACCTCATCTGCCTTGCCCACTACTGTATCCCCAGTACATATGAGAGGCACTCAAAGAATATTTGAAGACCCCTAGGAGTCATCTCCACCCTCATATTTGGTAGAATCCAATGTAGATATCTTCTCACTGTCGGTGGTCTGGGAAACCAGCTGGCTTCTCAGCAGTCATCACACCTAGGAATCCTCTGAAAGCTTGAAGGTAGTAACTCCAAGACTTTCAGAGTTAAAAGAACTTGGAAACATTTTCATGGATACCTTTGATTCACTGTTCAATGCAGAGGCCATAGTGAATAGTGTCTGAATGACCACGTGTGGATAAAAATATTTGAATGAGACAATCTAATCTTGAAAGGGGCCCTCCACCTTCACTGATTAAATTAGCTAACACTGTTCTCTAAAGTTACTGGTCATCCAGTATTCTTCATCTGTATTTCTTCAATATTTGTCTTCAATAATAAATACTTGAGAGTCTGCTATGTGAATGTTACACACTCTACCAGGGACGGTGGGTTTTACAAACTGAAACAGACATGACCGCAGTTGACCAACTGGCCAGCATTAAGACTCCTGCATGCCAGCCCACTGGTAACTATATTTAATCAAATCTAAGATATGTTAAATGTACGAAACATCTTGATTTCAGAGATGGTATAATGTGAAAAATGGTATTTTTACCTCTACCTGCATTTAGTTCTGCTCTGTTCTTTCTTCTATCGCTGTTGTGTTACCACTGACCCACACATAGGAATGAAGAAATCTGAAAGTGCATGATGGTTTAGGGTGGAAATGGGGCTCTTCTCATGGTAACAGATGTTGTAGTAAATAGACTACCCATTGAACTCTATTTCAAGCCTCAATGTCCTTCTGTTACCACAATCTACTATATCACTTTCATCTGAATACACATTTTGCAAACACAGAATTTAATCTAAATGGGGATTGACAGTAAAAATACATTTTTAGTGGCAAAGTAAAGCGATATAAGAATTGAAAAAAACTAGATTCTTATGCTTGTATACTCTTCGGTTGATCCATATTTAAATTCAACTGCCACTGATTAAAAAAGAATTCTAATTTTTCATAATTAGTGTAAAATGATTTGGCGGGCTAAAATCTGCATGCTTCAAGTACTTTATTCTCAGTAGAAATTTTCAATGAGTTCATATAACAGACATATCCTGAGTCTCATTCCAGAAACTGACACCAATATCTTATGTTTTTGTAGCCCAGAGGAACTTGCCCAAACAACTTACTTTTTAAAAAAGAAATTAACAGTAATTTTCCTTAAAATCATTTCTCTTTCCAGTTCCTTTGGTGGAGAGGGTGAGTTTTCCATTACTAAGTAGAGTTTTCCATACAACTAAATCAAGACTTCCTAATCATCACGATTTCTAATGCTGAATCTTGAAGAATTTTTAGTATACAGAAACTTGATCAGCAAAGTAACCATAGTTCCCTGGAAATGTTCCCTTCTGTAAATTTATCACAGCAAACACACTCAAACAGAAAAGCAAAAGGCATAAATATGAAGTCCCTGAACCAACAGCCTCCCAAAGGGAAAGGATGGGTGCTGGGTTTCATAGCACCTGGCATATAATAGGCTTTTAATAAAGATTTAGTTTTTGAATGAATGGATGGATAGAAGGATGGATGAATGGATGGATGAATGGCTTGCATCACCACGTAAGAAGAAGCTATAATAAGCAAAGGATAATAGTTCCGGGACTATAGAGCATTAAAGAATAGCTACAAGAAACCAGTGAGGGGATCCACTGGCTTAACAGGATGCATTATCTGAGATCAAGTTAGCTAAGACGGAGGTTGTTCTTTATTCCCAGAATGAGTCATGGATTTATTCTATCCCGTAAGGCTAGAGAGATTCTGCGTGTTCACACAGAGCAGGGAGGCTAACTCCAGCAGAATATGGACAGGCTTTCTAAAGTGGGATATTTTAAGAGCTTCAGAGCCCAGTTACTGCTCTGTTGGCTTCCCACTGTGGACTCTGCAAGACCCAAATAAAGTTCATGCGGGTTATTTAGAAAATTAGATGATTTCGTGTATCGTTTCTTGGAGATTGCACAGTCCGTAGATGAATTGCAACAGAGGTAGGTACCAAATCCTTGAGTTCTCAGTCTGCACCCAGAGCTGGCTCTTCTAAAACATAATGCTTTCCTGAGTCTCTAGCAAGAAGGCCAACGGTTTGACAGATGGACTCTTCTTGAGTCCTGAAAATAACTGATATGGTGGCCAAAGGTAAACAGAACAGTCATTTGACTCCATACTTGCCATCTAGCCTTGTCACGTGTCCTAATCAAAGCCAGAGGGCAGAGTCCGATGGTGAACATTTCTGCCATCTGCTGCAGAACCCCTCCCCCGTCCCCCAGTGAGGGGTGGGAGGAGAATGCAGCCAGGAGCCACCTTGCTTTGACTAATTCTAAACCACAGCAGCTCAGTGGCAGCAGAACTGCTGAGCTGGGTTTTACTTCGCCTCAGGTGTCACTGGCAACACTGTCAGTTGAGCAGGGATCGCTGCTGAACCTTTATTTCTGGCAATGAGGCGAGAAATAGCAAAGGCACAGCTGGATCTTATGATCACAGGTCGGGTTTGCAAGGCTTAGGGTTGGGGAGGGAGAGAGTCATCTTTTAATTCACTACCTGAACAGTCAGGCTGGAAGTCAAAATCTATAAAATCGAAGAGGGAATCCCGTATTTTGTCTGCTTCCTGTTCTCAGATGGGGTTGTTCTTTCAAAAGAAAGAGCAGTGTTCCTTTAGGTGAGTTAAATGAAACAAGTAACCCCGCCTGCCCTGAAAAGAAGTAAAAGTCATTGGATTTAAATAATTTAAATACAAATCCTGTCTTCTCTTAATAGCTTGTCTATAAACTTCTTGAGAGTAGGGACCTTGTCTTCTCCCTCTTTTATGTCCCACAGTACAATTTATGGTGCCACGCACAAGGCAGGGAGTAAATAAATCTTTTTGGAATGAATGAAAGAATACAGACTCAACAGAGCTTAAATCTCCATCAGGCAGAAATGTGTAGGCCTGAAAGGAGACATAAAAAACACACACACAGAATAAAAACTTCCGCAACTAGTATATTTGGAAGGAAATACTCTTGTAGATAAAGCAAGGACTTAAGGGTAAGAGCACCGGGGGCAAATCCTGGCTCCACCACCTTCTGTGTGACCATCAGGAAATTATCCCATTTCTTTTTCAAACTTTTTTATTTTTTGCTTTTAAAGAAGTTGAAGTATAGTTGATTTACAATAATTCAGGTGTACAGCAAAGTGATTCAACTATACGTACAGAAATTATCTTATTTCTTGAGCCTGAATTACTGACTTTGCAGGGTTGTCATGATCCTGTGAAGACATAAGTCAGATTGTATTATCCCTCTGCCCCAAGACCTCCCTCCAGTGGCTTCCCATCTCATGCCAGGTAAAAGCCAAAGTCCTGACAAGAACATTCTCCCTACTCTGGCCTCAACCTCGACTTTCTGTGGGAGAAGAACTAAGACAGATCCTATATATTTTGTTGATTTCTTTCATTTATTTCCTGTTTTACTCCTAGAACGTAAGCTCAGTGAGGGCTGAGAATTCATAGACTTTATCCACAACACTTTGAATGGTACCTGGAACTCAATATATATGTATTGGATGAATGGATGAGTTTCTAGCACAGTATCTGGCACATAGGAGCACTAAATGGAGATTTTCACCATGAGTCGGCCCTCTTGCTGATTGTTAAATCTGCAGGTGTGAAACCCGAGCATACGGAGAACCAACTGTATTCTTTGCACTGGACCATTTTACACCAGGGACTAGAGCATCCGGAGATTCTGGTATTCTCAGGGCTCCTGGAACCAACCCCCCGCACAGATACAGAGGAACAACTGTATTCTTATTATCTAGGATCTCAGGAGGAACTAAAGCTACGTACTGCGTGCTTTACATTAGACACAAAAGTCAGTCTTCTAAGAACAAAACCATAAACATATACAGTGAAATGTTTTTATATAATATTTTTAAGAACCCCCCCCCAAAAAAAACCCCAATAAAACGAATAGGAGACACAGACCACAGAGTAAAGAGCAGCTGCAAGAAGAACCTTAAAAGGTAGGGCTTCCCTGGTGGCGCAGTGGTTGAGAGTCCGCCTGCCGATGCAGGGGACACGGGTTCGTGCCCCGGTCCGGGAGGATCCCACATGCCGCGGAGCGGCTGGGCCCGTGAGCCATGGCCGCTGAGCCTGCGCGTCCGGAGCCTGTGCTCCGCAACGGGAGAGGCCACAACAGTGAGAGGCCCGCGTACCGCAAAAAAAAAAAAAAGTAGAAAGAGGTAAGGATCTTCAGTGGGAAGAGTTAATATACAAGAAAATGGAGTAAAGAAAGCAGAGAAGGAAGAGGCTCAGAGAAAGGAGAGAGAGACAGAGACTATTAATTACATATTTTTGCAATGCTGTCTCCACCTTTATAACTTTGAGATGCCAGTTTGAGGATTTAAAAAGCTCTATTTTCTTTCCTTGAAGAGATTTTCCCTAGCACATTGCCAACGTGGCAACTGCATTGATTCCATTCAGTGGTTCCGAAGAGGCATACTTTCTCAGGGATTCAGATTTCAAACATTTTTTTCAGAGTTGCTAATATAAAAAAATCTTCTCTTCATGATTACACATCTGGAAAACCCAAATGAATCACAGGAAGAGCTACTATGATAATAAAAGAATTTAGTAAGGTAGCAATTTTTTAACAAAGAAAAATAAATACCCGTTATATATAATAAACAAAAAACTAGTGAGATATAAAAAAAGATCACATTTATGATAGTGAAAGAGAGAAGACATACATCTTTCAGACGTCAGTCTTACAAAGGAGCGTCTGAAACCCATATGAAGAAAACTGTAAAACACTCCGAAAGGACACAAAAATAGGCAAACAAATGGGAGGACTTTTTTGGGCTGGAAGACTTAAGATCAAAAAGGTATCAGTTCTCACTAAGCCAATGTATGAATTTAATGTGATCTAAATTTTAAAATTTGTCAGTTTTCTTTCCCCTCTGGGCCAGAGAGGTTGATTATAGAGCTCATTTGGAATAACAAGAAAGAAAGCAAAACACTCTGGAAAATAAAAGGAATGAGAGAGAAGGGAGGGTGGGTAGACCTATCAGATATTAAAACACACTATAAAGCTTCTATAATTTAAGAGGTTTTGTATTGGTACTTGAATAGACAAACATGATACAGGATTTTAAAAAATCCAGAAACAAACTCACATGAATATGAAAATTGCATGTGTAGTAAAAACTACATCTTAAGTCAGTAGGGAAAAGATGAACTTTTTCATAGGTGGTATTTGGGATAACTGCATAACCATATGGAAAATTAAAACTTAAATCTTTACTCATGCTGTACACCAGGATACATTGTAAATGTGTATGTTTAAATGTTTAAAAAAAAGATACTAGAAGAAACTATGGGTGAATACTTTTTTAACCTTAGAGTGAGTAAAACTTTCCTAATTATGACTTGAAATCTAAAAGCATAAGCAAAATGATTAATTTGATTATAAGAAAAACACTTTTTATGGGCAAAAAAAAAGCATAAGTAAAGTAAAAAGACAAATGACACTAAGGGAAAAATTCATGCATCAGACAGTCAATAAACCTAATTTATAAAGAGGTTCTACAAATAAAGAAGAAAAAACTCCACCAAAAAGTAATCTAGAAATATGAATAGATAGTTTATGGGAAAATAAATGGACTCACTCTTAAACAAATGAAAAGATGCTCAAGATTACTTTCAGTAAGGGAAATACAAATTAAAATTATTCTGAGACAGAGAAAGACAAATATCATATGATATCACTTATATGTGGAATCTAAAAAATGATAAAAATGAACTTATTTATAAAACAGAAACAGACTCACAGACATAGAGAAGAGACTTATGTTTACCAAAGGGGAAAGGTCGGGGAGGGATAAAGTAGGAGTATGGGATTAGTAGATACAAACTACTATATGCAAAATAGATAAACAACAAGGTCCTACTGTATAGCACAGAGAACTGTATTCAATTCAATAGAAACTAAAATGGAAAAGGATCTGAAAAAGGATCTGAAAAGGATCTGAAAAGGTATCTATCTACCTATATATATAGGTAGATAGATACATCTGAATCACTTTGCTGTACACCAGAAATTAATACAACATTGTAAATCAACTTTACTTCAATTAAAAAAATTATTCTGCCATGCCATCAAATTGAAACACCTCAAATATGATGAGATCCCTATGTTCCTAATGATATATATAAAAAAAATGTTTTCATTCTTCCCTCTGGAAGATGTCTGTGAACCAATTCATTAATGTGAAAATTAGTAAACAAAGAGAAAGAATCAAGCATTTATCCTGTCTTCCTTAAGTGATTGTCCTTCAGTCTAGTCAAACAGGTGATAAAGGGAACTTTTGCTTAACAGAACCATTCCAGCTAATGAATGAGGAATTATGGAATTTATATTTCACCATTTTGCAACCCCTAATGGATTGGCAAAAATCTAAAATTTGACACATGTGCTTCTCATCTACCCTATCTATCCCACTTCCGGATCTAACCCAATGATACACTGGCAAAGATTTGAAAACCCATATTCAAAAGGCTATTCTTCACAGCACTATTTTTTTTTTAATTTATTTTTGGGTGCGTTGTGTCTTCGTTGTTGCGCGCAGGCTTTCTCTAGTTGCGGTGAGCAGGGGCTACTCTTTGTTGCGGTGCGGGGGCTTCTCATTGCGGTGGCTTCTCGTTATGGAGCACGGGCCCTAGGTGTGCAGGCTCAGTAGTTGTGTTGCACGGGCTTAGTTGCTCCGCGGCATGTGGGGTCCTCCAAGACCAGGGATCGAACCCAGCACCCAAGTAGCAGCCTTGCCAAATAAACCAAATCTGAATCTGATCATCCATCTACCTATCACTTCATAAGAAAGACAGCAGACAGAGGGACAGGTTAAACGTCACAAGCGGGAAAAATCAGCAAAATCTAGACTGCTGGAAACCCTACAGGATAAACACCCAGTCACGTACGCAAGCCAGTGCAGGGAAAACAAAGGATGAAGACAGACATAAGAGAGTTGTCATCCAATGCCCTGCCGGGGCCATGTTTGCATCGTGATTCAAACAAACAGATGGAGCAAAACCATAGAAATGTACAAGACAACCAGAAAAAGGGAAGCCCCACCTGGGTATTTAACAAAATGAAGGCATTCCTATTACTTTTGTTTGGATGTGATGATACATAATATATAACACACACATATACTTTATTTTAAATAAAGTTGCTCTAAAACCAGCTTGTGTAGCAATCTACCCAGTATACTACATTATTCTTTTTCCGTTAATCTCTAGCTTGCCTCCTGGCACCTGAGTCCACGTCCCTCCATCCTTTTCACGAAATAGGAACAGAGAAAGGTGCCTCCCACGGATGTCTTTACCAACCAAGCCCAAGACTAAAGCGCCTTCAGTCAGAAAGAGATGCTGCTTCCTTTTATTCTTCACGAAGAGGAAAGCAGTTTCTCCCCCATCAACATCAAACAGGGAAGTTGGGAAAACCCATTTGCCTCCCAAGAACCTCCCTCAGAACCTCAGAAATGCCTGCATTTCTGGGGGGGTCCCACTTTTACAAACTGTCCCCTGTGCAAAGCCTTCCAGAAAGTGTGCTGGTCCTTAAGTGGGGATGGAAAGGACCTCTGCAATGACCTTCAGTCCTGCCCTTGGGGTCTGAGATTGCTGGACACAGGATGGTGGCCCGAGAGGAAAGGGGGAGGACTCTGCAGTGGGGACAGCTGGAGGTGGGGAGGCCGCCCTAATCCTGTCCCCTCCCCCATGACACGGAGAAGTTGCTGTTTGTGATCCAGACTCCTGTGCAGTCATACTTCCCGTTTCCACTTCTAATGCTGATCCTACATTGACCTCCTTCACCTTTCCGTTCCCCCAAGGACACTGCTTCTCCCTAATCAGAGACTCTCCTGTCCCCATCCCATCAGAGGAGGGGCGCATCTCTGGCCAGGGCCGCTGCCCTGACCACGCTCCCTTCCTGCCGGCCCGGCCTGAGGCCCTAGGGATTCCAGAAAATCTTTCCCCCTTCCCCCTGGCTTTCGCCTTCTCCCCAGCTTTTCCACTCTTCTCAGTGGTACAGTGTTATTGTGGAGAAAAGTACTTTTCCAAAACGAATCTGTGCTAGGATATTAGTGTTTAACAGCCTTTAGCGTTTTTTGAGAATTGTCTACCCCAGAGGCTGTTTCATCTGAGAAGGTGCCAGAAGAAACCAGTGGCGACGACTAAGATGACCCAACATGGGCACTTGCTCTTCTGTTCTACACGGCGGGGAGGCTGGTGGTGCCCGGCTTGGGTCCTCTTTACCATCGGGTAGGTGCCTCCACCTCCGGGCTGCTGAAAAATGTTGACTGGTGTTAAGGATTGAGTTGTGCCATCCCAAAAATTCCTGTGTTGAAGTTCTAGCCCCCAGCACCTTATACTGTGACTTTATTCGAAATAGCGTCTGTGCTAATGAAGTCATGGGAGGGGCAGTTAAACCAATATGACTGGTGTCCTTATGCAAAAGTCCCCTTTTATTTGAACCCTTAAAGGGGGAAGACAACATGAGGAGATACATGGAGAATATTCTTTTTCAAATTCTTTTCCATTATAGGTTGTTATAAGATATCGAATAGAGTTCCTGTGCTACACAGTAGGTCCTTGTTGTTTATCTATTTTACATATAGTAGCTTGTATCTGTTAATCTCAAACTCCTAATTTATCCCTCCCCTATCACCTTTCCCCTTTGGTAACCATAAGTTTGATTTCTATACCTGTGAGTCTCTTTCTGTTTTGTAAATAAGTTCATTCGAATCAATTTTATAATTTTTTATTATGTTTTAATTTTTTTTAACTTTTTATTTTATATTGGAGTATAGTTGATTAAGAGCGTTGTGTTAGTTTCAGGTGTGCAACAAAGTGATTCAGTTATACATATACATGTATCTATTCTTTTTCAAATTCTTTTCCCAACTAGGTTATTACAGAATACTGAGCAGAGTTCCCTGTGCTGTATAGTAGGTCCTTGTTGGTTATCCATTTTAAACATAGCAGTGTGAATAATTTTTTTAGATTCCACAATAAGTGACATCATATGGTATTTGTCTTTCTCTTTCTGACTTACTTCACTTAGTATGATTATCTCTAGGTCCATCCGTGTTGCTGCAAATGCATTATTTCACCCTTTTTTATGGCTGAGTAATATTCCATTGTATATATGTACCACATCTTCTTTTATTTATTTATTTATTTTTGCAGTACGCGGGTCTCTCACTGTTGTGGCCTCTCCCGTTGCGGAGCACAGGCTCCAGACGCGCAGGCTCAGCGGCCATGGCTCACGGGCCCAGCCGCTCCGCGGCATGTGGGATCTTCCCGGACCGGGGCACGAACCCGTGTCCCCTGCATCGGCAGGTGGACTCTCAACCACTGCACCACCAGGGAAGCCCCTCTACCACATCTTCTTTATTCATTCGTCCATCAATGGACATTTAGTTTGCTTCCATGTCTTGGCTATTGTAAATAGTGCTGCAGTGAACATTAAGGATCTTGATTTTGGACTTCTGGCCTCCAGACTGTGAGTCAATAAATTTCTGTTGTTTAGGTTCCCCCCCATCCCATCTGTAATACTTTGTTACTGCAGCCTGCGTGGACTAATACAGCTGGTAACGCACTACTGGCCCCAACTCCTGAGCATTCTCCTTGTCCTAGTGGAAGTTGCTGCACCTCACCCCATGGCCAGTGACAGTGACGAAGCGTGATATCAAGGGCCAGCCTTCTTGCCTCTAAAGGGACCAACTGTGTGGTATGATTCCTGCTCCAGAGCTCCCCGTGGGATCTGGTCTCCAGTGGAGCCCACATTCTCACCTGCTTCTCCCCCAAAACACATCTCCCCTACCCGTCCTCTCCTGACCCTTCCTGCCCTTGTCCTGAGAGCACTTCCTCAATGAACCCCCTGCATAATGTCCCTGCTTCTGGGAGCCTAATGTAAAATACTCAGCATCTAAGTAAGAGAGTATCTGGGTAGGTGGTACCCACCACCCCTTCTCAGCACAGAGGCAGGTCCTACCCCATCTCCACATCTCCAGCTTGATATCCTTCCTCCCTGAAACCTCATGGCTCTGATAGCTAGGACCCTGGGGCACCCCAGAAATCCAACTCCATCAGGGAGACTCCGGGGACACCAAGTCCCCCTCCCCTCCACTGAGCAGCATCGCAGAGCCCCAGGGAGACCAGCACATTTTATTCCTCTGTTTCCATGGCTCCTTCCCCACGTACATGGCTTCTCAATGCATTTAATGTGCCACCGTGTTGGGGATGCCTGTGGATCATTACAGAGCCTATTCAAGTCCTTGTCAGCAGGCCTCCCAATGTGACAGACAGACGAGGGGAAAAGAAAAAGAAAGGGAGGGAAATCTTACTGTTTTAAGATTCACTAAGGGAAAAAAATCCACCTGTTTTCCCACGAGATTTCACGTCGCTAATGGTTTCATCTCTCAGTTTTCTCTTGCAGTAATGAAAAGAAAGTATTTTTCCCCTCATTTTGCAGGCATTTTGGAGGAGAGGTAATATTTTTGGTTTTGTTTTTTGGTTTTTTTTGTGTTTTTTTTTACCTCTAATTGGGTTCCTCACTCTAATGACGGCACAAAAAGCAAATAGGAAGGGACAGATTATGTAAATCACTTTCCCTTTGATCATGTTTCAGCGCGTCCAAGCCAACCCACACTTACACATGGTTTCCATGTGCACGCAGAGCAGATGGTGTTAAGGGTGTAGGTTTGCACTCAGAAGCCTGCTTGCTACTGAAAACTGCTGCTCCCACAGCTACAAAGCGTCTCAAAGGCAAGGTAATTCCAGAGGAAAAAGAATTCAGAGTCCCCCCCACACCCCCCCACCTTCCGGCCAGCTTTCCGATGCAAATCTTCTGTAAAGTTGTCTCCAGAGATCAAATGTTTTTCTTTAAGAAAAACTTCCAGAATATTCAGGCAAAATTCTACCCTAAGTAGCCTATATTTTAAAATATAGCTGCAATAGCAGGTGAAGTAGTTAAGTCTTTCTTCTATTCAGGGTTTCTCCCACCTAGAGTTTCACATCTTCCTCTGGGTCATCCCAGAAGTGACACAATTCAAATTCGCGTTTCCTATTTCTTATTGTTTTAATGGGCATTGTTTTAAATTTTTGCTCCTAATTTAAAAACAGGATCAAAATACAGAGCAACAAAATTTAAAACAATGTTATTTTATCCCACTCATCTTTGTGAAAATATGCTATTTGTCTACTCATCCTGGATTGAAGATGGAAAGATGAGCGAGATGCAGAAGCTGTGCTCAAGAATTTTACAGTCAAATATTAAGGCAAGAGACTTTCCTGGTGGCACAGTGGTTAAGAATCCGCCTGCCAATGCCAGGGACGCGGGTTCGAGCCCTGGTCTGAGAAGATTCCACATGCCACGGAGCAACTAAGCCTGTGCACCACAACTACTGAGCCTGCGTGCCACAACTACTGAAGCCCACATGCCTAGAGCCCGAGCTCCACAGCAAGAGAAGCCACCACAATGAAAAGCCTGCGCGCTGCAATGAAGAGTAGCCCCCGCTCGCCACAACTAGAGAAAGCCCAGCCCGCGCGTGGCAACGAAGACCCAATGTGGCCAAAGATAAATAAAATAAATAAATAAATTTATTAAAAAACTATATTAAGGCGATAAAAAATACTCTTAAGTTGATCACAGGGCAACATTCAGTGCCTGTCATGAGGATTTTGCACAGTGGTGCGGGGAAGGGAAAGCGTGATCCCACTGAGTTGTGGGTTTGGGAGAGCACACGGCTTAATAAATGTGATTTCAACAGCTAGAGATGGGAGGGGCATGGCATGGAAATGCAAAACTATTTTCCATAAAAGGGACAACCTGTGTGTGCCAAGACACAGAGGCAGGAAATGTCAGGCCCTGTTCACTGCATGGAAACCAGCCCAGTGTGAGTAGATAAGCAGTCAAGATAGTAAAGGCAGATCAGCTCCAGATCGTAAGGTTCCGCGAAGGCCTTGGGGGAGGAAGTCTGCTTAATGCTGAGAGACTAGAATCCATTATAAAGTTTTTGAACAAATGAGTGACTTGATCATAAGTGGTCTGTGTTCATTTCCTAGGGCTTCCGTAGCAAAGTACCACAGACTGGATGGATGGCTTAAACAAAAGAAATTTATCTTCTCACATTTCTGGAGGCTGGAAGTCCAAGATCAAGGTGGCAGCAGGGTTGGCTTCTCCCCTGGGCCTCTCTCTAGCCCCAGATGGTCATCTTCTCTTAGGTTTCTTCACATGGTCTCCCCTGTGTGCACATCTCTGTGCCCTAGTCTCCTCATCCTACAAGGACACCATTCATACTGGATTAGGGCCCACCTTAATGACCTCATCTTAACTTAATCACCTCTTTAAAGGCCCTGCCTCCAAATACAGTCACATTCAGAGGTACTAGGGGTCAGGACTTCACCATATGAATGGGGGGTGGGGGGACACAATTCAGCCCATAATGTAGTGTATGTAAAAAATACCCTTAAAGAGGATGGAGGCAGAAAGAGCAAGTAGTCAGTGGAGTCTGGGAGGCCACTGGAGGCTGGTGCTATGGGTCCAGGGAGAAACAATGAATGGACAGGAATGAGGAGGTTTTGTGAAGATGGATGCTTAGGACTTGGCACTGATGGATGTTGGAAATGTTGGGAGGGAAGGAATCAAAGATAGCTTCATGAAACTCCATGGGCCGGCTTGACATTGGCATGGACCTTTGCGTAAAATAGCTCATCAGTAAACAGGAAGGAAGGGATGGAATAGCGGGAGAGAAGATTTGGGCAGGGACTAGTATGGGAGGCATATTTGCTTTTTTTTTCTGTAATTTTTTTTTTTTTTTTTTTTTTTGCGGTACGCGGGCCTCTCACTGTTGTGGCCTCTCCCGTTGCGGAGCATAGGCTCCGGACGTGCAGGCTCAGCAGCCATGGCTCACGGGCCCAGCCGCTCTGCGGCATGTGGGATCTTCCCGGACTGGGGCACGAAGCCGTGTCCCCTGCATCGGCAGGCAGACTCTCAACCACTGCGCCACTGGGGAAGCCCTTTCTGTAATTTTTAAAATTTATTTTATTGACATATAGTTGCTTTACGATGTTGTGTTAATTTCTGCTATACAGCAAAGTGATTCAGTTATACATATATATAGACATTCTTTTTCATATTATTTTCCATTACGGTTTATCACAGGATATTGAATATAGTTCCCTGTGCTCTACAGTAGGACCTTGTTGTTTATCAAATTTGCTTTTAAGAGTACTTTTGTATTGATTGGCTTTTTAAAAAAAAACATACATGCCAATTCAAAAAATCAAACCAAAAATAAATAACTGTGTAACTTCAAAGTCCTTCTGGGCTTGCTTTTTATATCACTGGACTCTCCCCCTGACTCCTGGGCATGTATGTTGAGGAAAGAAAACATCCAAGAAAACAACCCAGGGAAGAAATTATAGTAGTCAAAGGTGAGGTCAGCTGCTAGAAAGAGAAGACGGAATTCACCAGAAGCACAACAGAGCAGTTATTTAGAGAGAGCCATTTGATGTAAGAAGGATTAACCTTGGACCCTTCCAAGGAGATTGAGTTACTCAAGTTCCACCCGTCTTCCTCCAAAAGTCTCATTACAAGGGGGCTTCAGGCTGTTGACATGATTGAAAGAGATGATACCTATGAAGTGCTGAGCACATCACCTGGTGCACAGTAATTACCCAATATGCTAGCTGTTATCAAGGCACTGATAACATCCTATCTGTTATGTATCCCATTTTGAAGAGCATAGTCTATGAGTCACGTGGACCAGATGCAGTGGTTCTTGGTTGATGCCTGACCATCTCCTTCCTTGCAGCTTCCCTCCTTGCCTGCCATCAGAATCCCAACTGTGTTCAGGGACTGGAAGGCCTTGTGCTTCTGTGGACCAGGCTCTCTATAGTTCCAGTGAGAATCTTGATTGGTCTAAGCCAGTCACTGCCATTTTATTCTCCTTGTGGGTGATGGATTTAGGTTTGGAAAAGGGATGTAGTCATGGTCAGGTGCAATGGAAGGAGGAATCTGCTGGGAAATACCTGCGAAATTATTTCCTACTCTTACAAAGGGGTAGAGATGATGTCATCTGTGTGGTGTGATGGGAATTGTAGCAGCTATCTTTGGACTATGAGGGAAGCCAGCCCAAAAGGACAAACCAAGCCACTGAGGGTACCAGAGAGAGAAGGGGGAGTAAACTGAGTCCTAGATGGTTTTGTTGAGCTGCTGACTTAACCAGTCCTGGCACTGGCCCATCTCAGAACTTCTTTTAAAAGGGTAATGAATGACCTTAACCTTGTTATCTGTCTGTTACTTGCAGCCAAAAGTACCCTAATTAGTATAACTCCCTTTGGTCCACGTGGAAAAGTTCTACTCCTTTTCCTCTGGTGCATGTCTGTCTTCTTCGCCCAGACTAGGGGTGGAGTTTGGGCGTCCCTGTGTGGGGCTCTGTACACCAGCATCCACTACACCAGCAAAGCACACATCCCTGAAACAGCCACCTCTTGGAAGAACCTGGGAAAACAAGTGCAATTTCCTGGTAGCCAAAGCTCACACATTTCACTCCGACTCCCCCCAAAGGTGGACCTTCTGTTCTGAAGTGACTCACACTGCTTTTCCCTGGACTCCTTCCAATGCTTTCAGTATCCTAAACCCCAATGCAGAATTCCAACTGTGGGCTCGTCTGCTTTCTCCAGACTATTTCCTTTGTGTTTGCCAGGCTTCTTTTCTGCTATGAGTCACAATGCTTTGCCTACGTTATCTGCTGATAAAGAAACAAGTCAGCCTCCCCGCCCCGCCACCCTGGGCTGTCTGCCATTTTCCCCAGATCCAGTCTCCCCTGCTGGACCTGAAATAGTAACGACCACAACAATGCCTTACATTGCACTACAGAGTTCTCAACAGTTTACAAAGCATTTCCAACATGCCACCTAATTTCATCCTTGCAATGAGGTATGAGCTAAGTAGAGCAGACAGAATTATCCTATTTTGCAGAAGAACCACATTTAGAGACAATGACTTCTTGGACTGAGGTCAAATGGCAGATACCTGGCACTAATAGAAATCGGACCCAGAATTAGACAGCTTCTCTCCATCTAATTCAATTCCATTCCACGTGTATTTACTCTGTCTTCCCTGTGTGCTCAGCATTTGGGGGCTTGCCTGGGACAACTGTGAGAAGAGGACTGGCATTCCTGCTTAGAAGAGATAGGGGGAGGTCAAACTGATGCCAAAGAGCAGTGCCTAGGATCAAGTCGCCTCTCATTTTGTAACTTTTGTGTCAATTTAATGTGGTTCCAGGAATTTAATATACTCTGCTCTTTCTCCCACTAGGAAGAAGCCCTTTGGTTTGTTTTTTTCTCTTGAACGCTATATTGGGAAATGAAATGCAGGGAGTGGAGGATGTCCATTATCTACAAAGCTGACTGAAGCACATACTTAGCACAGCGAGCAGAGGCAAACGGGGACTGGAAAGGAGAGTCCCACAGGAGGGGGCTCACAGTGGTGGAGCCAGGACTTATTTGATGAGCTGGATAATAACCTAAAAATATTAGCTATGTTTACAAACACTTATTGTGCTCCAGGTGTATCAATTCATTATTGACGAGTAACAAAAAGCCCCCCAAACTGTGTGCCTTAAAACTACAGCCATGTATCATTTCTGAATTGGCTGGACTGGGCTTGGGTGTCCTTGGCTGCCATGTACATGAGTCTGCAATTAGTGGGCAGGGTGCCTGGGGACGGGCTGGTCTACGATGGCCTTGGGCTGGGACAACTTGGCTTTACCGCACATGGTCTTTCATCCTCAAACAGGCCAGCCTGGCCATGTTCTTATAGCAAAACAGAGATGCACGAGAGAGAGACCAGAAGTGCACGGGGTCTCTGGAGTCCCAGGCTCAGACCTGCCCCACGGCAAGGTCACATCCATTGCATTCTCTGAGCCAATGCAAGGCACAAGGTCAGCCCACGTGCAGAGTTGGGGAAACAGATGTCACCTCTTGATAAGCAGAGATGCAAAGTCACCTGATAAGAGGTTTTGAAAGAGGGAGGGGTGCCGAATAGAGGCCCATTATATGTGTTGAATTTTGAGGGCTGAGAGAAATCTGTAAGATTGACAGTCCTTCAACATGGAAAATAATTACAGGTCAATCCTAAGACCTGTTAATGCACGCTGTGTAGGATCACTTAGAAAAGCATAAGCTGAGGCTTCTTTGATGATTACAAGGTCAAGGGAATATTTTTTGGGGTTTTTTTTTGCCGTACGCGGGCCTCTCACTGTCGTGGCCTCTCCCGTTGCAGAGCACAGGCTCCAGACGCGCAGGCTGAGCGGCCATGGCTCACGGGCCCAGCCGCTCCGCGGCATGTGGGATCTTCCCGGACCGGGGCACAAACCCGTGTCCCCTGCATCGGCAGGCGGACTCTCAACCACTGCGCCACCAGGGAAGCCCTTAAGGGAATATTTTTGCATGAGAGAGAGTAGCAGTCCCTGCACCTAAAAGACGAAAGAGCAGTCCAAGAACGGCATCTTTGGTCAAGGTCAGGGATATTAGCACCTCCTGGGGCAGTGCCATTGGGGGAGTTTGGAACACTCACCACATCCAGATGTGGCTCGTGCTCACCGTGTGAAGAGGGCTTTACGCACATTGTTATGTGTCAGCCCCACAGCAGCTAAAAGTAAGGAATATTCTGAGATTTGTTATTGAGTTTTATTCAGCACACTTTTGAGGACCCCGAGGCAGACAGCACATGTCAGTTTCATCTGAGCTGTAGTGGACAAGAACACCTCTTTGACGGAAGCAAAGGAAAAAAAGAATCTGTCGTCTACAATTTGTGTTACACAAAAGCAACATCCTTATTTCCTACCAGGCCCCTCAGAGCTATAGAATACTTTAAGGCTTGAATTCTTCTATTTGAAACTAAAATTAACTGTTAGGAAAATACAACATCTGAGATATGTTTCTGTAATTATCTAAATATCAGTAGTCAAATTTTTAATGGCCTGCTGAAGATCAGACTTGATCTAACACCTACCAACAGTAAACAGGTGGGACAAAAGCATATCTCTCCATGAACCCAGACATGTCAGTGCCCTTGTTCTATTATAAAGAGTGTTTAAAAATAAGAACTGCTACCTTTAGAACAACTGTGGACATGTTCTAAAGGACATGTGGAATCAGTCTGGAGACCCTGCTAAAAGTCGAAAATATATGAAATTAATAAACTTGAAAAGTTCGAACATATTCCCTTTCACAGGCAGGCAGAAAAATGACCGCTGTGCTCAGAAAAAACAAGTGACTCCAGTTAAGGAAAGGACTATAACCGAGGCTTTGTTTGATCATGGCTGAGTTTAAACTCGTTAGAAGAAGCATGATCTGGAAAAGAAGCCAAAGAAGACAGCCAAGCAGGTGAACTGTCAACACCGCCGCTGTTTATTCCCCTTTGCTTTGTTCATCAATTGCCGGACGTTTTGAGCACCTGCTTTTAGGAGGGCATCACCTCAGAGGTAAAAATCTCCGTCTAGCCCTGCAATGGTTCCGAGAGGTTTGAGGGATGGAGGGCAGGGGGACAAAAGGCCTGGCCCCAGCAGCCATGCGCTTTTGGGTCACTTCACCAACGCCCACACTTATGTGGCCTTACATGGTCCCACCAGGCACCTGGGACATTTTTGTGTCTCTTCTGAGATGCGCCCTGTCCTTCTGCAGCTCCTCCCAGTGTCTGAGGGCAGTAATCTCCCGCCACCATCCAAGGGTTCTCATGCACCCACCCCCAGCCCCAGCAGAGCCCAGGGGACACCCTCAGGTGCAGGGAAGCACCCAGGACAGGCCTGAGCTGGCCTGGTTGAGCGTGAATTCCACACCCTGCCTCGGGCGAATCTCTAGTCCCTGGGCTCTAGCTCCCCCGCCCCCCCCCCCCCCCCCGAGCAGAGCCAGGGGCTGGGTCCAAGGATGGACCCCCCTCCTCGGACCTTGCCTGCTGAGTCTGAACAGGGGCTGTCTCCTGGGTGCAGCAAAGTCAGGGCGTGGCATGCAGCAAGAGTTAAAGGCCCCTGTAGAAACGGATTCCTCACCCGGCCTGAGAAGGCAGCATTGCTACGGTTACATTTGAGATAGAAAATTGGTGGAGGAGAGAGTCTCAGAAACTGGCAACTAAACTCAACAGCTGCCTTTGGCCCTTGAGAGACTGAATGGAGATGAGGGGCTGAAACTTCAGCCTCCAGTTCTGCTTCTGACACTTGCTGGCTGTGAGATTTTGGACAAGTTACTTCATGTCTTGGAATCTGTCTCCCCACCAGTGAAATGGGAATAGGAGTTACCTGCCCCAGTGGATCCCTGTGAGGTCTAAGGCTTCTATGATGCATAAAGATTGTAGAGCAATGCAGGCAAACTGTAAGCCCATATAACGGCCAGAGCAGCCCAGCCTCAGGGCACAAGGTGGAGGCCAGGGCTCCTGCCCACACGTCTCACTCTGGGTGGTGACACAGGCCTCCACCCCAAACAGCCTAAGCAGTAGCTACAGAGGTCAGACAAGAGCCAAGAGCTGCAGAAAGGTTCAGGTCCCTGAGATCAGACTGAGATTTTAGTGGTGAGGAAAAAGAGGCATAGCTGGAGGCCAGAGGATTCTAGGGAAGCCGGGAGGCTCTGACACATGGCCAGTCCAGACTCCCACCTCCACCCCCCACCAGCCAAGCAAACAGGCCAAATCAGCTCTGCCTCTCTCCTCACTCCACACCAGCTTCCCAGCCAGGGCATCCTCTTCTCTGTAAAGGGCCCCGAATGTTAAGTTTAAAGGGCAGGACGGAGGAGTGGACAAGAGAAGGGGAAGGACGTGATCAGCGTCGCCCCAGCCTCATATTCCCCTGGGGAGCCACTCTTCACTCTCACGAGGCCATGTTCGGCTCTGAGCAGCTCTTTGCCCAGCTAACGAGTGCCCAGGTGGGTCTGATGGGTTCAGGTAGGAGGGGAAGATGGTGAGGAGAAAACCTTGCAGGAGGGAGGGGCTGTTCGGGCCCTCGCTCACAAAGAGGCTCACACGTGTGTTCACGTGCGCACACACACAGAGGCGCACACACACACACAGGTCCACCTTCCAGCTGAGTGATGGCGGAGGCAGTGGCAGTAGGACCCTCCAGTGTTCTCTGTTGGTGAAGCCCCAGACCAAGCTCCTAGATAGCGACTCTGTCCAACACTTGTACCATGTCTTCTAGGGCTTGAGTCACTGAGACGTGATGGCCGCAGGCGCTGGAGAGCTGTAAACATTTAACAACGGGCTCTCAGGGAGCGGCGGGGAGGCCATGATTTGTAGGCCTTGCCAATTTCTATGGTGTAAATACTCCACTGAGGCCAGTTTCAAGCTCTGACATGACGTCACTGAAAGTGTGACTGGAAAGACACAGCTATGAACAGCTGTGGTGAGCAGCACACGTCGCGGGTACCAGGGAATCACAGGTCGTGTGAATGCAAGAAACGCTTCCCAGTTAAAAGACCACGATACTCAACCCCAGCAAGAAACAGAACTGAAACACCAGCAGAGCTGCTGGCTAAAGTTGACGTGTTCAACTGACGATATTTACTTGAGTAAGCGAAAACCATGGAGAAAAACTGGGGGGAAGAAAAGTCCTTGTGACTTTTGCCACAATGCATGGTTAACATATGTGGAATGTTTTTCTGCCCAGAAATTGGCAGAATAAACATTACTGCGTAAGCTCAGGGAGACATCACCTCTTATGAAATTTTTGTTTATTTTGGTGTCAAATAACTTCAAACAGCTTTATATCATACGAAGTCAGAAAAGAACTCACTAGAAAGGCACCCCAATCTAACTGAGGTAACGTGGAAGGATTCTCTGCCTCAGATGCATAGGACCCCCTTGCGTGAAGGATGAAGGGTCATGTGAACCCTCTGGAGTGACTGCCTGGGGTGGGTGGAAGCAAACTCCCCCCTCCTAAGAAAAAGCGAAGTCCTTCCGCAAGTGGCAGCCTTGGCCCATTGTTCTGCAAAACCCTCATCAAACAACTGCTTTTCGCTCCTCTGCTTTCGCCCAGTTGTTTGCACCTCACATTTTTAGTAGCTTTTCTGAACGTAAACCTGAGATGACTCCCAATGCAGACAGAGAAATCTTCTGTTACGGTCTGTTGAAAAACTGCTCACTGGAATAGGGGAAGAGAATGGGAAGAGGAAACACATTTCTGTATTTATCTAAAGGAAATGGAGCCTCAAACAATCAGTTAAGATTATAATGTTCTTGAGGGAAGCAAAACCCTCAATTCCAATATAAACTATACAATTGGTTATTTCTATACTGTTAAGAAAGTGTCCCAGCCAAATGAACTAAACATACTCTGGGTAGCCCAGATCCCTTACAGAACAGCAATCGGCACAAAGGCAAAGAAGAGATAAAAATAGAACACCTCCCCCAGACGGTAACCCCAGGTGGAAAGCTCTAAACCTATTAGTAGTGTGGGTTTAACATCTCACCCATCAGGAGTTTATTAATGAAGCTGTTAGACTATTAGCGCCTGGATTTATGCAGCACAGACTTCAGAACTGACACCCAGACACCAGGACGCAGAAAGGTGAACGTCCAGCCACAATCCCACTGCAGGGATGTGGAAGGTGAACTAGGTCAGGAGGGCATGGGGGTGCCACCTTATCAAAGCATTCTTTCCATAACATTCCTTTAAAAAATAACTCCCCCCTCGTGAATTTGAAAGATACAAGCATTCTATTTTGTACACTTTTCCAGAAACGCATACGTTGAGTGAACAGAAGTGAATCTGCTTTTGCATGTAACAGGGCGGGTAGAACAGGGAAAGATGCAGCCTCGTGTTCCTCAAAAGGCTGAGGTATGAGGGTCCTGGGGTCCTCAAGCTGATTTCTTCTTCCACCATTTTAAAGCTGTGCAATCCTTGGCAAGTTAATTTTTCCGTGACATGTCAAGCCTGGAAAGGAGGAAACCCAAGTAGCGTACTTGATAAAATGTCCATAGTGGGGTGTCCAAGCCGTGTCCATTACAGGTCAGTGTCTCTAGCTCCTTTTTAGACCATGCTACCCGAGCACCTCACCAGGAAGGTGGGACATACATGAGCTGGATTTGGCTTTGTAATTGAAGAAAACTTGCCTCAAAGTTAAGTAGGCATTTTTTTAATGTGCATAAGTGTTTATCCACCCCGTGACAAGTAGGCATGGATGATAAATAGTTCATTCAAATAATAGTTATTGAAATTATGTCTGCAATAGCTCCCTGATATTTTGTCTCAACTCACCTTGCTATGTAGCTGAAATCAACACCCTGGTTAACAATTTTCCTGAATATTCTCTACAGGTTAGCCCCAAGGCTGGGATCCTCTGCATCCTTACCTCACTAGCCACGGCCAGGCTGGTTTCCTAGGCCCCAGAGGAAGGAGTCCGGAAACAGCACAAACAATTACTTCCTGCTTCCTGCTTCCCGCTTCCAGTTTTGGCCAATGCAGCGGGAATGACAGGCTCCTGCTGTCTCTGCCTCAGAATACATGGAGGAACCTAGGCAGAGTCTTGGTCCACAGATGGAAGAAGGCGCTCAGGAGATGAGCTCTGCAGAGTCGGAAATCTTTGCACAGGAGGAGAGAATCCAGCCTAAAGAAAGGGGATGGGTGACGGAAGGGGGAAGCTCCAGCCTCTGTGAAGGCGGCAAAGGGAGGGAGCCAGTGGGGAAAGCCAAGAAGGGGGGACCGCTTCACAGGGCAGAACTCCGAGGAAGTGGTGGCCTCTGGCCTGGGGCTGCAGCGGGGGCAGCCCAGAAGCCCCAGCTGATGCTTGGGCCATGCGGTCAGTGGCCTGCAAGTAGCAGGGATGGCCCACAGGTTAGCCTGGCTGCTCAGGAGCAGGCTGGAAGGCCGCCCTGAGGACCGCGTCAGCCCAGAGCGATTTCAGAGTGGCCTGGGGGCTGGGTTCACAGAGGCGCCCAGACCTCCCCCGCACTCACTGCCCAGGAGACAGGCAGGTTAGTCGGCTGATGCCTGAAGCATCGTTTAAAGGGGGCAGGATCTCATCTCACTCCAGAAGAGGAAAGTGGTTGCCTAAAATGTTCATTAAAGAGAAAAGCAACAGCCTGAGAGAATTCCCACTCAGTTATAGCTGTGAGTAGGGGTCTAGGACATTCAGTACGGCTACCAGCTTTGTTCTACTGAGCCTCAGGGAACAAAAGGCCTGGTAAGTGCTTTCTCTCTTCCCCCGGATTTGAGAGCCTTCTGCCTGCCTTGGGAGGACAGTGTTTATTCTGGTATGGATCCCACCCCTGGCTGCCTCGTCCAGGCCTCGCTGACATAGGCAGGGCCAGGGCTAGCCTCACAGCTCTTTTCCTTGTGCAATGGACTTACTGGAGTCCCCAACCTACAAGTCGCTCAGCCAAGCTCAGGGTCCTCGGGGATGAGAACTGCTGAGGTCACAGAAAAGTGCAGCATCGTTATTCCTGAATAGAGGGCCCCAGGCCTGCTACCCCCTGACCCTGATTTTCCATTTAACCATGAATAAATGATAGCCACTCTTTTCTTGTTTTGGTAAGTGGAGAGGACCCAAGGTGAAAAGGCCTGAGAGGTGGACGAGGGCACTGCTGAGGAGATGAAAGGGCAGAGGAACAGAAAACAAAGACCATCTTGCTGGACTCTGCAGTTTTTCCAGGGCTCTGCTTTGCTTCCACCGACTCTCACAAAACAGAGAGGTGGTTTCAAGGAGGTCAGATCATGTCCGACATCCAGAATCATGCCTGGCTCAGTGAACACACTGGCGGGAACCACTTGTAGTTTTAAGTTGGTTGATTGCATATTTAATCATCTTAATTCCACCAATGGGGTAAATTGAAAAATCGCTTTGCAGAACCTCACCTGGCAAATAAAGGGGGCTGAAACGTGTGAGCTGATACTGACATGAGATGTGTCAAGAGAATGTAGGTCTGCTGAGAAAGCATAAATTAGAAGCTGGAGAGTTTAGCACTGGAGGAACTGGAGAAGGGGGCACACACACACATACACACACCTTGTTATCCTGTTTTATCTCCATCATTGCTGTTCTCACAACCTGAACACACTTCATGGATTTACTTGTTTGCACCTGTCAGCCCACCATAAGAACACCCCTGAAGGCAGGAACCTTGTGTGTCTCGTTCGACTCTAGGGTCCCCAGGATCTAGAACGGTGCCTGGAACCAGAGCTCATCACTGTTTGGAAGAGAGGAGAGGAGGGAGGGCAGGCAGCCAGGCACTTGTCCCATAACAGATGCTGAAACCAACCGGGCTTAACGGACCCACACAAGCTGGTCATGTCAATCTCCTCCACGGTCAGCAGGCCAAGTATGAAACCACGGATTTGGGATAATGACCATCTCTTGAATTCTACTGTTACTCAAAGGGCAGCTCCGTAAACTAAAGAGAGTAAGATGGAGAGAAAGAAAGTCTTTCCCAGTTCCAGACACACAGCAGGGGAGGGGAAAAAACAAACACGCCAACAGAAAACCTAGCTGCTGGCTTGCTTGCTGTGAGAAGCCCACGTAAGAGGAGAGTTTGGGGTTGGCCCCGTCCAGTGAGCTGGAAACCCCGGGAAGGGTCCCAACAGTAGGGGCCCTGTCCCTGGAACACTGGGGTTTCCTTGCCTCAGTTTATAACTTTTCCCTGGTCGAGATAGTGGGAATGAGTTCTTTAGGGTGACATATACATAGAGTCTACAGTCTGTGGCCTACAATCTGTGCTTAGCTCATATTCCGATGTTCTTATGTGGAAGGAACAGAAACTGTGTGGTCCGTCCTGATGGGACACCAAGCACAGGTAACTGGGAGATTTTTGTTTACTCTGAGCATGATAAGCCAGCACATTTAGAGCAAGACTGTGTGCAAACCCAGTTCCAGTCTACACGGGGGACAACACGTTAAGATGCTCATCAGCAGACTGGAGGGTCCAAGAAGATGGGCCACTGCGGTCCGAGGACGCCAGGCATGTCACCCAAAGAAAGAGCAGGGGTGTGCACCCTGGAAAAACGAGGGCTCGAAGCATGTGACAAAGAGGAAAGAATACAGTTACTCTGGCTACAGATGGAAGACAAAAAAGTTAGACCAATGAGATAGGAAAGCAGAGACTGACTAAACGCAAATGGACTTTGGTAACAATTAGAAGTTTACGACAATTAAATGTGCAATAGGGAGCAGCGTGGCTTCTGGAATGTTCTAACCTGGACTGGGGCCCTCCCTCACCATCTACTAATTGTGAGGTCTTGGGCAAGTTACCCAATTTCTTTAAGCCTCAGTTTTATCATCTCTAAATTGGGAAACATGACAACAACTTCTTCAAAGTTTGCTGTGAAGGTTAAATTTTAATAATTCACGTAAAACAGTTAACACAGATAGTAAGTACCCCATAAACATTACCATGATCATTTTATTATTATAGAAGATTCAGGACGTAGCCACCTATTACATGAAGGAGTCCTGTTATAGGTTGAATTGTGTCCCCAGAAAAAGATATGTTAGGGTCCTAACCCCCAGGACCTCAGACTGTGACTTTATCTGGAGACAGGATTTTTACAGCAGTAACCCAATTAAAATGAGGTCATTAGGGTGGGTGCCAATCCAATAAGCCTAGTGTCCCCATAAAGAGGGGACATTTGGACACAGATGGGGGGAAGACAATGTGAGGAGACACAGGAGAAGACAGCCGTCTACAAGCCAAGGAGAGAGGCCTGGAACAAGATTCTCCCTCACAGCCTCAGAAGGAACCAACCCTGAAGGCCTCTTGAGTTTGGACTTCTGGCCTTCAGAGCTATGAGACAATAAAAGTCTGTTGTTTAAACCCCCGAGTCTGTGGTACCTTGTTACAGAAGCACAAGCAAACTAGAATGGGTCCCCACTCACCAAAATCATGTGGCCTCTTGCTGGGGGTGGAGATGGTCATGACCAATTTACCATCTGTCATAAATAGAGACTCCTGGGCATCACCACCAGAGACCAATTCAACTAGGTCTGGACTGGACCCCAAATCTGCATTTAAAAAACATGCCTAAAGTACAGCATGTGATGGTTGGCTTAAAGCCACTGGATGGACAAACTTCAAAGTATTCTTCAGCTCTGTTTGCTGTCCATGTGAAGCAAATATGAGAAGGAAGGTGTGTGTGCACATGTATGTGTCTGCGTGTATGTCCATGTGTCCATGTCTCGGTCATTCAAAGCATATGCCCGTGTTCAGAAAGGATCTCCATTTCAAGATTCTACAGATGAAAATGAGAGAAGAACGGTAAAGAATGCAAGTTGAATTGATTTGCCTTTTCCACACGCAGCTCCCATCTGGGTCCAAGCAGCCCTGGCAGCAGAGTTATGCCTCCTGCTGCCTCCACAGTTCTGGCTGACGGCCACCCCAGCAGCTGTCGGGGGTTCGAGGGGCAGTGGGGTGAGCAGATCTGGCTGAGGCAGCTGCAGCTGCTCACGGAGCCTCTGCAAACTGCAGGTGCTCGGAGCTGCCTGAGCACGAAGGCTGATCCACCGAGTGCACAGGGGAATTTTTCCAAAGTCCAAACTTGTCTTTGTGATATGCCATAGTTTCATTTTCAAAGAAAGAAATAGCAGGTCAATACAAAGTGGACATCTTTTGGTATTTTCTTTTATATAAATATTAGCCAATTCAGATATAAAAGACCATTTTCCCACATAAGCTAAGATATTAGGTCTGTGCGTAAAGATAGGTAAAGAACCAGCCCCCGAGCAGTATGAGAACATAGGAGAAGACAGACAGGCCCGGCACGTGTTTGAAAATAGGTGGGGACATCTGAACTTGTGTCAAATAACAGTCTACTTCCAAAGAGGGATACTTCAGCTGTGTAGTATTTTCCAATTTCATTTAACTTACATAAAGCAGACTGAACAAGTTCTATCAGCCTGAAAGCTGTATTATTCCCTCATTCAGGTCTGGGTTTTTTCTCCTGTGTAATGGTTATCTATAGCTGCATAACAAATTACCCCCAAAATGTAGCAGCTTATCGACAGATAAATGGATAAAGAAGATGTGGTACATATATATAATGGAATATTATTCAGCCATAAAAAAGAATGAAATAATGCTATTTGCAGCAACGTGGATGGACCTAGAAATTATCATACTAAGTGAAGTAAGTCAGACAGAGAAAGACAAATATAATATGCCATTACTCACATGTGGAATCTAATTTTTAAAAATGATATAAATGAATCTATTTACAAAACAGAAATAGACTTACAGATTTCGAAAACAAATTTATGATTACCAAAGGGGAAGCACGAGAGGGAGGGATAAATTAGGAGCTTGGGATTAACATACACACACTACTATACATAAAATAGATAATAAGGACCTACTGTATAACACAGGGAACTCTACTCAATCCTCTGTAATAACCTATATGGGAAAAGAATCAGAAAAAGAATGAACATATGTATATGTATAACTGAATCACTGTGCTATACACCTGAAACGAATGCAACATTGTAAATCAACTGTACTTCAATAAAATAAAATAAAGAATGGCACACATGTTGGGCTTCCCTGGTGGCGCAGTGGTTGAGAGTTCGCCTGCCGTTGCAGGGGACACAGGTTCGTGCCCCGATCCAGGAAGATCCCACATGCCGCGGAGCGGCTAGGCCCGTGAGCCATGGCTGCGGAGCCTGTGCATCCGGAGCCTGTGCTCCGCAACGGGAGAGGCCACAACAGTGAGAGGCCCGCATACCGCAAAAAGAAAAAAAAATAGCAATAAAGGTACAGTAGCACTAGTATGTTACTATTTCTAACAAAGGCCTTCAGGTCACATATATAAAATGTTTCATCACAAACACATGCAAATTATATTGAGTCCATATTGGTAATCACCAGCCAAGTAGCAGACATATGACCTGTGAATTCTTGTTGCCTGCAATCACGTTAGAAGTTGTGTGACAATTGAATCAATAGGGTGAGCGTAGGAAGGCCTGAAATTACCTGATATTTTCCCTTTGCCACCCTAAAAATGAATTTCTACCTAATCAACTAGAACAGGAGTACCATTTATTTCTTTTAGTTGATGATACAACAAAAGAAACATTTTGCTGACTGTGAAAATCCCATCTGATTGGAGGATACAGGACATGTAAATGAAAGAAAAAGTTCATGATAATAATTACAGTACTAAGCCTAAAGTGAAGATAGAGGAAGAGGCTTGGTCATGGAGATTTTTAAAGTCTGAGCACCTGGAAACAGGAGTCAGGTGCATCATCACAATATCAAGGAAGTTTGATGGAATCTTTTTGTTAGGGGAAACTCTGGCCGAAACCGCCCGCACTGGCCAGCCACTATAGTAACCACTTGCATGAGTTATCTTACAACAGGAGGTCCTGGTAAGGAATATGGAACTAACAAGCTACCACCAACTGCAAGAATTCGAGAAAGGTCAAAAGGAGAGAGGAAGTACCAGTCCACATATCCCACCAACCTCCCAGAATCCTTCTCACTGGAATCCATCTTGGCTGACTGGTGCCACCAGGAAGGACCCTGAGTCGGAATGATTGGCCAGAGACAACCTGGAAACTAACCCCATCACCATAAAACCCGAGACTGTGAGCTACGTGGAGAGCGGTTCTCCTGGGTTCCCTCACCCTGCTGCTCTCCGCCCGGCCGCCCCTTCCCAATAAAGTCTCTTGCTTTGTCAGCACGTGTGTCTCCTCGGACAATTCATTTCTGAGTGTTAGACAAGAGCCCACTCTCGGGCCCTGGAAGACGTCCCCCTTCCTGCAACATTTTCACTCATCATTTTTTTTTTTTTTTTTTTTTTGCGGTACGCGGGCCTCTCACAGCTGTGGCCTCTCCCGTTGCGGAGCACAGGCTCTGGACACACAGGCCCAGCGGCCATGGCTCACGGGCCCAGCCGCTCCGCGGCTTGTGGGATCCTCCCAGACCGGGGCACGAACCCGTGTCCCCTGCATCGGCAGGCGGACTCCCAACCACTGCGCCACCAGGAAGCCCTTCACTCATCATTCATCCACGTAACCAGGGAAACATATTCCAAACAATGGACTAAAGTCTCCCAGTGCTTACCCTTCAATTTCATCATGTAGACTGCATTTTGGAAATCCCAAACATTGAAACTCAGTGTTCCCAAATACAGATTTTTTTCCTCTTTAGAAGATGGCAATAGTGAGCAAGAGTCAGCAACCTCGGAGGCAGTATCACACGTACCCCGAGCAAGAAGGGCACAGCCATCTCCCTCCCTTTCTCATACCTTACACGGGAATCTGTAAATCAGACTCGTTCACAGCCTCCTGGGACAGCAAGGAAGTTGTTTGTAATCACAGAGCACTAATACACGTAATCAGTCAATGTCTTCTCAACTGTGATCAAAAATTAATTTAAAGAGTTTTAACTTTTAAAAGGGACATTGATGTGATGGTCATAAATCAACGAGCTAAATATTAGCCCTCATAAGTGTTATAAAATCAGTTAATGATCCCTTCTGCGGTGAATACAGTTCTTAATCATTAATGCCACTGCTATATGTAATGCCTCTCTTAAAATGCCTCAGCCAATGCATCTCAACATGCAACATTCACTTTCTTAGCAATCATGTGAAAAAATAAGGATATATCAGGAGTTCAAAAACTGCTTCGGGGTTTTGACTTCTTGGTAGGTCCCTAAATATTATAGGAAAAAAATCATATATTCGGTGGTTCTCAAACTGTAGCATCACCTGGAAGGTGGAAGGATGCACCTGGAAGGTGCATCACCTGGAAGGCTTACTAAACTGCAGGTTGCCGGGCCCCACCCCAGAGCTCCTGATGGAGCAGGTCTAGGGTAGGGAGAGAACTTCCATTTCTTCACAAGGTCTCACTTGATGCATGTGCTACTGGTCTAGGTTTAACAGGGAAGAGCCAAATCTGACTACGTGTTGGATCTGTTTCTTTTACTTTAACCTTTCCATCTGCCGCTTTTGTTCACTGAAAGGATACTGTCTATACAGAATGGCCTGCCTCGGGGAACCCTGCCCCTCTGCCTGAATGTTAAACCAAAGTGCCTTTGTTCAGGGAAGCACCCTGACCCTGTCCACCTGTGGACGGCTACAAGAAAGAAGAAAGTAACACATCCCCTCCCCAAGGCTGGCCATTCCAGGGGACATTTGCAAAACTTATGGCCTTCTTACTTTACTTCCTCATCTGCTATAAAAGAAACTGGCATCCAAATCCCAATAAGATGGTTACTTTGAGACTTTAGTCTGCCATCTTCTCAGCCTGCCGGCTTTCTGAATAAAGATGGCGTACTAGGAGGACGCGGAATTTGTGTTTCCTCACAACTAGGGCACCTACCAGGCACCAGTGGGGGACCACGGACACCTAAAGGTATGGGAGGAACCCCCAGTGACTGGGTAGGACATGGGGCGTGGGGGGAGTGAGGGGGGAGAAGAAGTGGAGGCGGGACGGGACTGGCGCCCCTGAGGGGTGGCTTGGGGAGGGGAAGGGATCCCTTGCCCAAAGGAGGAAATTGGGGAGCCATTGGGAGGGCAGAGGATCAAAAGGGAGTGTGGCCAGGTTTGCCCTGCCCACTTGGGACCCCAGGAACCTGCTGAGATCCCAGGCCTGATCCTCTGCCCACCCGAGGCCCCCTTCAGCCACACGGGTCCTGAGGAAGAGGGAGAGAGGGAAGGGGGAGCAAAAGTAAAGGCCGGACCTCCGGGACCAGCACCCCTGAGGGGCAGCTAGGGGACGGGAGGGGTTCCTACACTCAGTGGGACCCACCCACGGTTAGGGGCCCAGCCGCGATGGGGGAGACCCTGGGGGAGATGGTGGGGGAGGGGTGCGAAGGAACGGAAGGGAGCGGGGCCAGCGCTTTCCCTGTCCACTTAGGCACCGGGGAGCCTGTTGGGCTCTGGAGCCTAATCCTCTGCCCTTGCCGCCTCCCTCCTGCCGTGCAGAGTCAAATCCCCACCCCTACCCCGCCACCCAGGGCCCCACCTCTACACTCAGAGACCCCCTCTGAGACCCCCTCCAATGAGCTGGGCCTAAACCCCACCCACACACCCCCAACCCAGGGCCTTTCCTCCAAATTCCAGAACTCCACACTCCAGAGGCCCTCCTTTCCACGTGCTGCCTCTCCCCTTCTGCGCAGGTCCTAAACAGAGACCCCGCCCCACACTTGAATGTGGCCCCGCCTAGACCTCGCCCCCAGGGCCTTTTCCGACTACGTGGGTCCTGAGCCTAGGCCCCGCCCCACACTCAAACGTCACCCCCCCCCCCCCCCCCGCCCCTCCCCCCCCCAAAACCCCGCCCCTGTCTAAGTTCTACCACCCCCTAAA